>NC_085049.1:26900736-27212242 GCF_963662255.1 Cinclus cinclus
ATGTCCAGGGTTTTACACAAGCTGCCTTCCATCTCTGCAAGTCTGCAAAGGTTTTTGCTTCCAAGTTTTGCTTGCCACTCAACCAAAATCCTGTGAGGCACCTCACATAGACTGGTGTCTCCATTACAGCTCCTCTTTCTGAAAGCCTGTCCTGTACAGGCTGCCCTCCCTCAAAAACCATTCCCTTACAGGCTCTCACATAAAAAAGGGGTATCCTGGAGCAAAACTTTGGCAAATACAGCCTCTGAGAGTGCAACACAAGGAAGCAGTTGTGCATCTGTGACTCTGAACAGGCGGCAAGAAGAAATGATGAACACGCCAAAGCGTAAGGAAATAATGCACATTTCTCTTTCCTGCAGCAGCTTGGCAGGCTCTGCACACACCTCTGTAACCAACCACTGCCCTCTACCACTCCTTCCAGCAGTGATTCCCTGGCTTGGAGCTCACACAGGCGAAGGACCAACCCCTGAAAGAACATTACCAAGCTGTGCAGCACTGTGCAAAGAAACAGAGGAACAAAGAGTGCAGAGCAGTAAAGAGCTGGAGTGTGGGCAGAGTGGAAAAGCAACACAGTCCCAGAGAGTAAAACAAGGATGGTCTCCATTGGGTTCACAGCTAAACAGGAACCTCCCATGCTGAAGAATCCCAGAATCATTAGGGCTGGAAGGGACTTCTGGAGATCACCCAGTCCACACCCCTGCCAAGGCAGGGTCACATGGAGCAGATAACACAGGAGCATGTCCAGGTGGGTTTGGAATCTCTCCAGAGAAGGAGGCTCCAGGCCCTCCCTGAGCAGCTGTTCCAGGCCCCTACCACCCTCCATGTACAGAAATTCTTCCTCATGTTGAGGTGGAACTTCTTGTCTTTCAGTTTATGGCCAGTACTCCTCATCCTGTCACTGGCCATCACTGAAAAGAGCCTGGCATTGTCCTCTGACACCCTCTTTGAGACATTTATCCTCTTATATTGATCCTCTCTCAGTCTTCTCCAAAGCAACTAAGCCCAGCTCCCTCAGTCTCCTCATAAGAGAGAAGCCATAAGCACCACTTGAAGGCCCCAAATGCATCCTCTTGGTGCCTTGAAAATTCAGAAACCTTCTGAAGGAGATTTTAGCTTGCACGGGAAGCCACCAGTGGGATGTCACATGGTGACAGATCAGGCTATGCCAGTGCACAGTGTCCATCTATGCACTCTTACTGTACAGTTAGCAAGGCAGCTGGAGGAAAATGCCACTTCCATGCACTCTTAATGGAGAAGGAGACCCCTGAGAACTTTGTGAGTGCAGAGCAATGAAAGAGAAAAGTCTTTATTCAGAGGACACACAAGCTTCCGTCCTGCTCAGCAGCCGTGTGTTCTGATGGGACCAAGGGCCAAGAGGGAGACATTCCAGTTCCAGTCATGCCCATGTGAATCATTAATCACTGCAAGGACTGGGGAGAGGCTGTGGGTTTATATCCACACAGCTTGGTTCAGGAACTGGGCTGAAAATAAAGGCAGAGAAACAGAGAGAGTGCCAAAGTGACCAAACATGACTAAAAGAAATATGCAGAAGGGACTATCACCTCCTCTTGGGGAACGTTCAGATGGAAAGGAGAAGAGGGATGAGTATCACAGTGATACTACACATCCAGCACAACACCCAGTAACTGTTCATGGCTGCTTCCCTCTTCATTTGCTGACACTAAGTACTGCAGGACTGAGATCAAAGCCAGCTCTGCACAGGCAGGGAACACCTGGGAACTTCTGGCAAAATGTTTTTGCTGGGAAATTAAATGGAGCAGTTGGTGAAGATGAGCTAAGGCTAGGGGAGAAAAGCTCAAAATATGCCAGATTTTGCATGATACTTTAAAGAAGAAAAGTACTTGAAAGCAGAGAAAGCTGTGCTGAGATGAATCAGGAAATAGAAAGAGATTCACTGCTGTGCTCCAGACCAGAGCTATTAGCCAGGCAGCCAGGTCAGGTCTGGGAATAGTAAAGAGTCAAACCCAGGCAAAAAGCACACATGTGGAGCAAGGGAAGAGGGAGCCACATGTCAGAGGAGGTCCTATTGCTGAAAGGATGCAAATGGGGAAATGAAACACCAGGCTTAACCTAGTCTGGCAGAGAGCAGCAGCTCTGAGGGAAAAAGAGAAAGAAGAAATAGAGTGGCTGATGAGAGCTCTGCAACAAACAGGACAAGAAAAGGAAATGACAACTGGATCTGGAAGGAAGTCTGATGAGAAGGGGCTTTTCTTCAAAGAGTGGCAGTGAAAGGGAAATTCTGTAGTAGCGACAACATTTCCACAATGGAAATTGAGGTAGCAGTTCACAGGTAAAATGTGAATGTGATACTGTGTGCCTGGGTAAGATCTCTGCTTTCAAAATGAAAGAGTTTTATGGGTCCTCCTCAAAACTACAGAGTGGTCTGTGGACAATGGCATGAGAAGAAAATCTCCAGCCAGCACCACAATGCCCTCACTTTTGGGAAGCTCTGTACTCAGCAATTAAGTCTTTCACTTTTAAAAGAAGAAAATCTTGACCTGTTACCTCTTTAAACTCTACAGAAAGGACTTCATTTTGTGCATTGGAGCCATATAACATGAGAGGCAGGTCACATGGGGGACACACATGAGGGAACTGCATGACTGGGCTGAGGGCTGGAAAGGGGACACTTCTCTGGATGTCAGTAAAAGGACTTCTAGAGCATGGAGCTAACCACCAAAGAATTCCTGGAGTGGAAAGAAGCCATGGACTTTGGAGACTCTTTCTCAGCCCACAGTCTTGCAATGGTTTGGTTATATGGAAAAGTTTAAAGGCAAAGGATTATGGACCAGAATTTGAGATGTTAAATCATAATGAAATTCTAGTGCTCTAAAGAAAATGTTGTGCTGGATAAAAAAAGAAAACAAACCAAGACACTATTGTAAGAAGTGAAAGCAACAGAAGAGTGGGAAGATTGTCTTGCTTGGAAGGCAACACAGAGCTGTACTGGAGTTTGATGGCTGATGATGTGAAGATCCAGGGAAATGTCCATGGGAAAGACTATCTTTTTCATATCACACAAGGCAGAACAGTGAATGCATCCTTGAGCAAGGGGAGAAGGCAAAGAAATCACCAAATCACTGATCCTGCAGTATTCAAGTAATATTTCTGTTGAATCCTGTGGTCCTTGATGTGCAAAGGATCATACAGCAGTAGGAAAAGAAGGCAAAGTCTGAGCATCCAGGCAACCAAAAAGTCAAATACCTTAACATAGCCCATATACAGATCTCTAAAACAGATCAGCTGAGGTAGGAGATTGTTAAAAACAGTCACTACATCTTAAAGACCAAGAAAAGCAGACATTCAAACCCAAAAGTTGCACCCAGTCTTCCTTTCCCCTCTGCAAACATGCAGGCAGAACAATTCCTGTCACAAAGGACTAGGTATCTCAAAATGGTGAATTCAAACACTGAGCCATCCACTACTTGATAATGACTCTGGAAATCACTGCATGCTGTTTATCTAGTCCAGATCTAGCTTTTAAAAGTAGCCTTACAATTAACCCTTTAGATGAAAATTCAGAGTACACTAATTTTGTAAAAGTAACTGAGGGAAGAAAAACCCAAACAACAAAATAACACAAACAAAAATCAGTGTTTTGCAGACAGGTCAAAATTTAAAAGCCTGTTTTTCACAGGGGAAATTATTCTCATCTAAATCTTCAGAAACTGTGTTCAGCTGTATGACCAAAAGAGAGTGCAATGTTTCCCTACAAAACACAATGTTTTCACTGCTTTCTTGGGATGAAGCTGGGAAAGAATCCAAACATTTTTTTTAAAAACTAATTACCTTCTAAACTGCCATTCCCTATGCTTCAGGGATGTGATGGTACCACACAAACGTTAAAACACACAGTTTTACCTTTTATCTGGACAGAGCTCAGTTAATGTAAAGTTTATGAACACATTCATGCAATGCATTAGCTGAATACATTTTGGGTAGATGTACTGTAACAGCTTTTGTATTTTGAGCTACAAATTTTGTCCCTACAAATTATCCATGGCCCTCTAAAAGAAGCAGTGAAGGGGCAAAATAAAACCCAGGATGGTCTCATCCAGCCTTACAAGACTTCACTGCAAAAGCATCACACACCTCTGCTGCACTATGGGTCACTACTGAAAGAATTCTTACAGTCCTTAAAGAATGTCCTTACACAGTTTGGGGGCCTGATTCACAACACCCTTTGCAAACAGACCCATGGGATTTAGCTCCTCTTCCCACATCATGTAAGGATAGAGGGGATAAAGCACCACTCGGAACAAATCTGCCCTTCCAACCACACTATGAGCAGCAGCAGCAGCAGCAGCCACAGCAGCTGAGCCTACCTGTGGCACAAAGGGCGATGAAGGTTTGTGCATGCTTCCGGATCAAAAGCAACTTGTCTTTAGGGAGAGGCACCTTCCTTAGGATGTGTTCAATGAAATCATGTGGGGTGACAGCTGCAAGGTTCCACTTCAACTTCCCCAGCACCACCAGCTCCCATTCCTGCAGAGGGGGGACAGGAAGAGCAAAAGAGAAGAAAAGCCATAAGCAAGCCTGTGAGAAAACTCTGCTTATTTCTTATTATAACTTTATCACTGATAAATTTCTTTTTGCTTAGACCCTTTTTTCCATATGCCTCTACTGCTTTGAAGTTGTTGACTTTATATATATATTTTTTTAACACCAGAAATGTCAGGCTCTGTTGAAAATAATGAGACCTGGCAGCTCCTGCCAAGGTTTTACTTTTTTTTTTTTTTATCCAGTGCTGAATGCCCACCCAGAAGTTTAGCCTGCAATTAGATATTGCCAAGGTCACTGTGGTCCTTTCCTAGTAACTTCTTTTAAATGGCTATAGTCCTTACTTTATAGCCATTTAAAGCCCTAGGGACAGCCATGCACAAAAATAACTTAGATATACATTCCTTTTTTCAAAACTGGGGAAGTTGGCTTGATGGCATTCACTCCCAAAACTGCACTCCAAAGGTCCTGCAGATAAATCTGATGGTACTTAAACTACTCCAAGACAGGCTCTGCAGAAAGGAAATGCACACAGCACAGCCAAGAAGTAGCCTGTGTAAATTATCTGCCAGTAAATCATGTAGGAGCCATTCCCAGATTCTTTGCACGCCCGAAACTCCCACTGCAATCAAAGGAAAACTTGGGCGTGTATGTAACTACCGGCCATTCCCTGGAATGGGATTCCATGTGCAAACAGCACCAGATCGCCAGATCCAGCCATGGGGTGCATGACCTGCCTGTTTCAACATTTAAACCGTGTTCTGAACACCTTACAGTGCCCCACAGAGCCAGCAAAGCTCAGGCCGCTGACTCGCATTTGTCTGATCCGTCAACTATTAGCCATTAACTAAATTCCATGCACTGATTCTCGAGTCCTGATGATGCCTGATGGAGCCCTGCGTGGCGTGGAGCCCCAGCTGAGCTCACAGAGCTGGCAAGTCAGGGGAAAAAAAAGTGCTTTAATTTTGCAGCCGCAGAGACATCAACCAGCGTTGCTGAGAAACCATAAACATGGACCCCACAATGCCATTTCTGCAGTCGTTTCCCTGAATAGATGCCCACTTTAACAGCAAGTTACTTTTCTACGGACATTCCTGCTGGATTATGACAGAGCCCTCCATGGCCTGAAAAATCTCACTTACATGCAAAAGGCCACAGAAACCAGATGGGGTTTTTTAATTTCTTAAGGAAATCTGTAAAATGTTGGAATATAAGGGCGATTATGTGAACTCAGGCCTGCTCTTCCCAGCGTTACTGATGCGACAGGTTTTGAGAGAGAACAGTCAACCCCGAGGACCAAATACAAGGAAGCACTTTAAATACATGCTGAAATCCACATGGCACAAGAAAGCTCTTCATATTTGCACATGGGGGCCACGGTGCTTCCGTTGCCCATCTGTGCCACCAACAGGATACCTCGTGGCCCTGACACGCAGGCAGGGTTTGAGGGCAAGGCTCTTTAATTCTGTGGAAGCATCAACTATCAACCCCAAGCCCTCCCGAGGGGGAATTCCCAGTGATTCATAGGAAAAATTCTCCTGCAACTCAGACGGCTACAGCCATCTCTCTGAACTAGCATGCATGTCACCAAGGGGCCCCGGTGCATGTTCAGCGCTCTACATCATGATGTATACATCACTTATTTCCTTCAGTAATTATCAATTTGCTTCTGCTTCTGCTGCACCTGAACTGAGAAAAGCAGCAGACATGAGATGGTTTAACTGAGCTGTATCACACAGGATGGGTCAGGTTAGAAAGGACCACAGTGGGGCACCTATTGCCACCTCCCTCCTCCACCTAGGCCATCCCAGAGCACAGGATTGCGTCCAGACAATTCTGGAATATTCCCAGTGAGTGAGACTCCACACCCTCTCCAATTTGTTCAGTACTTGGTCACTGCACAGTGAAGAAGTTCTTCCTCGTGTCCAGGTGGAGCTCCCTGGGCATCAGCAGGTGCCATTCCCCGCTGGGCATGGCCAAGCATCCCGGACCCCCCCGGAGCATCCCGGGGCCCTCGGCCCCGGCAGAGGCTCCGCACCAGCGCGTGTCTGCCGCCAGGTGGCGCCGCCGCGCCGCCCTCCCGTGCACGTGCGCCCGGCGAGGTCCCCCGTGGGGACGGCGGGGACACGGCGGGGACACGGCGGGGACACGGCGGGGACACGGCGGGGACACGGCGGGGACACGGCGGGGACGGACCCACCCCCGGCACCGCCAGCCCCAGAACCCCCGGCAGCGCCGTGCCCCTGCACGAGGCGGGCAGCGGCCGGAGCGCCATGGGCATGGCACTGCCAGGCGGCTTCGGAGGACGGGGATGTTCCCCGCGGGTGTCCCCCGCCCTCAGCGGTGACCCCCGAGACTTTCTGGCCGTTCAGGACGACGGGGAAAGCGTGGGTTTTGCTAAGAGGCAGGGGCTGGGTGGCAATGTGCCGGGGGCTGTGCCAGCGAGAGAAAGGCGCTGTGCCGGAGAGAAGAGAGGAATGGGGCTGCTTACCAGCAGCTCTTGGGGTTTGATGGAATTGTCCGTGTATATGCACAGCTTCTCGGCTGTGAGGGGGATTGTCTCTTTCAGCTTGGAGGCCAGGAACATGCACACCGCCCCCAGCAGCTGCAGATGGCACTTCCGAGTGGGCACCACAGCTAAGAATCTGTCCAAGTAATTCATGGCCAGAGGGAAAACTTCTTCTTCGCACTTTTGCTCTTCACAGACCTGCAAGTGAGGAAGCGTGGGGAGGGAACGATGGGGCAGTCGGAAAACGGGGATGGGAAGAGAGAAAGAGACAAGAAAAAAAACAAATAAATGAGTGAACCCACCGAACTTCCCTTGCTTTTGCTCCTATTTTTGTTTCCCGGGGAGCTAAATTTTGGGGGAGGGGGAGATCTGTGGAGAGGCTGGGAAGGCTGTCAATCGGCTTTCACATTCCTTTAGTTCATTCAGTAAGAAATGAATTCAAGACACTGTGTGGGAGAGCCGAAAAGCCCCATCCAGCAGCAAGCGAGCAGCCTCCGACTTTTTTTTTTTTTTTTTGCGACCCAATTTTTCTTTTTTTTATTTCGTCATATTTTCAAAAAATCGATAAAAAATATCAAAACTTCCCCGGCGGTCCCGGTTTTGGGGCTGGCGGCATCCTGGGACGATCCCCTATCGTTTCCGACAATTGCAAAAATTCCCCCGCCCGGTGTCCCCCAGCTCTGCGCCCCCAATCCCGCGTTGGGGGGGAAGGACGGGAGACATAGCGAGGGCGAGGTGGGGTGGAGAGAGCCCGAGCCGCCTGGATCCTTTTAGCAGGCAGCGAGCAGCAAAATTCTTTTAAAAATTTACCAAAAATCGGAGCCGCGGAAAAAAAGCACAAATCACACATGAAAACCAAGCAGGGAGTCTGGGCTTTCCAACCCATGGGGTTTGGCTCGGGAAAGGTCCCCCCCAAAGGAGATTCGAAGGGGCAAAGGATGGCCGGTGGGGCCAGCGCAAGGCAGGCGAGACTGCGGTGCTCCGGGCCCGCTGCCGCTGCGCCTGAAGCCTCGGGGCGAACGGGGGGGCTCAGCGCTCGCCCCACGGCCCCGACACACCGGGGGTCCCGTTCCGCGGGGGCGGGGGGCACTCCCGGGCCCCCCGGAAAGCAGCGGGGGCAGCCCGGCTCGGCGCCTGCGAACAGAGCCCGCATGCAGCGCAACATGGCGAGAAAAAGGCACGTCCTCCCCACTGCATACGTGGGCACGGAACCCTCGCCGGGCAGAACGCGGGGCACACGGGGCACCCCCCGATCCTCGCCCTGCCTCGGGCGCTTCTCTCTTTTCCCAGGAATGCCTCAGTCACAAGCGCTCCCGGAGGCGGATTTTCTTTGCTTTTAATTGCAATGACTTTTACAACTCTCTCTCCCCCCCCCCCCCCCCCCCCGACACGCCGGGCTTCCTCCCCTCCTGCACCCCGCTCCCGAAGCCCCCCGGAAGAGGCGACTTCCCCCGCGGGCTGTCGGTGTCCCCCGCGCCCCTTCCCGCACCGGCTGAGCTCCGGAGGGGGACAAGGTGGACAGGGGATCGACAAGAAGACGCCACCCGGTGATCAGAAGAGCGAGGGGCTGCAGGGGGAGAGGGACCGGGGAGCTACCCGCGGCCGCTCTGCCTCCCCCCGCTCCGAGGGGCCGGGGTGTACGAACCTCCAACATCCAGGTGGCCACCATCCTCCTCATGAAGGGCTGGATGTCCTTCTGGACGCACTTGAAGTAGGAGCATTGGGGCAGATACCTTTCCTCTATGGTTAGTAAGTTGTGCAAAACGCGGTCATCGTAGAGCAAGTTCGGGTCAGGCAGAGCTCTCCTCATGGGATCCACCTCGCAGCACAGCAACTCCATGTTTCCAAAGAGATCTCCCTCTTTCTCTGATGGGAAAGGTTTCTCCTTTTTTTTTTTTTTTTCCTTTTTTTTTGGGGGGGGGGAAAGGGGGTGGAGAAAGGAGAGGGGTAAAGGAGGAGGGGTAGGTGGGTGGGAGGAAGACGGCAGGGCTTTCCAGCTCTCTCCTGCCTCCCTTGAAACTTGTCTCTCCCTCTCTTGATTTCTAGCCTAAAGTTGAAGCGAAGTGACGCAACTCGCTAGGGCAGGCAGTTCTCTCTCTTGTTATTATGGAGAACAGCAGCTGGTCAGACGTAACATCAAACGCTTTTTTTTTTCCCCTCTCTATAAGCTAACAAGGAACCAGGAGGCCCTCGTATAGGGACACACAGACACAAATGACAGCTTCTCCTTTGCTTCCTTCCAGCAACCAAATTAAAACCGCTACACACTTGCCTTCTGAAGGAACCCATCCCGATCAATTTGCCTCTCATTTTCTTATTGCAAGGAACTTGGGCTCCCCTCGGTACCCATCCAGACCATGGGGGCGAAATCTGGCTTAGAAGGCTGCCAGATCCCTGTCTAGCTCTCCCTGCTCCGGCACCCACTTAAACCTGCAGCCGGAGGGGAACAGAGCTCTCCGCTAACAGCAAACGCCCTAAAAAACCCTTGGGGAGTGGGGGTTCCGCGGCGTCTTCGGGGTAAAATCTCACAACCACCACGTCCGGCACACATTCGTGGTTCGAGCAGGCGAACCGTCTCAGCGCCGCACGGCCACACTGATACAACTTTCTAGGAAACGCAGCGGAGGAGGGACGGAGGAGGGAGGGAGGAAGGGGAGGGAGGAGGGAGAAAGGTTGGCTGGGGAGGAGGGGGGAGGTAAGTAAGTATGCCCCACACAGGGTGACTTCCACCCTGCTCCGCACTTCGCCGGCAGCTGCTCCCCGCCTGCAAAATGTGACAACTTTGCGAAGTCTCTGGCGGCTGCGGCAGAGCGGAGGCTCCCGAAGGGGAAGGCGCTACCGGGGCGGGCGCGGAGCGGCCGCAGCCCCGCGGGGTCCCCGCAGCGGCCGCCCCTCAGCCCCCCGGCCGCGGCCGGCGCAGAGGGTGGGCTGGGGGCGGCGGGCACGGAAATACCGCCTTAAAAGTGCGAGCGGGGACTTTGGGGCGCCGCTTCCCCTCCCGCTATTTGCATAGCCAATAGCTCTGGGGCTCTCGCCGCTGCGCGCTGATTGTTACCGGGCAGATTATATTTTAAGGGCGCATGATGTCCGGGCATCGAGAGCAATCCCGGCGGCATGGGGGAGAAGGAGCCGCCTCACCTGAGCGCACCGCCGGTCCCGGCAGCCGCACGGGCCCTGCCGGCACCGGGGGCAAAGCGGGAGAGCTGCCGTCGTTGTCAGCGAGCGGGCGCCGGCGCTCGCCCTTCAGCATCAGAGCGGATGGGAGGGATGGGAACAGCTTTGCCGACTCTCGCTGGAGTCCAGCGGCAAGGCTGCCTCGGCAAAAGCTGGCTGCGACACGGCCCCGCAGCGAACCCGCCCGTCTGAGCAAAGGGCTACTTGGGCAGCAAAAGGCCAGCGGGAGTGTCGCCCGCCCCCATCCTCCCGCCCCCATCCCCCTGGACCGGGGGACAGCAGAGAGCAGCATCTCCCCACAAACTCATCTACACGCCCCCCTCGTCCCGTCCGCGGAGCGCGCAGCCCCCGGGCGCAGCCGAGACTGTGGAGAGCTGCCGGGCATCGTGTGTGGCCCCGGCAGACGAGCCGCGGGCTACCGGGGCCCGGGCAGAGCTGTGCCCGGCAAGGATCGCGTTTGAGGGGCGGCGAGGAGGGGGCACCCCCGGCGCACGGCGAGGGCGGCCAGCGGGGCCCGCTGCGGCGCGCTCCGCAATGAAAGGCTCTTTAACTTCCACCATTCATTTCCCCTTCCTGGCTGTTCCCGCGAACAGGGAGCGTGTTGTGTCAGCGCACGTTTTCCTTCTCCAAACTTAAATTCATAAGCGCTCCCGTCTGGCTTTGTGGCCCGACAATGCAGCGATTGTGATTTATGTGGGTTTCGTGGGGGAGGACAACGGGTGTCCCGATTGTCCGGCAGCGACTTCCCGAAGTGGGGTGATGTCTGGGGCACGGCGGGGAAGGGATGCGGGGCCCCCCGCGTCCCGCGATAGGGAGAGCGGCCGAGGGCACCGCGGACGGACCACGGTGCTGGGCGTGTGGTAGGGATGTCCCGTTAGGGGAAAAAAAAAAAAAACAACACCCTCCCTAAATCAATAATAAATGGAAGCGTGCCAGCTCTGCACGCGGAGGTGCCGCTGATCTGCAGCAACGTCGTGCAAAAAAAAAAAAAAAAAAAAAAAAAAAAAAAAAAAAAACAACCAAAACACTTCCTCCCGGTGCCTCGGTTGTTATGTGCTCGGTGCCCGTTTCCAGCGGGGAAACACCATCCCTGGGAAGCGCGGCAGGCGGGCAGGGAGCCAGGGACCAGCGGCCGCGGAAGCCAGCGTGCCCGAGCTGCCCCTTCGCCTTGCCCCCGTGCCCACGGGCGATGCCGCATGCGTTTGGAGGCAGCAGATGTTTTAATAGCCTCCGTGTAGAGATTACCGAGTGCCATATGTTAAATACCACCCTTCCTCCGGAAAAAAAAAAAAAAGGAAAAAAAACAACCCAAAACAAACCAAAAACAAATCAACCAGAAAAAAACCCAACCGCCCCCTCACCAAAAAAAAAAAAAAAAGGCAAAAAATAATACAACAGTACAACAGCAAACCCCACCCTTTTCGCACTCGCTCCCCTTCTTTTGCTGAGCTGCCTCACCCATTTAAAAGCATAAATGATTAAATCAAACATCGCGGGGATGTGTGCGCCGCCCCGGGCGGGCGCTGAGGGAACCGCGCTCCCGGGACAGCCGCTCCTCCTTCCCAGCCCTGCAGCCCCAAGGGAAGGGGGCTGTGCTGCTCCCAACCCCACCGCAGCCACCGGGTGGCAACACCGCCGGCATTATTTAGGTCTTGGGACGCTTCTGCAGGGCACCAAATTGGGCTCTTCATTACGAACCCGACGCGCGGTTATCGTGTCATCTATATGTAATGGTATTTTATTGGGCTGTGTCGGAGAGCGCTGCAAAGCGCTTGGGTTTTTTAATAAATTCTAAATTCGTCATCACTTCTATTTATTTAATTTCTTTTCCCAGCAAATCTCACAGAACCATCAGGAAGGTGCTTCAGAGGGCAGGATGGGCTCAAGCTTTGCAAAGCAATAGACGCGGTATTAGTGCGCCCGGCCGCCGCGGGATTTTTGTTTGTTTAAATGGAATTAAAAGTATTCCTTTGCAGTGCTTGAAACCTGAAGGCTGGAGCGTGAAACATGAGAATCTGAAAGTGAAACCGACCTGAAGCCAAAAAAGAAACAGATGAATGTGTTTCCACTGTCCAAGCTGAGGAAAGCCCCGAAAGCAAACAAACAACATGAATAATAAAATGCGCAATAGATTTGAAATAAAATTATTCCAGCTTCAGTCACTGGAAGCAGTCTAGTTTGGTGGTTTGGCTCTTTGTTTTTTTTTAAATTTATCTGATTTTTAGCCGTTCAAAAGTAAATTACAAAATTCCATGCTGTGCATTCAACAGGAAAAAATATGATAAAAATGTCTTATTTCCTCTAGTTTTTGATGGAAGACTGGAAAAGGATGTGAACAGTGCAGCATCTTCTGTGTATCATCCATGTATTTTCAAGGAGTATTTTAATTTTACAGGTTGTTTTCAACTCTAAACAACTGTGTGGTGACAGCTTTATGATTAACAGCCATATCAGACAACTTAAGTACTGAGCAGGTGAAACATACCCTCTAATAAAACACCTTTAGTGGATGATTTTATGCAGGCTCAATAGTTAACAGCATTAACTAATGGAGTCTGTGTCATTGGTTAATATATGTTTAATTAATTGCTCCTTTCTGTTTTGTGCAAAGTTTCTTCTTTAACCTTTTTCATTCCCTAGTTTAAACTTTTTCAGAGCACTAATTAGAAACTGTGTGCAAAGAGTGCACGATTCCAGTCTTATTTCTTTATTAGGTGAGACAGGAAAGGAGAAAAAAAAAAAAGCTACAGGGATGTACCTGGGATTGATGTTTTATGCTGGAAGACTCGATAAATTCATCACATTTATCCCAAAGAATTCCCAAGCTGACATGACTGCCTTATCTGGCAGGGGTGCCGCGTCCTTTGCAGCAGCCGCGCTCCTCTCCTGGGGGGCAGGGTGATAAGGAAGGCTGCGTTCGTTTACTCGGACAAGGAACAGGGAACAGGTGCCTCCCACGCGCCAGGAAGTCAATGGAAAGTGACATTTTTTACTCTGGCATATAGAACTTTACAGAAACGCCGTCATTCTTTTATTGGGTTTGTTTTGGTTTGGTTTGGTTTTTGGTGTGGGGTTTTGTATTTTGTTTGTTTGTTTTGTTGTTGTTGTTTGGTTTTTTGTTTTTTTTGTTTGGTTTTTTTTTTTTTTTTTTTTTTTTTTTTTTTTGCTTTTGGAGCAGATATTTGAAAGAGCAAGCACCGTTCTGATAAATTACAGGTATGAACCACTGATATCTATTTAATCATTAATAACATGATAGAATCTGAAAGTGACAATCCCCCTCCCTACCTTTTTTTTTTCTTTTCTCCTCACTGCCTATGAATCAGCTTCCTTTTCTTCTTGAAATGGCTTTGCTGTTAACCTCTTGCATTCCCTACCTACTGGCATGTTTGTACCAGTCCTTAGTTCAACATTAAATGCACAGGATTTTTCTTTTCATGCTGTTGAGAGATATCAATAAAAGACTTTCTGTCCCCAAACCTTCAGCTGATCTTCAATTTTTAGAGCACCTTGCTGTGACATAGCTTCCTTCCTTCCTTCAGAAACTATGCTCAGTCTTTTATCTGTGGTCTCTCAAGTGGTTCTGCTCTCACTGAAACAAATGTGGAGCTTAAATTCCATTTGATTTGCTTTCTGTCTACACTGAGGCAAAGACTTTGCATTTCATACACATGTGTAGCATGCCCAGGTCTATACAAATAGGGAATAGGAAAGGAAGATGTTAAGAGGAAATTGCTCCCTTTATGGGGATTTGGGAAGGGCATATCTGAGTTGTCTTAACAGGGGTGTGAACTGCCAAATAATCACGATATTTTCTCCCAGGAGAGCGGCTGTCTTTGAAAGGTAAGTGCAATGATTCTGTTAATCTGCAATGAGGGAATTATCTTGACACAGGGACCCACACTGAATAGTTTGCTGAAACATATGAGGCATATGTTGTCTGCCAAAGAGTGAGATATTTGATACGGAGCTTCATCAGGGTGGGATTTTGGTTTGGAAGCCACATGAATGACTGTGGGATGGGGATAAACTGGATATCTCATTGTGTGCAGATGTGTAGAGCACATCCAAATTCTGAAAACAGGTGGATTTTTAAAGGGAAGAACAGCTTGTCTTGTTATCACTGTGAAAGCTTCAAAAATTGTCCATGAAGAAATATAAGGCTCTAAAGCAGTACTTTGGATGCCCCCTTTGCTTTCCAGGGACAATGAAATACTCTCTAGATTTGTTGATTTTTGTTTTCTTAACATGTCCACACAAACAAACAGAATAAAATTTTATTGCCTAACAGAGACAAACACATAAAACCCTCAAAAAATAGTATCACAAAATAAAATGGTGTAAATAAATTCTCTGTACTGAGGTAAACTATTTTGCTTGTGACTTCCTCCTCTAAAACTGCTGAATTAAAATCTATTCCCATGGATAAATAGTCAGGTTGTTATACTACTTGTCTCTGTGTTGATGACACTTACACCTGGGAAAATTAATTGCTTTTAATATATTAATAGCCTAAAATGCTACATTGCATATATATCAGTATTAGTGACCACCTGAATACACTGCTATAATTTGCTTCTTTTTTCTCTCCTTCTCTTTTGGGAATGCAGCATTTTAGTTCTATAATGGAGTGTTCCAGCACCAGCATGCTCCAAAACTATGCATTTTATAGTGGTCAAATTGACGGATTTTGAAAGGTGTTGCCCCTTTTCACAGTGGCAGCTACAGCCAGAGCCCTCAGTCAGTGGCCAGGTGCCACATGGCTTTTGAATAAATTGCTTTATGATGAATTCAGACAGTGTGGGCAATGTCACCCATGAACTCCTCAGCATCCCTAGTTTTCCCAAATCCTTCTGCTCAGCACTGCTGCCCATGGTGAGGCTTTGCTGGGCATTTGAGTGAGTGATGGGCAAACATGAGCTCAGGGACTGTCCCTCTGTGCAAGGGGGTGACAAACATCTTTGTTCCAAGCTCAGCCCTCAGCTATTTCAGATCTCAGCTCCCAGCATTTGCACACAGTCAGGTTTTGGCCGACTGAGGTGTCTTGCTGGGCATGGTCAAAGTCATGTCTGCTTTGTCTGAGTTCCACCCAAAGTCTGAGGAGATTCTTGTTTGGTCTGGGCAAAGCTCCTCATGTGGGTGAGAAGGTCCTTTGGGCAGAGAAAGGAAGGCTGGTGAAGTGATAACTGCCCTCCTGGTGAAGTAGAAAGAAATTTTCACAGGTCTCTGTGAAATCCACTGCTGCTTCCCTGGAGAGCTCCCAAAGCTCCTCCATCACCCCACAGGGGCAGAACACTTCAGCAGCAGCTAGGCAGTGGTGGCCGATTTCTCGAGGGCTGCATCTCCCCAGGGGTGTCTGAGGAAATGTCCTCCCCTCTCTGCAGCTCTGCTACCTCACCCCAGCAGCATTTGGCTTTTTACTCTCAGCTAACAAACCTTCTTGCTCCACTGCTGTTTTCCCTGAATCTGGAGCTGGAGTTAACAGGCAGACACAACTTCCTATGCACGACCTTATGCTGCTTTCCAGATGTTTTACTGCATGTAAATATACGCAGGTCTGAGGGAAACATTGTTCTTAAAAAGAGTTAGGTTGGAAGTCATCTAGTCCAGTCCACTGCTCACAGCAGGGCCACTTCCCAAGCTGCTTTGGGTGGCTCAGGGCCTTATGCAGCCAAAAATATCCAAGGATGGAAATCCCACAGTATCTCTGGGTAATGCTTAAGTGCTGCACCAGCACCAGGTAGAAGAACCTCTTAAAGAACCTTTGTTATGAATAGTTTAGAACTTAACTTCCGTTTCTTTGTTAAGAATCCTTGTGCCTGGTCAGAGCTTTCCAGGCTGTAATTCTTGTCCATCCTCTTGAAGTCTCCTGAGTATCTGAAAAGCAGAAGGAAGCAGTGGTGGGTGCTTGCTGGCCACTGGCATAACTCCATATACACAGCTCAGGGTGTAGCATGCAGGATCTGTAGTGTGGCTGTTATTGTTGAATGGAACTAAATTGCCTTAGTAATTAACAAAATCACTAACACATCTCACAATGCTCTCCTTCACTGAAACCTCCAGACCTCCCCCACTATCTCTCTTGGCTCTGTTCTTGGTCCTTCTTCATCCATCATGGTACCAATCTGTATCCCAAGAAAAATTCTCTTGTGCTGTTGTCTCATTTTTCTGTATGCTGAAACTCTCACCTGAGTTTTCACCTCATCCTGACATTGCAATAACCTCTTGGAGCAGGTTCTGGAGTGATGTTGGTAGCTCCTCATCCTGTCCATCAGTTCTTCCCAAGGTACTGTCTGGTGGCTGGGAACCTTTTTGCCTGAGTGGGTTCTCATGCCCAGACATGAACTGCTTCTTTTTTGGGTTTCAAAGTTTTATTTATAAGGCTCATTGATGCCAGTCACCATCCTCAGAAGAGAAGCTTCCCATGAGTCAGGAAAGAACCATTTCCGTTTTACAAATATCTGAGGCTCTGTGCTGTAGAGCAACATCTTACATGAGCTACATGGCACATCATGGAGTGGCATTGCCTTTCCAGTGTCCCAGCAGTTCCTGGACAGAAACACCTCCCACATCAGAGAGGAAGGCTCCTTTTACAGATGGTTTCCATCTGTGTTCTAGCACCACCTTCTCTTGTGCCCCTATTTCACAAATGTTGCACTGGAAAGAAGGGAGGGAAACTGGTTTCTCTGTCTATGAATAGATGGACTATTAGAGATCGTTGGCACCTGAATGGGCTTAGTTATCTTCAGATAACAAAGGAATTGCTCCATCCTGGAGAAGGTCAGGTTATGATTCTCTGGGAACTGAGGAACAACCATTCCCTTAGAAGCAGGACTAAGGAGCCATTTACAAAGAAAGCTTGGAAGGGTAAAGAATCAAGAAGGAAACATACCTCTGCAGAAGAGAATCCTTTTTAATGAATCAAGTACCTGTGAAGGGGAACTGTGAAAGAAAGGCTTCAATTTGATGTGGCAGCACCCTGTCCAGGAGTAAAAGAAAGTCCTCCTAAGAGAATTTGGAAAGAGCTGACAAAGAACAGTGAAAACCAGAAGCAGGGAAGTGCAGACAGGCTCTTCTGTTGCATTATTTGGCTCTCTAGATTTTCTTGAACATCTCAAGTAAAGTGCGATTATATTCACAAACATTACACAATAGCTTTGCTATGTATTTTAATAGTTATTTATCCCTGAGGTGGTAAATTATAGAGGGCCTGCAAGGGTAGGACACAAACAGAAATATAAGTTGGAACTCCTGGAGAGCTGAGAAAGCCAGTATCAATCTTTGTTTCTGGCTGTGGGGTCTCAGGAAGGAGGACTCAAGGGAGGAGCTATGTCCTGAGAACTCACTTAGAAAACTCCTGCTCCTGGGATCTGTTTGGTTTAAAGCAGCATAAAACCATCTGCTATGTTCCACACACAACCCTATTATGAATGATCAAAATGTTGTATGTAGGGTTTTGAGAGGACTCAGTAGGTTTGGGGGACAGAGGTTTGGGGGTTTTCTTTTCATTTTGTCCTGTTTTTTTCCCATGAAAGTCAGGGACAGATTGAAATCTGCTGACACCAGCACTTAGAAGATGGTTCAAAGTTGGCTTGGAATTTCCAAACCCTGCTGGGAATCAGAGCATATGTCCAGAAGAGCATCAGATACACAGAGAAAGTAGAGGTAATTTGGTTTATCTTCCGAGCTGAATAGTAATTATAATGTTTGCAGACAACTTTGTGATGCTTACTGTAACTGTAGCTTTTTCCCCCCCTCACACTACAGAAACAGCATATTCTTTTCATGCAGCTGTTGCTTACTGTGTCTTCCTTCTGCTTTGGGTGGATTTTCCCATGTTCATATCTGTAGCTTTTGAGTCCTTCTGTCAGTGAACAGCTGCAGGCTGATACTAGATAGAGCTGGATTTTTTCTGTGTTCACACACAAGCAGGCTTGTGAACAAAAGATTTTAAAGGAAGCTGATAAATGAACAAGGTCTTTTGGACGATGCAATGTTGCTAACGGTGCGGACAATGGAAATCCTTGTACTTGTCCTCACTGAAAGCCAAGGAAGACATAACTCAAGCTGTTTTATCTGTGAGCCTCCAAGCTTTTCCCTACAGGCTCCAGAGAGGATATTCCCTAATGGACTCATCTTTCATGTCACAGAAAGGGAAGTGCTATCTCCCAGTCTAATGCTTGCCTTTCTATTTGCCATTTGACTTGGACATGGCCCTCCGAGGTGAGTTTTTAGAGCTTCATGGAGGATCGAGTCTTTCCCATGAGTTCCAGATGGGGCACGTGCAAATCCTAGAGCTTCCTTGTGCCTCCAAGGGAAGCAGATACACTTTCTTTGGATGGATGTCCATCTCAGCCCTGCTCTGAGGCTGGACTCTGTGTATTTTGCCAGCTGTTCAGCTGCTGGGCCCAGCCATGCACAGTGGCTGCTATTGTGTCCCAAGGGGATAGGAACGGGAGCGTATGTGGGGAGGTTGAATGTACATTTGTCCCATTCCTGCAGCTCTCTCACGTTTCCTTTGGGCTCTGCCCGAGGACCCTGGGGACAGAAGCTTTATTTGTTTGTTTTTCCTGTGTCCTTAGCTTCTTTTTCCATTCTTGAAGTAATTGTTCCACTTATATGAAAAAAAACCAATTTGCAAATCAGGAGCAACTGTCCAATTTTCTGCCACCATCCAGTGTCCACTCTTGCACACAGTGGGACAAGGACAGAGGCAGATCCTGGTGCAATAGGGACCCATAGGGAATTCTCAGGACAGCTCACCCCAAACAAAGTACAGGAGGGTTTTTTGAGGAGGAAAAGGAGAGGCCAGGGTGTTGGACAATGGCTTTGGCACAGAGCTGGCCACCCTTTGCCCCCTCTTCCAAGGGGTTTTGCCAACATGGACATTTGTGTGTGGAGTGTGGGCTCAGGATGGGGGAGGCAAATACAGACAGATGGACAAGGGAGGATAGAAGGGTTATGGCCAGCTCTGCTCAGCCTCCCTGTGTCACAGCTGCTTGGGACACTGCCAGGGATGGGCTCTGGGGTGAACATGGGGAGAGGCAAGGGAAGCACCAAATCCAGGCCTGACACTGGAACACAAAAAGAAAGCAATAAAAGAAATTTGAGAATAGCTGGAGACAAAATACAGGGTTTGGTGTATCCTTAGGCTGAAAGGGCTCAACTGTGCCCATTTGTTTTCCCACTTTGCTTCATCTGTCTCTTGTCTTAGGTGCAGCACTGCAAGGTTAAAAGTTTGGGCCATTGATTTGTGTTTGGGTGCAGTCAGACACCTGAGGAAACACTGTCCATGTGCCAGCAAGGAGACCCAGGCTCATCTCCACTTCTCTTAGGGCAGCCTCAGTGTTGCACACCTGCGGTGAAATATGTGAAGGCTTCCATGGCATTCTCCCTGCTACAGGTGGTAGAAGGGCAGAGTGAAAGCATGGCATGATTATTATGAGCTTTAGACTACACGGCCTGCCCTGGGTAAATGTCAGCCTGCCCAGACATACTGCTCTGTTGGGGTGGGCACTATGGCCTGATGACGAGGCAGACTTGCGGAAGGATTTATCCTGTGGTCAGCTGGTAAAAATTCAATAGTCTGGATGAGTTAGCTGTTGTATGAACTGCAACAAAGCCAGAGTGCCAGCTTCTGCTCTGGAAAAGTTATTCTCTGTCTTCATCCCATCAGTGAGTTCAGCACCTGTAACTGAGCAGGCTGAGGAAAAGAGACATGAAGGGGTAAGTGGTATTTGAGATACAACTGGTCCACTTTTGGCACTTTCCATCAAATATGCACTTTTGCCTGTACTAATCTTTGCACAGGAAGGTGCTGCGCCTCTTCACTATCCCATAAACTTTTCCATGCTGCTCTTGTCTCCCTCAGCCCCTCCAGAGACTTGGCAGTGGCGACGTCCCCGTTGTCCTGTGATTGCAGCTCAGCATGTTGGATGTCCCAGCTCATTCCTTCCCTGGGCTCCCTGCCCTTCCCTGCAGCCCCACCTGCTGCCCCTCATTGTCCTGCTGCCTGTGTGGCCAGGCACAAAATGGGAGCCTGGGCTGTGGTTTCCAGCCCCACAGGAGCAGAGCTCTCCAGGCAGTGCGGATGAAGTGTCATCCTAAGAGTGGGGACTCATGCTGGGGACATGTTGCTTACCCTACCTTATTGCAAATATGCTTCATCTGGCACTGAGAATGGAGGAAGGGGTTCCTTAGAAGCTTTTTGTTTTTCATTCCTACTAACTGGGGCTTAATACTGTGGTGGAAGCATGGATGGGGTGTGAGTGAAGGGAAGGAAGCATATGGGAGTTCAGGCACAGAAGGAACAGGGCCAGAGAAGAAAAGTCAGAGGAACCAGAGGAAGCATTTTGCAGGGGGGAGAAGGGGGAGAGAATAAAATGTGTCAGTTGTGTAAAAAGTGGAGACCTGCAGGAAAAAGCAGGGCTTAAACTGTGCCTAGGGTGCTGTGCCAGCAGGAGCTAAGCCCCAGCAGTGGGGACTGATGGAAAATGACAGCTGCAGTTTAAGTCAGGGAGGCTTCAGGGCCATCTCCCATCACATTTTGACAGGCTGCAGCATGGTACTGGCCCAGAGATACTGCACCATCTCAGCTGGCACAAGGGGGAATTAAGAAATCTGGCAGAAATCTGAGCAAACTCAGGATCTGAGGTGAAGGAACAGTATCAGAGACAACCCAACTGCTATTAAGGCTTTTAGCTAAAGGCTTAAGGAAAACAATGTGTCTTGGAGGGATTGCTTATACAGTGGCTTAATATTTTGCCCTGAGGAATTATTGCTATCTATAAAAACTTACTAATGGGGACAGTACTTTGTAAACAATAGAAACAAAAATTTTGCTTTAAAAACTAGCATGAGAGTAGAAGGGATCACCCTCGTCCCCAAGGCAAATCCTCTGCAAATCACAGACTGAGCAAAGGTACTAAGCTCAAAGGGGTTCATCTACCATTTATTTCCAACAACCCATCAGAGCTCCAAAGATTTTCCAGCACTCCATAAGAAAATCCTTCATGACCCCCACACCTGACAAGGCATGGGGGAACTGTGTCATGGCAAAGTGGATAGATCAAGGACTTTGATGAGATGGTCAGCTCCTGCTGACCTAGCAGGCAGTTTTACTTCATTGTTTTTCCTTAAAAGTGGTTCTTCACCAACAACTTCCCAACTTTCTGGTTTGCTGGTTTTGTTTTCTTGTTATGTTTGTTGTTTTGTGATTTTTTAAAATTTTTTTCCTCAAAAAATTGACCCAGCAGAAATATTCAGAAAAAGGTGATGAATAAAGAGTTTTCACTGCCAAGCAGAGTTGGAGGAGAAGTTTCTGATGAGGTGGAAAGGGAAAGGCTGTTTGTGAGTCTCTTGGAGAGCAGTAGGAACCATATGCACTGAGTATCAGAATATTCTGAGCAAAAAAGGACCCACAAGAATCATCAAAGTCCCATAAGGTAGCATGGGAATTGCTAGCAAGAATAAAAAATGAGACTTTCTTGCACCAGGCATGCAGACAATCATATCAGTAATATCATATTAATATTTGTTATCACAAAGATAAAAGGGTGAATACAAGGAGAGGAGGACAGATCAGATAGTTTTCATTAGAAAACAGCCATCATTTAAAATGTTGAGTTCTTTTGTAAGCTGGTTTCAGTTTCTCTGAAATCCTGTCTAGGAAAACTCAGGAAAAGGCCAGGTCTCATTTTTAAAATAAAACAGTGTCACTTCTCTCTTTGAAAAAACTCTTTCAGTGAGATTTTATAGTAAGTTTGTATGACCCATCCCTCAAAGAAAATCTGAGCAGAAACTAAATGCTCAGGACTGTTCTGAAGAACTTTACCATTACTGATGTAATTTTCGTCTGTGGAAAAGTATGGAATTTTCTGTCTCTTTTCCTCTTGAAGCTGAGCTGAATTTGGGCTTCCAAAACACTTCTGTGTGAGTGGAATCTACACACATCTGCTGGATATGTTTCCTTAAGAGCCCTTGGAGCATCCATGAGTCCGAAGTGGATCAAGGATGCGATGTAGGGGAAAGCTGTGGAGAGATGTGGGGAATAGATGGGCTCAGTCAAGGTGCTGAGCAATCTGGTCTCAGTTTGGCACAGCTTTTAACAGGCTTAGTTTCATTCTCAGTGACTCAGTAACAATTTACATGCCTGAAGTTAAGTACCTGCTCAGGGTTTTTTTCTGAATTGCATCCCTGGGATGAGGTCTGCTTTTAACTCACCACTTCAAGACCATTGTCCGCCTCAGTTTTGCTCCTCTAGTTCAGATCCCCACCTAATTCTTCCCCCACCCCTTATTTCCAGGTCCTGCCAGAAGTTCCGAAATATCTCTTCCTTTTTTTTTTCCCTTTTGCAATTCTACTTGTGTTTGTATTTATTCCAAATTTATTATCGACTGTAACTTTCATTCATCCACAGATCATTCATCCATTCCTGAATGCAATTTAATAACACCAGAACTAACACTGGTCATTTTAGCACCTTGGGAATGAAGCAAACAAGGCCTTTCCAATATGATTCATTGTTTTCTGTCATTTCCCTTTGTTTCTGCTCTTCCAGCCTGTTTACTGCCCACATGTTAGTTGTTTTGGATTGTTTTTTTCTCAAGCCAATTTGGACTAATTTCTCCACTCTTGGTTTCATAGGAAACAGGATCAAATATTTTGGTAAAATCCAAGCATGTTGTAGCCTCTTGTATCCCCTTCACCCCCTAATTGTGTAATCCATCCACAGATTAATAAAATTTATCTGACAAAACCCAGTTTTCTGAACCCCTTGCTTCCTATTCCTCATGATTCACTTACCCTGGAGATACCTAAAGATGTACCATCCCCATCATGCCACACCATTGTTGCTTCCATGCTGTATTTTGGAAAGAAGCTGGACTTATGGCATGTGGGGGAACACCCTGTGTTATGCTGGGCTGTTGTAGGAAGAAGGAATGCTGCTGGGAAGGGTGTGTTCCATGATGCACAACCAGATAAAACAGTTCCCTGCCAAATGAGCATTGACTGGGAGTGCTTTCACATGGTGTCATCCTTAGTCCTTGGTCCAAAGGGCACTTTGAAAAGAGTAGGCACCAATTCTTAAACAGTCAGAGCAAAGCAAATAAAATCACAGATTTATTGGACATTTGAGTGTCTCACTAATGGTCTGAAATGACCCAGCCATCAGTGTTGGATAGGCTGACAGTGTGCTGTTGAAACTCTTATACCTAAAAATACCTTGGGAAACCCTGGATATCTAATCCAAGGTCCCAGTGTGGCAGGTGAGGGGGGATTCTGCCCCACTCTGCTGAGACACCCCTGCAGAGCTGCATCCAGTCCTAGGGCCCAACACAGGAAGGACAGGGAACTGCTGGAGCCAAGCCAGAGGAGGCCACAAAGTTGATAAGGGGACTGGAACATTTGCCCTACAGAAACAGGCTGAGAAAGTTCAGCCTGGAGAAGAGAAAGTTGTGTGGAGACCTCATAGAAAACTTCTGGTGTCTGAAGGGAACACTTCATCAGGAACAGCAGTGACAGGAATTTTAACACTGATGGAGAGCAGGTTTAGATTGGATATTAGGAAGAAATTGTGCCCTGTGAGGGTGGTGAGGCCCTGGCACAGGGTGCCCAGAGCAGCTGTGGCTGCCCCATCCCTGGAAGAGTCCAAGGCCAGGCTGGATGGGGCTCTGAACAGCCTGGGATAGTGGAAGGTGTCCCTGCCCATGGTGGGGGTTGGAATTTGATGATCTTTAAGGTCCCTTCCAACTCAAGTCATTCCATGATTCTTTGGAAATAGGTGTGTTGGAGTGACCAGGCTCTGAGTTATCCCTCACTTAAAAGGGCTTTTTAGGAAAAGGGCCATTGCAGTGGGAGGAAGTACATCCTTGTGGGCCCTGAAGAACGGAAAAGATTGCATGGAAGGAGAGAATCAATTTTAAGAAGGAGCTACCACAACAAAAAACAATCAAGCAGTAAAATGAGAGTTTGAAAATAAGAAAATAAATTTTTTAATAGCTAAATTTTTGTTGCTTTTCAAATCGGGGTCAGGGGTGTGATATAAAACCATCTGGGAGAGAAAACAATGAAAACCAAAACTGGGTGATCATACATCTGACATTTTGTACCATGAGTTTTCTCCATGTGTGTGGGTACTCCAGCAGAGCTACTTGCATTGCATACTTGAGAGCGATTCAGTGACCACACAGTATTTCTTTTATTCCAGGGGAAGCAAAAAAATATATCTTGCTGAGATTTTCAAAACTCTGAATCTTTCCAGAAGGCTTCCCAGCAGTGCTGTTTCAGGTTAGTGGGATTTTGAGATGGTCCTGGATGCTTTGACTGTCAGTGACTCCATATGAAACTGTGGAGCATGTTTGCCTCCTGGGAAGCAGAGCTGCAGTCCTGAGGCTGGGATTTCTCTCAGACTGGGAATCCCAGCCACATAGTGGAGTTTTCTCTTTAAGCAAGGCAGCAGGAGAACAGGGATGGGTGGCCTGTAGTGATGAATAAGCTTGTGAACTCCACTCCACTTCCAGGAAGCAGCGTCCTAGCGCTGCTGAAAAGGGTTCATGGGTACTCACCCAGCTCAAAATGAAACATACCTGGGTATTTTTTGCTTACCAGCCCCTAAAAACCTGCACCTGGACGGATACACTGTTGGCTGCTTGGTGAAAGCTGATACACAATCAATACCTTGTAGCCTAAATGTGCCTTTCATGGGGGGAATACATTACTCAAACAATAGATACAAATATTTTCTGGGGAAAAAAAAAATCACCGAAGGGCTATAAATAGCACTATACTTCTCCATCTCATTTTGGGGATATATACTTCATAATCTTAGGAACTCAGGGATGCTAGGTTTCTGTAGCAAATACACTTGTATAATTTTTACTGCACTTCCTCTACACTTTTACTAAATTGAGGTGTTTATGCCGCGCAATCAGATTAGACGCAGATCTGAAACAATCCCACCCATGACCCAATTCTACCTGGCTAAATCCATTTGACTCTTTTGAAGAGTCTTGGATTTGCTTGTCTTCCTGAGGTTGCCTGGTTGTTTGTCCAGGAGGGAATGGGAATAGGCTGGGCTTAGGCTTTGAGTTTGCTTCTTGCGATGATGAGCGAGCAGGGACCACAGGCAGGTGCAAAGGAGTGCTCTTTGTTGCCAAAAACCCGGCCTTTTAAAGCAGTTATCTGGTTATCAGCTTACACAGTTTTAAGGCACAACAAGCCCAAATCAACCAACCACCATGTACCACGATGTGGACATGATGCGGACATGCAGCAGTCATGCAGCACATCTCTCATGTCTCTCATGTCTCTCACGTCTCTCTACCCCTGTTCCAGCTGAGTCCCTCTCTCTTAGTTCCCTTCTACTTAGCCTAAGTAATAGACCCATGCTACAAGGAATTCCCTTTATAAAGGTTTACCTATCAATAACATTTGCTCTCTGCTCAAGGATGAGCTTTGTTTGCTGCAGAAGATCCAAAGCTCTGTTGTCAAAACTGGTTTCTTCTTGATATCCAGTTTGGTGCATTAGCAAAGCAGAGTCTCCAAGGATAAACCACTGGATTTCCAGCATGACTTTCCCCTGTTCTTTGCCATCATTAAGGTAATATATTTTAACCTTTGTTGGTTTTCTTTTTCCTTCTCAATGATCAACTAGCACCTGCAGGAATTTCAGAGAAAGCAAGACAACAATTGATCTGAAACTTTATGATTCTCCCTGACATTATGCTCTACCTACAGACACCTGGAGCAGGTGACACAGGAGCATGTCCAGGTGGGTTTGGAATGTCTCCAGAGAGGAACACTCCAGGCCCTCCCTGGGCAGCTGTTCCAAGGCTCTGCCACCCTCAGTGTGCAGAAATTCTTCCTCATGTTGAGGTGGAACCTCTTGTGTATAGTTTATGTCCATTGCTCCTCATCCTGTCCCTGGGCACCACTGAAAACATCCTGGCACCACCTCAAAACCCATATTTGAGATACTTCATGTATTGATGAGATGCCCTTTCAGTCTTCTCTTGTGGCAGTGGTGAAATTCCCGTGTCAGGAAGGGAGCCAGCACCAAGGCCTGACCCAGCAGGAAGCTGTTCTGTTGTGGCAGCTGCACTACTTTGACAGCATTTAGGTCATGTGTGTCCTCTGTCCCCCAGATTAGTTCCTTGGGAGGTCAGCTGAGCTGCAGAGCTTGTGGCACACAGACCTTGGCAGGTAGACCAAGGCCTTTCCCTGCCTCTGAGCTGTGCTGCTCCCAAGGGCTTTCCTGGGACTGGTTAATGAAGCACCTCTGCATGTGAGCTGTGAAATTACAGCCTTTAATAACCCCAGTTAACCCTTGAACAGCCCTGGTGCCCTGTGGAAAACCGTAAAGGATTTGACTGGTCAGTGTTTTCCTTGAGCTTGTAGCTGAAAGGAGAGGGAGGACAGACTGTGGCCTGCACATGGCAGTGAGTTGGGGCAGAGCCGGTAGCGCAGGCCAGGCCTGCTCTGCCCCTGCCTTTTGGCTCTTCTGGGGCTGTTGTTCAGCCTGTTGTTCATTGCATTCCTCTTTGCTGCTTAACCCTGGATTAATTTTCTATTGCACTTTGGCTCCTGAAGGCAGCATACTGCTAGCATTAAATATAAAAGTAAATCCATGCATCCATGCTGGTGTTTTGCACCCAGGAAAATGCCTGTGTGTGGCCAGATGGAGTGGCACTGAAACTGCATCACAGTGGTGAGGAGGGATGTGACCTGCTGCCCTTTCCAAGCACCCAGGGATAGCAAGCACCTGTGCACAGCCTTTGTGTGTGCTGGATGGCCCAGGGCAGTTTCCATGGCTCTTTGTGTGCAGTAGGTGTCATTGAAAAGTCAACATTTGACACCCTGCCTTGGCTGGAGCACTTGGTGATTACAGCTCCTAGGTGCAGTGGGACCAGGAGTGGCCTGGTGTGATGGACTTAACTTTTCTTTCCGCTCCTTTCTGAAGCAGAAAGATTTGAGGGACATGTGGATTTCCTTCCTCTGGTTAGAGATATT
The DNA here is from genome assembly GCF_963662255.1 of Cinclus cinclus. Classification (NCBI taxonomy): domain Eukaryota; kingdom Metazoa; phylum Chordata; class Aves; order Passeriformes; family Cinclidae; genus Cinclus; species Cinclus cinclus. The sequence continues at coordinate 26,927,951 of NC_085049.1, forward strand.
GATTAGGAAATGTGTCACATAAACGTGTCTGTTCCAGCCTGAGACATCAAATCTGATTGGAAAATATTTTCTATGAATGCTTTATCCTAACCTCTACTTCTACCACCTTTATAGTGGGGATGGGGGAAGCGAAAGAATGGTAAAAGTACAAAGATCTTACAGAGCAGGGTAGGCCAGTTAGTATTTCTTCCTTAATTTTTTTTTCTCTAAAATATGGCTTTTCCCACTGTCAGGTTACCTACATGACCAGCAATTACAAACCTGCTCAGTTTCTGTATAGGCTGACTCAAGAAACATGGTAAAAAACAGTGTGGCAGCAGCTACAAGTCTGAGTCAGAAAAATTGGTAAAATCCAGTATTAAAATGCAAACTGAGCAGTGCACATCTTCCTCTGCACAACAGATCTGAACTATCTTTGGACAGCTGCAAATTCAGATGAGCCTGATCCTTTCCCCCTCTTCATGAGGATGAGAGGAAAGGGGTGTGCTGATCTTTTGTCTCTGGTGGAAGGGAATGGCTTAAAGCTGTGTCAGGAGAGGTTCAGGCTGGGTGTCAGGGATATGTTCTTCCCTGAGGAGGTGATCTGGCAGTGAAAGCTGCCCAGGGAAGTGTCACCAAGCCTAATGGTGTGCAAGGAGCACTTGGACAACATTCTTTGATACACAGGTTAATTTTTAAGCTGTCTTGTGTGAAGTCAGGAGTTAGACTTGATGATCCTCATGGGTCCCTTCCAGCTCAGGATATTCTGTGCAGTTGAGTCCACTTGGAATAACCAAACATTTCACCCAGAAAGAACTAAGGTATGCAGTGGAGTTTGTTGTGGTTGACTCAAAAATTACTTATCTCCACAAAAATCCCAGCTGTTGGGATATCAAAGAGCAGGAAATGGGTCCAGAGCATTCACTGCAGCTTTCCCAGTCATGTTTCTAGCTTAGTTTAATTTGCCACCCCTTCTTCCTACTGAGGGCATGGTGATTACAGAACCATCTTCTCACTATTAATAATTACTACTAGATTCATTACTAGAGATAAAGAGAAAAATCTTCATTGTGAGCAACATACACATTAAGAGGACTAAAAAGATGAAATTAGAATGACAAAGATTATAATTCCTGTTTTCCATAGATGAGACACAAGGCAACAAAATCAGTTGATTTCTCCCCTTCCCAAAATCACATGGATAGTGGATGTTTCTTTTATTAATATTTGTGGGTGCCTAACCAGGCTTCTGAAAGGTTGGCAGAGTCAGACTTCCCTCAGGCTCTTAGTCCTTTGTCTGAGAAATGTGTTTTAAAGAATTTCCAACCTGTTTTTTACAGTTCTCCATATTTCTTTTTTGCACTTCATTAACCACCATGAAATGCTCAATTGTGACAACAACAGTAAATGAACCAAAATTATCAAATTTCATTAAACATCAGAGCTCTCAAATATAGAAAGAGTCCTAAAAGTCTACTGAAAGTCGGAACACAGTTCAATGCTGGACACACTATCTGAGTTGCCACCTGGAAAAGCAATCAGGAATGCAGCTTTCTGTGGGCAAATCCAGCTCACTCTGTTCAAGTACATGAAAGCAGCACCTTGAAATTACTCTAAAGCTATACTGATGTCATGAAAATGGAACGTAAATTCCTTGGTTAATCTAGGTGGTCAATTGGTGTGAGATTTTATGTAAGCTTAGTTTTAATGCCCTTTGACATTTGTTTTGCAGTTTGGATTTTTTGCAGTTTTTTTCTTTCTTCTTGTTGGGCTCTTACGTAAAATCTTTGAAATCAGATGCTGTATGAAATTCAACCCCTCCTAGGTTTAAATTCATACATGCATCTACACATGGATTTTTTTTTTTTGTGGACTACATCTATATAGAAATACATAGTCAATTAAAAAAGGTAATCATCCTGAGTTTTAATGGTTTAACAGCTGATTTAAAACTGAAATTGGATTTCCTTCCACTTCCAGCTGTTATCCATGGTGTAACTAAGCAACACCACCCTTGTGTTATTGATGGGGCTGAGCGCACACAGCTCTTGCTGACTGGGATAGGCATAACTGCACCCATCTTTAACTGGTAAACCTTGGGTTTCACAGCAGTGATTTCCTGCTGTGCTGTAGATTCAGAAGCATTGATTTGGAACTCTTTGGAGGTGTGTTCTTCATTCTCATCTGTGCCTTTTTGGGCAAAACCTTCCTTTTTTTCTCTTACATGTCTCTTCCTCAACCACCTGTTTCCAAACCAACATTTCTGAGTACAATTTACTGCTGCAGCAGACGTAGCAGAGCTAGAGGAAGTAAGCCAACCTAATAAAGGTTTGCACGTCCAATGGGGCAGAATTAAGGTTGATGTGGCTTAAATGTTTCTCAGCTGGGCAAAGGGCTGGTGAAAGATCTGGAGCACAAATCTTATGAGAGGGAGCTGGGGGGGCGAGGACTCAGCCTGGAGAAAAGGAGGCTTAAGGGGACCTTCCCACTCTCCACAACTCCCTGACATGAGGGTGCAGCCACGTGGGGGTCAGCTCTGCTCCCAGGCAACCAGTGACGGGACTGGAATAAATGAATAATGAATAAATGACCCCAACTTGCACCAGGGGAGGTTTAGATTGGATATTAGGAAAAAATTCTTCACTGAAAAGGTTGTTAGGCACTGGAACAGGCTGCCTGGGGAAGTGGTGGGATTGCTGTCCCTGCAAGGGTTCAAAAAATGTGTGGATGTGGCACTTGGGGATATGGTTTATTAGAGAGCATGGTGGGTTCTGGGTTAATGTTTGAATTTGATGACCTTTTTGATTTTTTCCAACTTTAATGGTTCTGTGATTCTTTGGACCTTGGTGTTGACACAGTGGGAGCTGCCACGGATGTGCAGATGGCAGCAGCAGCTCTAGGCAAGGCATGTGGGGCTGTCATGAGAGCTGAGAAAGTGGGAAGGGAATTAATTGATGTTTCAAGCAAGTCATTTAGCACCACCTGCTTTCTGGGCAGGGCTCAGGTCCCCACAGCAGTGTGTGGGAGGTGTGTCATGTTGGCACCTGTGGGAAGGGAGGAGAGCATGTCTGTGTGAACTGATGGCCTGAAGATGCATTTTCACTAGTGGATTTGGGCTGGAGCTGTTCTTCTCCACCTCGGGTTGCCTCAACAGAGTGCTTGGCAGGCAGATTAAAAAAAAATTAAAGACTGTTAAGAGATGTCAGTCAAAGGTGCTTAAGAAAAGTCATGTGCTGCTTCCTGAAAGTGAGGATGGATATCCAAGGGTGACCATGAAGCCTTGGCATTACAACGGTTTGAGGGCTGTGCCTCTCCCCCTGGAAAGAACATTTAGGGAAATTTAATTGTGTATCTGCTTGCATTGGAGTCAGCAGTGGCATTCCCAGGCTCAGCAGCTGCTTATGTACGGTGGAATGATATCCAGAATTCATCCTCAAGGACCTTCCTTAAAAGAGGGAAGGATGTAGACACTCTATTAAATATCAGTGGGACTCACAGAAGAGGTCAAGCTAAGACAAAACACATTCCCAGGATAAGGTCTATCTGTCTGAAATTCTGACCTGAGTTTTCTAAGCCCAGTAAATGGATACTAATGTAAAATTCCATGCTGGGCTAAATGGATTTCAGTTAATTTTCTGCTATGAAAGCATTTTGATTTTAACAATAGCTGTCACTCACAATATAATGCAGAAATAGTTTAGTAATACAGGCCTTAAAACACTACTCTGATAAATATTTATATTACTTATTTTAAGTTAAAAGCTTGGTTATGAATTGTTTTCATTCCAGAAGTGTAAACATCCTTCTGGAGTCTGCACTGTAATGTTGAGATTGAAGTCGCTTTCCCTATTTGCCTTCTCTTATTTTATCAGTGTGAAAATATTCCTTAGTGGAGTCTGATAAAAGTATTTCACTGTAGAAATGCCCTTCTTTTCTGTACAGTACAGAAGGCAAAAATAATGTTGGGTACCTTTCTGCAGTCAGCAAAAAAGCATCAGTTCTTTGTCAGAGTTAAGTTTAGTTTAAACAGAAATTTGAATACATGACCACAAAACACACGCCTTCTATGCAAGAGGCATTTTCCTGGTGATAAATGGATTTTGGCTATTGTTTAGTTAATGTTTTATGCTTATTTGATAAAGGAAAGCTTTATAAAATGAGAAACAAAAGCTATTTAAGGTGTTTGAAATGAAGTACCAGCACAAATAGCCTCAGCTCTGAATTGACGAGCAGTAATAGATAAAAAACTGGATATGGGGTTTGAACTGGAATCCCAGCCATATTCTTGTGGTGAAAGGGAAGGATTTGAATGATGGCAGCAGAATGCAAGCCTCCCCAGTATCATCAGTCTGAAATGGCTGTAGAAATTCAGGCAGTCATTTCATAAAAACACCTCTTTTACTATGGAGGCTGTAAATTATACAAGCCTGTCAAGTTACAGCTCTGCCTTTGTGCCCAGCATGATTGTAATGTTCTCAGTCCATAATTTAGAAAAGGATTAAAGTTCTCCAATGCTTTGCTGTTTTTACAATGTTTTGGTGATAATAAGATTACCTCAGCCTCCCTCTCTCATGTGAAAATGTCTCTAAAAAGACATACCATATTTGAAGTTGGGGTTTTCTCACACACAGATGCATATATTTGAGAGGGAGAAAATACATGACAGTGGTGGCAAACTCCTATTGTGGGGCTGGAGATGCCTCATTACTCATGGATGCTGAAGGCATGCAGCTGATGTATTGATTTGCTCTGTACAAGTGCTAGCGCATCTTTAAGGTCATGTCAACAATGTTTCTGTTTATTAAAGAAAATATTTCAAAAATAATTTTTAAAAGGCTTATGAAACAGCAGAGATTTTTAGAGGACCTATTCCTTGGAAAGCCAAGTTTCTTTAATTATCAGGGATAATTATTGGATAAACTTCAGGAGGACAAAAATACTACCAGTGTTGCCTGTCAGAAAGTAAAAGCAAAATAGATTTTCTACCTTAATTAAATTGTGTTTTTAGAAGCCTGGTGTCAGTTGGTATTCTGGAGATGGCAGAAAATTACATAAACTCTGCTGGTGGTCAGGAAATTTCCTGTTTTCAACAGCAGCAAACTCTGACTTCTCTCATCATCTGCCTTAGCATATCAGGTTTTCAGTTTGCCACCGGGCTTAGAACTTGGCTACTGTGCCTTTTAGGGTGAGGGGGGTCTTATTTTTGAAAAATATGGAAAAATATTCCCCTGACAAGTTTGTGGTTTGGGTTTTTTTTTCAAAGGTGGCACCATGAAGCCACCCAGATATTTTCCAGAGGTCCTGTGGAGGACAGATTAGAGAGCAAAAGTGCTGGAGAGTCAGGCAAAGAGGCATGGAAGACAAAATTTGTCATATGCTGCTTCAGTATTCCTCTGATTATCTCTACCACATACCAGACATACTTAGGTTTCAATTTCCTTGCAAAAACTCATGTTAATAGCATTTGCTTGAATTATTTAAGAGAATGAGAGGATTCTAGAAGACATCAAATCCTAAGTCCTCACCTACAGTCAGAGCCTATTACAGAGGGGAAAAAGTGACTGTATTATAGAAGGGGGAAAGTGCCACAAAAAAGACATTAAATTCTTTGTCTCCTAAGATCCAGGACCAGGCAGCTCCTCTAAAGTTAGTCATTATTCCAGCTATGAATGATCCCAGAATGTCATTCTGTCAGGAAGGCTTGACTGTCAGCAATGGATATCTTGATCATGCCTCCCTTCCCTTTCACCCCGCTGCTGTGAGGAGGAACTGAACAACATGAGCAAGACCAGAGGTGGTTTAGGTTGGATATCAGGAAAAGGTTCTTTCCCCAGAGGGTTCTGGGGCACTGAACGGGCTCCCAGGGAATGGTCATAGCCCCAAGGCTGCCAGAGCTCCAGGAGTATTTGGACAGTGCACTCAGGGATGCACAGGGTGGGATTGTTGAGGTGTCTGCACAGGGCCAGGAGTTGGGTTTGACAGTCCTTCCAACTCAGCATATTCTGTGATTCTATAATTCTATGAATGTGGCCACCTTTATTCCCTAGAACTCCCTCCAGGCTGGATCATGTAGATAATCTGGTATCACTGAGTTGTTGTCAGACACAACTTCACCCTCAAAACCCCAATCCTCACCTCTGGAGTGGAGCAGCCAGTTCTCAGAGCTGTGCAAGTGCCCACTTCAGCTCTGCTGTCCTGGCTGTTCACTGCACTTTCTATGCAGATGCTGAGGAAAAGCTGAGGTCTTCAGTGGACCATGATGGAGTTGGACAAACTGGAAACTGTGCTCACCACCTGGAAAAATTCTTGAATGATTCAGATACCTCACATGCTCAAAGCACCAGTGTCTGCCTCTGGAGCTGGGACTCTGGTGGCTGTGGAGAGGCCTGGAAAGGAAACAGGGATCACAGGATGGGTCAGGTTAGAAGGGACCACAGAGGGTCATCTGGTCCCAACTCCCTGCTCCAGAAGGGCCATCCCAGAGCACAGGGCACAGGATTGTGTCCAGATGGATCTGGAATGGATTCCAGTGAGAAGACCCCACACCCTCTCTGGACAATCTGTTCAGTCCTTGGTCACTGCACAGGACAGAAGTTCTGCCTCCTGTCCAGGTGGAACCCCCTGGGCTCAGTCCCTGCCCGTGGCTCTGGTGCCATTGCTGGGCCCCCCGGAGCAGAGCCTGGGCCCTGCTCGGAGCCCTCCCTGCACACAGGGACACCCAGGGATGAGGGTCCCTCTCAGCTGGGGCTCCTCTCCAGGCTGGACAGCCCCAGCTCCCTCAGCCTTTCCCTGTCACAGATGCTCCAGGCCCTAAATCATCCCTGCAGCTTCTGCTGGCCCCAGTCCAGGAGCTCTCTCCTGTCCTGATGATCCCAGAGCTGGATACAGTATTCCAGATGTTCTTCCCAGGGCTGGGCAGAGGGACAGGATCACTCCCTAACCTGTTGGCACTGTTCTTTGCAGTGCACCCCAGGATTCCATTTTCCTTCTTGTCCCTCAGGGCATTGCTGGCTCATGGAGAGCCTGTTGTCCACCAGGACCCCCAGGTCCTTCCTGGCAGAGCTGCTTCCCAGCAGTCCTGTGCCATGTACTCCGGAATGGCCCTGCTTGAGCAGAGTTGTGGGACCAGATGACTCCCTGTGGTCCCTTCCAACATCAACCAGTCTGTGTTTCTGTCTAAAGGGAGGCTAAGGGCACTGGGATTCTTCTGCCTGGACAAGACTTAGGTGGGTCGGTGGAGACTTCTGGCTAAAGGGGAAATTTTGAAACAGCAAAACTGGATTCTCCTCAGAGGTGCATGGAGAATGCACCAGAGGCAAGTGGCACATGTTGCAACTAGAAAAATTCTGGTTTTTGATTGGGAAAAATTCTTCTCTGTGGGAGTGGTGCAGCATAAAAGCAGGAGGCTAGGGAAGATGAGGGACACCCACACTTGGAAAATGTCCAAACTTGACTGGATAAGGCCTTGTGGGATCTCATCTAGCTTTGGAATTAGCTCTGCTGTGAATGAGGGATTGGACTATGGACTTCCAGAGGTGCTTCACCACCTGAATTGTTCAGCCAAAACAGTGTTAAAGTCTCAAAGTTCATGCAGACTGTTCCAGCTTCTCCAGAGCCACTTTCCACCCCGTGTTGCTGCTCTAGGGGATGCTTAGTCAGTGTGTGCATCTCATGATATCATGAGGAAAAGAAAATTTGCCTAGACTCCTGGCTTTTCCTGACTAAAAGATTGTTTTTCCTAAACAGTAAACTAGGAAATTAATAAAACAGCTCAGTTTTGTGTATTTCCTTGTCACTCCCCACCCCCTGCTTCCCTCACCCCAAATCTCATGAACAATTTGTTCAGTCAGCCTCAAGTTTCCTAAAAGGACATTCTACCCCGAGTTAATATCACGCCTGTGAAAGTTCAGGCTGATTATTTTTTCTCTAGAGAGGGAGTCAAAATTTGGCTTATAATGGAGGTCTTGTTTCAAACAACGATGAAAGAATTTAGCATTTCTGACATCAGTGGGGTGGCACAGGCGTGGAGGCGCATGCGAGCAGGCGGGGGAGCTGGGCTCTTCTCTGCTCCACTGGTTTTGTGAAGGACTCTTTCACTGGTGGAGGTTTATCCAAACCCACCTAAACACATGTACATATTTATTTGCTAAAGCAAGCCAAGCTACAAATAGGACCAAAACCTGCATTTAAATGTCCCTACAAGCAGCCCCTCCACACCAAAATCTCTCTCCAGCCCGGCTTAAGAAAAAGCCTGGGAGAGTTTATTTTCCTCAGGCTTTACAACTCCTTGTTTTCCACAAAAGCACCCCTCTGGTTTTCCAAGAGTAAGGATAATTCTGTGGCTAAAACGTATGACTAGGACTTGGAGTTTTCTTCCCAGCTGTTGCACAGACTTCTTGTGTGTCCTTGAGGAAATCTGATTAATCTTGCTGCACATCTGTAAAATGCACTGCTCTTTCTCCTCCTTCACAGAAGAGGCTGTGAGCCTTTTAGACCTTTACAAGTCAACTGAATAGAAATGGAAAGAAACAGGAATGAATTTTTGTGTACAAGTGCTTGATGAGTAAATGGTGGATTTCTTTCTTTTTTATGTATTTGACAGAGCTTAATTAATTCTGCACAAGGTTGGGTGCAACATTTGTATTTAGATAGCTTATGAGTTTTTTCTTCTAAACTGAAGGGTATGTTTCTTCGAGTGAGCCTTATTTTTTTTTATGAAAGTGAGAACACTAAAAGTTACTTCTTAAATGATGAAGAGAAATGCTCATCTTGCCAGTATTATGTATTATTTTAAAGGGGGAAGTAGGTCTTCCCAACCACCTATAACCCACAGGCTTTATGGGGAAAGCAATGCCATTGAGGCTGAGTGCAGACATACTGAGGGCTGGGAAGTGACTGGAGGCAGGAACATCCAGCTCCATCCCTGCATGCTGGTTCAGTGAGCAGACAGGCAGGGTTTTCTCATGAGGTGGTGGAGTCTCCACCCCTGGAGGTATTCAGGAAATGTCTGGACATGGCAGTCAGTGTTCTGGGCTGGGTATCAAGGTGGTGAAAGAGGCCAAAGGTTGGAGCTGCTGATCTTGGAAATCTTTTCCAACCCTAACAATCCTGTGATTTATTTTATCTTCAGGGTTAGTGTGCAGCCCTGCAACTCACCATCCACATCTGAACCCCGCTGTGAGGAGAGGCAATTGCCACATTCCTGGAGTTGTCTGTCACACTCACCGTGCCTGTCCCCTGAGTACTTCATGAATATTGATGGAATACCTCCAGGAAAAGGCATCTACCACCACAAACACTTTCTACCTCAAAGTTGAAGTTACAAAGGTGCCTCCAGACAGCTGGTGTCCTTTTAGGGTTAAACTTGGCTTGAACTGGGAAGAGCTCCATACAGAGAAAAAGCAATATAGGATCAGTCTATTCAACTCTCTGCACTTTAAAGAGTATAGCAACAGCAATTCATTATGGGCCAGAGTTTTTCAAGTGCCTGGTCAGCTTCTGTGCCTTGCTTCCAGCTGTTCATAATGTGATATCTCAGAGGGACTTGGTTTTCTGTGTGCTGAATATTCACAGCTGAAACCAAATTCTTCTGACAAAGGGGCTCCTTTCAATTAATTCAAGATTAGGTTTTGAGAACAGTATGCAGAATTACTAGCTGAATTGAAATATCAATAAAGATTAAAAAATTCTGCAATCATCCTGATTTTCAATTCATGTTATCCCTTCAAATTATTTTATAATAATTTTTCAGGTGTCGTGTGGCTGAAAATATTAGTAAAATACGGGAACAGCTCATCAGAATCATGAGACTTTTAAAAAAGTTTTTAAAATTAATTTTTAAAATTACAAACCCCTTACAAAACTGCAAGTCTTAAATTTTGCATATTTGTGCCAGTAAATTTGCAGTAATTTTGTCAAACTGTGATCTGCACCCTGCACTTTAAAGCATAAGAAACATGGCCAGTGCCAAAAGTTCAGGCTTCAAGTATTTACGGGAGTGGCTGAAAAATGAGATTTAGGAAGACGTTCAAGTTCTGTTGACATTTTTTAGTTTTCATTCATCTCCTGTTACATTTCTAAGCTTTCTCATCAACAGCAAGCACAGATGATTCACTGAAAGAGCATGAGTGAGCTGCTTATGTCACCACATTTCTCCAGGAGCTGGAAATTTAAACAGAAGAGTTTCATGGAGTCATGATAAACCCCATGTATTGGTAAAGTTAATTCACTGCAATGTGTACCTGTCTCTGTTTTTAACAATTTAACTCAGTGCTGTAGAGATAATCCTGTTCCTGCTGACAGTGATTACAGCGTTGTGCAGGAGCAAGATGGGAACATAGAGAAAGGCATGGAGTTATGTCAGGGGAGGGTTAGGGTGGATATTAGGAAAAGGTTCTTCCCCCAGAGGGTGCTGGGGCACTGAACAGGCTCCTCAGGGAATGGCCATAGCCCCAAGGCTGCCAGAGCTCCAGGAGCTTTTGGACAGTGCTCTCAGGCACAGGGTGAAATTGTTGGGGTGTCTGTGCAGGGCCAGGAGGACTCTATGATCCTTGTAGATCTTTTCCAGCCCAGGATATTATGGGATTCTATTATTTCAGGTGTGTCATGGGTTAGATTTTGATTCCAGACTCAGGAGGTGATATGTGTGCTTTGCATTCCACAGGTTTCTTGTGTGAGCCTGGGCTGTCAGCCCTCTTGGGTGATTCCTTCCTGCTTTGCCTATGGTGACAGCCAACTCTGGTCTCACAGCAAGTTTTCAGGATCATGGCAGCTCCTTTCTGAACCATTCCTAGCTTTTTCATGTCCTCACAACAAGCCCGAACAGTAGCACCACATCCTCCTGTCAGACACTGACTGATGTTACTGATGTGTTGAGCCCAGATGTGAAAAGCTCACCACACCAGCAGATCCTCCACCCAGGTGGAGCCCCAGGGAGCCCATCTGGGTGCTGTAACACTCCCAGAGCCTTTTTCCAGCATCAGAGGCTCATGATATTTTAAACTTTTCCTTATTTTGACAGCCAGCAGCTGCCAGGCCTGGAATCTGTTAGGTTTTTGTTGTTGTTGTTTTTTTTTTTTTTTTTTAATCAAGCAGGCTAATAAATGATGCTGCACTGCTAAATCTGTCTTATTCAGCATCTTATGATCATATCAGCCTGTCTTAACCCAGCCAAGTATATTTACATGAAATAATGGAATGAGTTTTGCAAATTCACCCCCCTTCTTTTTTTTTTTATATTTTAAGTGACTGTCTAGCCAAGTTCATTTCCTCTCCTGTCTGAGCTCCTCTCTGAAATATATTATCCCACTTATTAGAAGCCAATAGCACTGTGCTTTGCTTTTCTTCCACCCTCTCAGAAGAAGGAGTATGCAAGGGATGCTTGGATTAAGTGAGTGGGGCACCCCAGAGCTGGGATTCCTTATGAATGAGCTCACATCCTCTCTCCGTATGATAAGAGGAATGCCGTTTGCATCCCCGAGCTTGCTGCATAAACACACACACTTGGAAGGGGGAGAATTTAGCCTAAGCAGAAACTGGGATGTCCAAAAAATCTCAGGCACGGGGGATCATCTGTCAGCCCCCTGCTCAGACAGACCGCGACCACTTCTTGGTGGCCATGGGCCCTCATTCCCGGTGAAATCCATCCCTCCCGGGAGGGGGAGGGCTGGAGGGGAGAGTAGATGACAGATCCCTGTTTGCATTCTTCGGAGGGAGCAGCTGCAATTGTCTTACTACAGTATGTCAACATGAAATTATGACAAATCAGGCTGGGATGGACTGGCAGATGAAAACAATAAGGAAGAAGCAGAGCAGAGGGAAGCTGAGAAGAATGAGTGACACCTAAAACTCAAGAGGCCTTTAACATCCTGGTGGGAAATGCCTCTGGAAATATAATAGGACTGTAATAGAACTGAAGTCTGTGGGTATGCCTGAGCATATGCTGAGTTTTCAGGTTTATTTAAATCTGATTCTAATTTTTTTTCCCTGTGAATGGGACACAGTCAGGATCCCCACAGTGCCGGCTTAGCACCCAACACTCTTACGCTCTATGTGATGCCAGGCTTTGACCTTGGCAAAGGTAAGGAACCCTCTCTGGCCTCCACAGTCACACAGTTTCCTTTTATTTCTTTACTTTTTCATTTAAAGTAGTGCTGTTTGGTAGCAAAGGGAGAGCTACCAAGAGCAAAGCTTCAGCTTCCTGTCTCTTTTCTATCTAATGGAAATCCTTGAAATGGGATGCAATGAATGTTTCCTCTATTAAAAACTGAGCCTTCTCCAACCCACACAGTTTCACAACACTTGATAGAATGCACATTTTTCCAGTTTCCTTTTCTTTTTTTTAACAATGTCCAACAATTAAAAATAAGTCACCAAAGGGGCCATATTCAGCATTAATGTAATTGTGAGCAGTTCTCTCTGGTCCCAATAGGAGATGTATTTACCTTCACCAGAGCTGAATCTGTCAGATTGTGGACACCTCAGATTTAGGATTGTCACCAGTGTCTGCTAAGAGTGGTATATAAACCTCCTCAGGTTTGTGGATTTATAAATTTAGTGCTGTTCTGAAAAACTGAAAAGGGAAAAGGCAGTGAACTCAGGATTTTTCCTGAAAAGCTGGCTTGGTTTCCTTCTATCCAGGTTGTGCTGCTTCTCTGCCTGCTGTAGCTGGCTGGCACCTCTGAGAAGGCTGCCACGTCACACCTTGCTGGAGTTGGGAGAATGTGGTGGGTTTGCTCTGGAGGGTGGAGGGCGCATGAAAATATTTTCTGTGGTTTCAGTTTGCATTTCTGCATGGAAAAGTCTTGAGAAATGTAATAGGTATGAATCCAGGACGATCCACAGAAGGAAATGAGTGAAAAACCCCCAAAACATTTTCAGGGGAACATATATTCCCAATAAGCTTTCAAAATCTGTAATAATTTTTTTCTCCTAAATTCCACAGGAGTTTTCCATAGATTTGGTTCAAACCTCCCCTTTCCTAAGCTCTAAGCCTTACATTTAAATGAACTGGGAGAGCTTTGCTCTGTGCTCACACATTGCACCTCTCATCAGTGGCAGTTTTCTAAGTGCTCTGAAACCCTTTTGTGCTGCTCTTCTGAGACAGCAGGAAGTCCCCAGGCTTGGAGTCTGAGTGAAAGAGCTGCCCTTCCCCTTGTAATCTTAAGAACTTCAAGTAATGTGACAAACATATCCTGCAAGATCATATCCTTCCTGTTGGGTTTGATCCCATCAGGCACAGTGCCCTGATGTAACTGTTCTGAAGATCCATGGCATCCATCTTCTCCTGGAGATCAGCACAGGAAAGACAGGGCCAGCCCAGAGCAGGGACACCATGGACATCAGAGGGATGGAGCAGCTCTGCTGGGAGGAAAGGCTGAGGGAATTGGGATTGTTCAGCCCGGAGAGGAGAAGGCTTTGGAGTGACCTCATTGTAGCCTTCCAGTGGGGCCCACAGGAAAGATAGAGAGAGACTCTTGACAAGGGTCTGAAGTGACAGGACAAGGGGCAATGGCTTCCCACTGACAGAGAGCAGGGTTAGATTGGATATTGGGAAGAAATTGTTCCCTATGAGGTGGGGAGGCCCTGACACAGGTTGCCCAGAGAAGCTGTGGCTGCCCCTGGATCTCTGGAAGTGTCCAGGGCCAGGTTGGATGGGGCTCTGAGCAACCTGGGATAGTGGTAGGTATCCCTGTACATGGCAGGGGGTTGGAATGAGATGGTCTTTTAAGGTCCTTTCCAACCCAGGCCTTTCTATGATTCTTTCTCCCTGGCCTGAATGAGACAGAGGCAGAAGTGTGTGCTGGGAAGCTCAGCTGAAACACTGGAAGAATTGTAAACTCTGAAAGGCAGGAGCTATGAAATTATCATATACAGCCTACCTAGAAAGCACTTTGCAAAGAAGGATCCAGGTCAATGCCACATTTAAAAGGTCAAGTCTCCTTATTTTGACCTCATGTTCCGCCTGCTTGGCTATTACAAAGTACCAAAATCCAAAGTTTTTTTGCACGTGTCACCTCCCTAATCTCTTCCTGTATTTTACTGTGATGATTTAATGTAAAAATACACTAGAGACTAAAGACACACCCTTTACCCTGCTGTGTACCCTAATTCTTGAGGTTTTTCCTCCCACGTGCTCTTGTTCCAGAACTGGGAATCTCCTTTGGTAGTGGGGCTCAGCACTAGCAGGCAGAGCCACGGTACTTTTGCTGTGATTTGTTCTGCACATGAGTGGTGAATCTGGTGCTCCAGGGAGGTGCAGGACAAGGAACAACTGCACTGTGTATGAGAGGCAGTCAAGGGCAGAGGCTTTGTTCGCCCACCTGAACCCTCCTTGGTGCAGAATGAGGCACACGGGTCCTCACAAAGAGTAGACACCAAGCAGAATTGAAACCTCAAACCCAATCTCCAAAATACACCCTTGTCACAGTCCCATGGTGCTGAGTGTGAGATCAATCACTGTGGAATCACCCCCTCCCAGCTGTTGGGAACTGAAGCACAGAAGCACTGAATTACTTGATCAGACACAGGAAACCCTGAGGGCCCAGGAACTGTCCCTTTTATAGAAGTCTCTGTCAGGTGCTTTACCATAAAACCAAGACTCTTCTCAGAACAGTTTTCCCAGGGCCTTGCACTATGTGTTGCTGACTTTTACTGTAACAAAGTTGGTTTAAAAATAATGGCATTTTTCTTTTGAATATGTGACAGCAACACAGAGGAAGCTCTGCACATGTGTAGGTGAAGAAATGAGAATGTGCAACCAGAGAATAGGTGTTTATTCTCCCACACTTTCTGTTTTGCTTAACAATACTAACCCCCCTCTACTTGTCAGCACTGAGTGCATCAGTGCCTTTTACTTTCAATTTGAATCACAAGTAATTTTAATCTGATTACAATCTCACAAGGGACCTACCCACTGCATTCCACACCTTTGTGAGCAAATTCCTGGTTCTTAATGGTCACAGAATCATAGAATATACTGAGTTGGAAGGTACCCACAAGGATCATCAAGTCCAACTCCTGGTCCTGAACAACACCAACACCAAGAATCACACCTGAGAGTGCTGTCCATATACTCCTGGAGCTCTGGCAGCCTTGATGCCATGACCATTCCCTGGGGAGCCTGTTCAGTGCCCAACACCCTCTGGGGGAAGAACCTTTTCCTAATATTCACCTTAACCCTCCCCTGACACAGCTTCAGCTGTTCTCTCAGGCCCTGTCCCTGAGCACAGATCAGTGCCTGCCTCTTCCTCTCCTGAGGAAGTTGTAGCTTCATGCCAGCTTCAATGAGACTTCAGTCTTCTCTCTATTCCTCACTCTGTTCCCGTAACTCTGACTTTTTGTTCCAGTCTATATCTTGTCTAGTTCACTCCTGCTGCCTCTGCCTTGATCTCCTGACCACTGCTCTTTGCTACCCCCTGCCCTGCAATGGCAGCCAGACCTCTGAGCTGCCCCTAGAAACAGCCCTCAGTTTTCCTTGGCATGGCTCAAGTTGGTCACCAGAGGCAACCCCAGGGAAACCTGCAGATTGCTCCTGTTTTCCTGGTGAGACTTGAGGAGGACCTTCTGTTCTCTTTGTGTCCCAGGTGAGGTTCCAGGTAAGGACTTTGAGGATTTGAATTTGGAGTCTGAAATGTCACATCAGAAGTCACCACAGAGATACTTTTTTTTCAGGCATGGTTGAGACAATCTGCCTTTCCACCTCTTTATTCTTATAATCAACTAAACTATTTTTTGTTAATGTTTAGGGGAAAACCAAATCAACAGTTTAACATCAGAATATTCTTTTCTACTATGGACAAAGGTCTTGTACAGGTAGTACATCAACCTAGTAATGTGAAAAAGTGAGAATTCACTGAAAGCAAGGTCTTATCTGCTAAGAGCACTTAGAACAAATCACTTTTCTGACTGCAGAGCAAGTGTGTATCTTATTTCTGTCTGCCCCCAGATGCTCAGAGCACTTGTATGCCACATTTCCACAGGGTGAGATCTCTTCTGATGGGCTGTGGCAGCCTCCCATTCCCATCATGAGGGGACAGTGCCAGCATGCATCCAGGAGGGCTGAAAGAAGTTAAAAATGAGAAGATCAGTCTCTTCTACTTCTAATGTTTTTAATCTTTAAATCTTTCCAAGTTCTAAAAGCTTGATCAGGAACAATGACATAATTTGTGCTCAGCTTCCAGTTCTTATTGTCTCTGTGACCACCTGATTATTTGCTCTTTCTTGCTTGCAGTTGCATCTCTCCACCTTCTGTGGAGAAAACAGCTGGTACTTCTCTTTTCTTGGCCAGGATGCTGGTACTTTGTGTCTCATTTGGCACATACTGAAATCAATTTGTTTGACACGCTAAGGAGGGTCCATCATCTTTGACAAGAGCAGAACTGAGGCTTCCTGGCTTCCTGGCTTCCTTCCTTCCTTCCTTCCTTCCTTCCTTCCTACAGGCCATGGCATTCCAGCTACAAAGAGCAATAAACATTAAAGAAAAGAGAGATGTGGAAGGATGTGCTTCAGTAAAAGAAAAGGATAAAAACTGCTTGTTTTCCCCAAAAGTGGCAAAATACCTTGTTTCTTCAAAATCCTCTCATTTCTTCCACAGATACTCACAACCCTCTAAGCACTGCAGTGTGCACACTGAGAGTTTTGGGAGAAAATATTTATTTTCTTATCTTTTTTTTTTTTCTTCTCATTCAACAGTGTTACATGATAGATGGAGTCAGCTCCTTTGGGTTTTCCATGGCCTTCTTTCTAATCATAAGTCCTTTGAGAAATATGGAGGAGGGGCCAGCCCCTTCTCAGAAGTTATGGGAAATGGAGACCGATTAAATCATAGGCTTTGCCCTGTCAGTAAAAATGTAAAAATGTCAAACATGAAAAAAACGTATTTCCATACTGGGTGATGTGTGGGGTTTTTTCTCAGCTATAATTGCTCTAGCAGTATAAGAAAGCAACACAAGGTTTAGATTAGTCAAGCACATTTTTGCACAGTGCATATAATAACAAAAACCCTAGACCTGCCAACCCACCCCCAGGCCTTGAATTTTTGGTAGACTTTCTAGTAAAGTTCCCTGCACAGTCCTCAGGGGAGTCTTCAAGGGTGAGCTGATAAAGACATGCCTCTGGTGCCATTTGCATTTTTACATCTTGAGCTCCACTGCCATCTCCTCTGTCTGAAATTTGTTCCATTCCTGTTCCTTTCAGTGGGAGCAAGGACAGCCCCAGTTCCCCCTGCCCTATAGCAGCCCAGCTCCCCTCTGTCATGGCAGCTTTTCTTGTTGGTGGAATGCCCCAGCAGTAACCTGAGCCCACTGCCCTGTCTGCCACACAGCCCAAGGCGTTGTGCTTCTGATGGCAAAGTGGAACCAATCCCAGTTGCCTTCATGCATTGCTTCTTTATTTCCCCTGTCTCAAAGATCAGAGTAAGACCCTGAATAGGCCATGGCAATGTTCTTCTCTTTGTTCTTCAAAAAATTCAAAATCAGTTCCTAACTAGTTGTTGAGGCAAACTGATAGTCCAGTGTGAGAAGTGGATGATGCACCATCCTCGAGCAGTCATTTGAGGCAGGTAGTAGGAATTCAGCTCAGGCAGGAGAGCTTTCATTTTAGTGGCCATAGAAGATGGCTAACCCCCCAATTTGGATGGGTTGTTTAGATTTTAAAGAGGTAAAGATGGGAGAGATAAATCTTATTAACTGTGAGTTGGAAGGTGCCAGACCTTGCCAGGGGTAAAAACCTACTTCATAAGCATAAGGAGGGCAGAATCTGGAGCAGGAGGGGGGTGAGGGTGGGCTGGGCTGAAGAGGCTTCAACCAGCTAGAAGAGCATTTTCCATATGTCAGAGCAGAGGCTGCCAGCTTTGCTCCTGCTGAATGCTACCCTTCCCCATGATTACTCCCATTCATTTTCTCAGCTCTGCTCACAGGGAGCTAGACCAGACCTCGTGCTTCAGCCCCAGGAAAGGAGCCACCCACTGCTGAGCTACCGCTGGGACAGACCTGTCTCCTTGCTGCTCTGGGAAGAGAGCAAAGCGTGACGGGTCTGGAGCTGGCACAGTACATGCTTCTTGCTGCCAGATGCCTTGGGAAAGGAAATGAAGGATCCATCAAGTTCTCCCTTCTTCCCACTTGGGCTAAGGAAAGGGCATAGTCCGCACAAGGCTATTATTCCCCTGTGTGTGAGAAGCAAGACACAGGACACGTTATGGCCTCTTACTCCTTGCATTGGCATGCTGGCCATGATCTGGCCCAGAGTGAGGTGCTACTCTGCATGAAAAAGGGGCAGTGCCTGGCTCTCAGTGGCCAGAAGGTTTTACATGGCCCAGAGCATGAGGTCAGTGCAAGCCCCTTAAAGAAAGGTGTATCGACAATGCATCTAGTGCATTTACTGAAACACAAAAGCCATTTACAAGAAGAGGGAAAAAGAAAAAGAAAAAAAATAAGGAAAAGAAAAAGGCATGCATTTATTCTCAGGGCAGAAAGAGTGTATGTGCCATCAAGCACCCACTGAAAGGCAAAGGGTTGGTCTGCCACAATGCACCATTTGCTGGAGGTTTCAGCCCCTCTATGATATTATGGCTGGTGCCTCAGAGACCTTGCTTTGCCTACCAATGTAATTGGCATGGCCTGCATGCTTTTGATGGGGTTTTAGCTGCTCCCCAGCAATTCTGCTGAATGATTCTGTGGGACCTGTGGGTGTGCAAAGCCCGCATATTCCTCACTGACCTGCCCCTCTGGCTTGCTTGTCATGCGATTTACACTAACTAGCACTATCCTTGTTGCTCTAAGGTAAGAAGTGAAACCCCTTTCTTTTCCCCCTAATGGTTCCACTGATTTTACAGTTTCCAAGCTGTAAAGCACCTCATCACTCTTGTTAATTCTTTCTTCCTTTTGAGCTGCCAGTTAGTAATCAATTATTACCCTTGTCATTCATGCTGCAGCACAGCAGCTGGTCACAAGAAGCCTCTGTTTCATTGGGCTGGAGCCAATCAAGTCTCTCCAGCTGTCCCTTGCTGCTCTGAATCATAATGTACAGTACTTGTTGCTTTACAACTTCCTTTACCAGACTGCTTAAAAAAAAAAAAAGAAAAAGAAGAAAAGAAGTTTTTGCTCCCAGTTCTACCCTCATGGCACATCTGGCTACTGGAGGTTAAACTAAACTCCCCAGCATGTATTTTTATGAGGGGTGGGGGTAATACCCTGCTAACCCTACTACAACAGATATTTTTGTCATATTTTCTGTTTTATGCAATGACTGCATTGATATAAAGACTGCTGATAGATCAAAGGTTTCACTGGTAAAACGATATGAAAGGCAGAGGCATTAACATCCATCAAGGTCCTGTTAGGATTTGCAGAACAGGGGTTCTGGGCCTCCCAAGTGAAACCTAGCAGGAAGGTCTGCGAGCCTGCATAGCAAATGAAAAGAAAACAAGAGAGGGCACACAGAATATTGGAGGAGGTAGTGACCCACAAAATAGTAGCAATTCGAGCTGCAAGGCGCCCTGATTGAATTGAAGTGGAGGCAAACACTCCCAGGCTTGCCAGTGTTGTTCCGAGGTGATGTGCTCTGAGCTATCAGCTGGGCTTTCAAAGTGGCAAACAACAGTACCACCAGCTTGCCTAGCTCTCTTTGTTCCCAGCTCCCACTGCTTGCTGTGGAGATAAGAAACCTTGTGAAAACAGCCAAGATGAGAAGTACTGGGGAGAAGCAGCTGGTTTTGGGGAATTGAGATTATCATCCTGTAACTTATCTTCCTGTCTATGCAGTTTAATCAAAAGGAAGAAACCTATTTCACAAGTCTGCTACTGATGTGGGTATTTTGATTGGCTTCAGCTAATAGTCACAGGAATAAACGTTTGGGATACATCTTTCCCAGTTACTTCTTTTCCCCTCTCATCTGTCCCAAGGAACCAGTTCATGGGAGCACTAAGCAACAAATTAAGGTATGGTCTAACCCCCACTAATTACCACCTGTTGCAAGATTTTGTCCCCCTGATGCTTAGAAACATAATTAGTGTTAACTATGTGATATCCACCAATAGACATCTATTCTATCTATATCTAATCTATTACATTATGTAAAAGTGTGTAGGCTTTATTGCTGCTGCATCTGAAACCAATAAACTCCACTCTGCCAAACTGAGCACAAAAAGGGCTATACAAGGCCACTGTGCAAATCATACTAGTCAGTGAATGTTTGCCACGGGGTTGGTAAGAGTTTTCATCAAAATTGTGAGCTGTAGAGAGGTAAAAAGCAATGCAATGCCGTCACCTGTATTCCATGTGACAAGTCCTAATGCTTTGGCTTCCCAGCTCTTTGTGCCAAAGCACCCGGGTGGTGATGGTGCTTCAGTGCTGTTCATATTGACACAGGAGTCTAGGAAAGGCCAGCATCATGGGATGCAGAGCTGTACAGGTGTATCACACTAAGATAAAAGAGCACAGGTGTCAGGCCAGGTGTAGATCCTAAGGAACTGTAAAACACAATAACAGAATCATTTCATTTGGAAAAGATCTTCAAGATCATAGAGTCCAACTCTCTGATCACCACTGTGTCAACCAGACCCGAGCACTCAGTGCTACTGCCTGCCATGTCTTGAACACCTCCAAGGATAATGATTCCACCACCTCCCTGGGCAGCCCCTTCCAAAGTTTAACAACTCTTTCAGTAAAGAAACTCTTTTGATGTTCAACCTGAACCTCCTCTGATACAGTTTGAGACCATTTCCCCTTGTCCTGCTTGTCTGCATTCCTGGGAGCAGAGCCTGACCCCCACCTTGCTGCACCCTCCTGTCAGGAAGTTGTGGAGAGTGGGAAGGTCTCCCCTAAACCTCCTTTTTTTCTGCCTTAAATACCCCCAGCCCCTTCATCTACTCCACATATGACTGATTCTCTAGAAAAAGGGCAATTTCAGCCTCCCCTTCAGTTCTAGCAACTCTGCTCAGAGGAGCAAATGTCTCTGATGTGAAGGTTGTGTTGGCTGAGCACTGTGACAGGTAGGCTGCTTTGGGACCCCTAAGAGCCCCTCAGGCTGCTTTGATGATGTCCATATGGCCTGGCCCAGCACTGTGTGGGAGGCCCTTTTGAAAGGCAGGGTGTTTTGTCATTGTGCACTTTCAGGGTGGGATTAGTTCTTGGTCAGGGGCCAGCACCCGGGTGTGCTCTGTTGGTGTCGTCCTGGTTTGCCATCAGTGCCCTGCTTGCACACGGAGACTGCTGGGGTGCGGTGCTGTTCAACACGCTTGCAGCTGTGACTGGCTCTCGAGGAAAAGACAAGCTCAGGAGTCCTCTTCAAAGAGAAAAAGTTTTCAAACAAATGGCATTTTTAATTTTTCAGAGCAAGTGGCCTTTTCCATGGGTATATTTGGGAACCTGATGCCATGAAATCCTGTAGGCACAGAGCCGACACAGATGTGCCCTGACTCTTGACTCTGAGGGTTTTCTAAGTTTTCTGGCCTCCCAGCACATTCTCTAAGCTTCACCCAATAGAATTATTCCTTAAAACCAGTGAGGGGAAGCACATGGTGAGAAAAGAGGGAGAGCTGTGTGATTCTGGTGTTCCATATTGTCCTGGAAGAACTGCTGGTCAGACTCCACAACCTCCATCACTGAAGACATGGCAAGTTTGCACTGAATATTTGATTGATCTCCATGCTGTAAAAATGGAAAGGAAATCTTTTGAAGCAGACTAATTTTAAAAGTATATTTTGGAGTTATTTGAACTTTGAGGAATAATAAAAAAAAATCATTTACTTTTCATCTGCTTCTCTAAATGGCAAAAATAAGCTCTTTATAAAGGAAAAAAAATGGCATTTGTTCCAGTACATAATAACACAGTACTTACTAAAACACTCCAAGACTCCTTGTTTTTTTTGAGATCTGTCACTTTGCATTGCATTTAATATTCTCCCATTGCTGTGTGCTTGTGTCCATACACATTATTTAATGGTCACATGAAATAAGCAGTCATAGTGGACTCCATCTTGCTACATGGCATAAACTTCCACAGTGAAATATGAAAAGTATTTTGTAAAAATAATATAATATGCATCTAAATAGGTACATTTAGAATTATATTAACTAACATTAGCATGTCTACTGGTATAAAAATACTGGCTGTTTCTTAGCCTGCAGTGAGGAAGAGAAGGGTAAGGCACCTTTTACACGTCACCTCCTGCATAGATCTCTAACCCAAACTGTCTGGTACCAGGAGAGTCACAGCTCAAAGAAAAACCTTCCAGGGACCAAGGAAGAAGAAGTTTATATGATCTGCAGAAAAAGTCTTATACAATTTCACATTTCCCTGGAAATTCAAGTTAGGATTCAGCTCACATACCATGAAGTGTCCAGGTGAGACTGGACACTGGGGCTATGAATACTTAAAGGAAATAGTGAGAATAAAAGTGGCTTTGTCTGTCTTTATGCATCTTTATGAGCTTGCTTGTAGGCTTTGTTTGAAGCCACCAAATCACAGAATCACAGGGTGGTTTGGGATGGAAAGGATTTTAAAGATCATCCCATTCCAATCCCCTGCCATGGGCAGGGTCACCAGTCAATGGACACAAACATGGACTCCTAGTTTGGGTGTTCTGATCTCTCTCAGATGTCCTTGGTCTGAGAAGAAAAACTGTCCATTATTCAGTTCATCTGAAATTAAGAATTTCTAGTTGTAGTTTAACACTATGGTGAATCTTGCTTTAGGATTTGTGACATCAGTTCACAAATATCTCTCCACAGGACACCAAGGTCAGTGTTCTGTCATCTCACCTCATTGGTTCAAGCTGTTGAGAGGTCAGTCCTGTACCAGCAGTGTTTATGTTGTGTTGTGTATTGCTGCTCTCCAGCTTTATTTAGATCATGAACCTGTGATGGCTTCCCAACAATACTCAAGGCAAGAAGCTTCTTAAAGCAGTGATCCCATCAGGAATGGCAGCACTAAACCTGATCTTGGATATTTGTTATTTTTTCAAGCAAATTCTAACGTTATACTTCAACTTTTGCTGTTTGTGTGGCACTTACTTGGCAACTACCAGGACACAAGTGTATCTGCCGTGAAAGAAAGATTTTTGTGAGATTCCTGAATATAAACTTCCACACTCAGAGTTTTATTCGGTTCAGTGTGATTCCTATAGCAATACCTTTTCCTTTCTTCAGCTAATATCCACATTACTTTTCTTCTAAATCCTGATTTCCAGATATTTTGCCCTCCTCTCTCCCCCAGAGTCAGAGGTTTCTGGTTAATAGCTTCCTGGATACACAGCCTGCCTTACACACTTTGCAAATTAAAGACAACATCCCACTGAAATAAAAATCAAGTCTCATAAAAACACAAAGGAAAATACAGAAGAGGGCATTACCCAGATGTGAGATACTGGACTAATTTCTAATCTTCACCGGACTTTGTGCTGTGGAAATGAGAGTGCTGATGATCATGGGAAAAGTGCTACTGGCTTTTCTCGTCATAATAAGCTGGTCTTTTGAATATAGTCTGGTGGCTCATTCACTTTATAGCTACAGTTTTCTATTCAGTTTGACCAGCCACTTGGAATTCCTAAGTGTCAGCTGCACAGTTTAAAAACTGCTTTCCAAAGGATAATTATGCAGACCTATTTTTAGATTCCTAAGTACCTGCTTTTAGAAGCAGAATTGTAGATTTAGGCACCCATCTTAGAAGTGTAGCCCACAGCAATACATTGCTACCCAGACTCCCAACTTGGGGGCTGAGCTGGGAGGATGACACTTTGTGTTTGTCCTGTGTCAGTGTCTCTCCATGGCTTGCCTATGGCCAAAGACTTTACACACTTCCATAAACAAATGTCTCCACAAGAACTGGGATGAGGCAATATCAGCTCTCAAATTCATGACTGTAGTTTGGTGAGAAATTGACCCCCCTGCCTTAAATTTTCTACCTTGCTTTGGGGTGTGGTCACCCAAGGATTTGTCCATGTTTACTGGACAAGCCATACTAATTATTTTGGATTTACCAGATCCCTCTGCATCAGCTGAAAATGCCACCTACAAGGAACAGAGAAGCCCGTTGTAGGAAACCCACATCTGACACTTGATTTGAGTTTTGGAGCATTTTAAAACTCCTAGAAAAAAGACAAAATTCCAATTTCTGAGCACCCCTGAGTGAGTTCATGACCTTAGATGTTCTCTAGGATTTTCTCCAGACTGCAATGTCCCATTTTCATTGGGCCACTTTGCAGAGTGAGTTCTCACTGAGATTTTCCTCAGCTGCAGAAATCTCTGGATCATGTCATCTCTCAAAGGTTATCTTGCACAGTTAAGCTTTTGGTCTGCTGGACACAAGTGAGGGTCTCTGAAGCTACCTACACCTTTTCTGTACCCTACTTCATTCACTGGGGCATTTTTTCTCCCCCTTCATCCAGGCACCTATAATTGCCATTTCCAATTTGTGATTAGTCGGTGAGATTTCTAGAGGAAATCCTTCATTTCACTACTACTGGGAGCATCCTTACCTATAATGCTCCATTTAGGGGCCTCCCCATTGTTTGACTGGTCCCATTACAGAGCTAGTAGCTGCCCAGGCAGTGACTGGTTTGACAGACATTTAAAATCACCTAGCACTGCTGCCTAAAGAAACAGCCCCACTCTTGCTCTGTGTCTGCTGGCCACTCTTTTTCTTTGGTCTGGATTAGTAGGGGAAAAAATTGACTTAAACACATTAAAGAAAAATAGTATTTCTTTTTTTCATTTCCCCAGGAGATTTCACCTGGCTGCAGAAAGACCCATGCTAGCAGAAGGGAGGAGTGGTACAGGAGATCAGATCTGCTGCTTTCAGTATTGTCCGCCTCAAGGATTTGTAGAAGTGCAACTTAGAGGAAAATATTTGTATAAAGTACTGCAAAATACTGGGAAATTATTATCGTAAAATATTGCAAAATTACTTTGTATCTCATGCCTATCCTGACTTTCTGTATGCAGTGCTTTGTGTTGGGATGCTTCTTTTGCTTTTCTGGACCATAAAAATATTTGTAGGTGTTGTTCACGTTGTTCTTAGCTGCAATATTGGAGACTGCACAGATTTATGCTGTGAATAAGAGGAGTTTATTTTGTGTTCAATAATTTCTAGTGCAGTTTTGAGGGATTCCATACAAGAGACTTGCAGCTGATGAATCACATAAGGACAAGAAAGATTTTCCTTTCCTTCCAGACTGAAAATCTCTTCTTCTCTCTACAAACACGTCTTGATATTTCAGCCAAATAGCTGATATTATTAATAAAGAACCATCAGCTATTTTAATCGAAACCCCAAACATATATCCTCATTAAGAAGAAACTCTTACCTCTGAGGGTGGTGAGGGATTGGCACAGGTTGACTGATGATGTTGTGGATGTCCCATCCCTGGAAGTGTCCAAGGTCAGGCTGGATGGGGCTCTGAGCAACCTGGAATAGTTGAAGGTGTCTCTGCCCATGGCAGGGGTGGGACTGGATGATCTACAGAGTCTCTTCCAAACTGCTCAGTGATTCTGTGACTAGACCTCCATAGTGATGTTGTCTGACAGAACCATCCTTTCCCGAGGGGGACATTTAACTCAATTCAGAAAAGGTGTGAAAGTCTTGACTTCCAAACTGCAGCTGACACTCGGGTGACATCTATAACTGGATGATTTTTATTTTGTTTAATTATTTTTCATCATCTATTTGTTGGAAATTATAATGGTTGAAGATGTGGTCAAAACATCAGTACAATGCTGGCGCTCTTTCTGTACTGGTGGAATTCCCAGGTTTCTGGTTCTCTACTGGAAGAGTTTGTAAAGGGTGCAAATTCTCACGCTGCCTGGTTATTTCTAATTTGATGTTGCTCTGGAGTGTTTTTCCTATGGCACCCCCTAATTTGGACCATGCAGAACCAGATGTTTCCTTTTATGTTGCTACCGATCACAGGAAACAAAAACCAAAACTAATGTGTAAAAAATTTGGCAAGTGACAGCTTGAGTGCAGAATTTTGTAATGCTGAGCTGTGAGCCTCATACTAAACCAGTTCCAAAACAGGATGTTGCAGATATGTCTAATATCCCTTTTCTACCACACCCCAGAGCAATTTCTTTTGCTATCTGAGGTATGAATTACATTAAAAAGCAGCAATAAAATATCACAAAGCAAGATTATATCTATATCAACAAGCAGCAGGCACAAGTTTAACCCGTCTTGGTGCAATAGATGAGCACAAAGGTGTTGCACTTTGAGACGCTGTGCAGTGAGAGCCCCCCTTGCCTCCCAATGCTCTTACAGTTGTGTTATTACAGTGACACAAACAATCATCCTGTTTGTTAGTCATACCCAAAACTCAGACTTTTAAAGCAGAGTTATCCTTTCCCATTGCTGCTCCCATCATCTAAATAGAGCCAGGATAAAAATCAGATCTTAATCTGGTCAGTCATATGGCAATCCATGCCATCCTTGGTTATCAGCTCTTATTCCCCAACAGTGAATATGCCCTAGTTCATTCCACAACAATCTCAATTTCAGGATATGGTTATTAGCAAAGTTTTGAGGGGTTTATTAACATTGTCTCTTGGTCTATGGGATGTCACAATTTGTGTAGCTTGGGGGAAAGCACTTAAAAAAAACCTCCATAGTTTGCACTTTTTCTAACAACAGGCTGCTATTTATTATTGGCAAGAACAGAGCACGGGCTTTAGAATTTAAGCAAAAAAGACCTCTGGCAATGAGGAAATGAGCCTAGACATTTTTCATGAATGGGTTAGAGCTGCTTAACTCTGACTGGCTTGTTTTCTTTTCTTCCTATTCACATCACTCAAGTCCCACCTTCCTGCCTTAAAAGGCATCTCGTTCCCTGGCAGCAAGACAAGTATCTGTTTGATGTCAGCACCCTTTTATTTGCTTAAAAGCATCTTTTTTTCAAGGCAGTAAATTGAAAATGACTACCGCGTCGAGAACTAGCCAATTTCCAGCACTCTCTGCAGAACTGCTCTGCTTTCACATTTGAGAGTTATCATCAATTTTCTAATGAATAATGAGATCAGAGAGCTTGCATGCTGTATTATGTGCAGGAAAATGCTTATGTAAATCAGTACGGCTGTGGTAGCTTCCCAGGGGAACTTTAAAGCTTATCATATCATTAAATCTGATAACAATTCATTTTTTAAAAAAGTAATGCAAGAAAAAAAAAAGGTCTATTCACTGCCTGTTTGTAATAATATGTTTATAATATGAAAGAGAAAGGAAGACCGCAAGATCATATGTGAGAAAATGCAACAAGAAATTCCTTAGGCTTTGCAAGCTGCACCCTGTGTGGAGGAAAAAAGCACTCGCTGTGTTTACATAGCTGAACTTTGTGAAATATGTTGGTTGTAACGAGAACATTGTCATCATTCAATATGGATTTCGCTTTTCCAGGCTCCCTGCAACAGATTCTAAAGCTTTCCTAGCACTAGACTTCCAGGGACCTTAGGGGCACCATCTTCATATTTCCCTTCTTCTTCCTTCCCGTGCAAATAATGAGATCAATGAAATTTTAACCTGTTTTTGACATCTTAGTGACAGGGATGCTTATGAGCTGCACTGGGGCTAAAGAGATCAGGATACCGTTTTTCCAGCAGAACATACAGCTGCTTCATGGATTCTAGTCATCACGTTTACCACCTAGAAAACTTTTAATTAGTCTTCCTGTTTCCTTCCTCCCCTGCTTTGTGCTGAATATAAACAGCATTTTATTTGCCAGGACTGTGCAAGTTGTAGTGTGTATTGTGGAAGCATCACCAGTGCCTCACAAAGTCAAAAGTCTCAGTGTTCCTTTTATTTCCTTGATATGAACTCAGACAGAAATATGCTGTTCTCATGCCCAGGTGTAGATTGAGTTTAAACTGGATATTAGGAAGAAATTGTTCCCTATGAGGGTAGGGAGGCCCTGGCACAGGTTGCCCACAGAAGCTCTGGCTGCTCCATCCTTGGAAGTGTTCCAGGCCAGGTTGGAAGGGGCTTGGAGTAACCTGGGGCAGTGCCAGGTGTCCCTGGCAGGGGGCTGGAACTGGATGAGCTTTTAAGGTCCCTTCCAACCCCAGCCCTTCTGTGATTCTATGAGTGAAGTTCCTGCATCTCCTCCCATCTCCTATTCCTAAAGCCATGGTTGAACCTTAGGAGGTGAGATATGTTCTTACCACGGTGTCCATGTGAGGTAATCAGGCACGACTCATTGAATAATGACTAACAATATTTTGCTTTTTGGAGCTCTTTCTCCCCCAGAGTCTTAAAGTATTTTGGAAAAAAACACACAAATTCCTGCTTCCTACTAATGCAAAGATGGGATTAGGAGGAGGTGCTCCCCATTAACCCAGCCTGATGTGACGCATCCTTTTGTTTCACAAGGTAGTGGATTGTGACCTCCACCATCCATCTGTGAGAAGTGAGTAGCACTGAGACTTGGAGGAACACAGGTGTGCTGATAGGAAGCCAGGAGCTTCCTCCTTCTAACCCAGAATGTCCCCTCTGCCATGTTAAATATCAGCTACACGTTTTTTTCACATTTGTCAGAAAGGGGGAAAAGAATGCATCTGTTCCTCAGGGATGATGAACTGAAACTGGCTCCAATTCAGGGGAAAAAAGTCTATTCAGCACAGCACTTAAACTGAGACATAAGTGCCAGCCTGAATAGAGACAGAGTTAAGCCTCTGTTTAAATGCTCTCCTGAGCAAGGGTCATTAGCACAAGCTCTCTCCCTGCACAAAGCATTATTCCTCATGGAAGCAGCCAGCATTCAGATGGGCATCCAAACTTTGGGGTGGTTTGCTTTATTGCAACCATTTTCTGCTGCTCCTTGCAGGCCAGTTGGCTGCTGCACATTTGGGGATCCAAAGGGAAGGCTCCCAGCAATCTGCCAGGAAACCCATTCAAGCCTCGAGTGCTGGTTTGGAGGGCAGTGGCATGAGGTGGAGATTCCATGTGAGGCAGGTGGGGACACCCTTTGAACTCCAGGAGTAATGAACACCTTTTTCTGTGGGGTACCTGCTCAAATTATTATCAAATGGCAATACTGAGAAAAATTGTGGTGCAACACAAACATTCTGGCAGATTTAAAAATAAATCTGATCATCTGTGTTCAGCATAAATATTTGAATATTGCTCATCAAAGCGTGAATAAAATTGATTTATCCATAAAGACAGTTTTACCAAATACATGGATTAATTAAAAAATCTTCTCAAAAACTTTTCCCCTCCCCAGTAGAAATTTTTTTATCCATTCTTCACACATGGAACCTTCTTGAGTTCAGCTGTTTGAATACCACCTGGATCCTTGGGGGTGAACTATGGCTGTAACTCACAGACAGATTTTTTTGATTTCCCAGTGTTCTTGGGAGGAGTTGTTAATGAGTTTGAAAAGTATCTTGGTTGTTGTTTTGTGTAGTCAAAGGCAAAACATCCATAAGAGCTGTTCGACTCAGCTGCCTCTCTGTCACACGAGGTGGCAGGTTTGTAGTTATGTGACAGAATGGCAGGAAGAACAGGCCTGCAAGTGAAACATTTCTGAATTAAATTTAGATGTATGTTCTTTGTGCTAAAGCATTTGAATTAGGCAAAAGAAATACAGAATACAGGAAGAAAATGAAGTGAAATGTTTTCTTGATATTTGGATTTTACTTAGGTGTCAGTTGCTATGAAATATAATACTCCATCTCTAGGTACTAAGGTCATCAAAATGACCATTAAGGGGATTTACCTTGGGGTCAGGGATGGTCACTTGTCAGGATAAGGTTTTATTGATGGATTTGACAAAGGTATTCAAAGTAGTGACTGACATGTAACCAGTTTGCCTTTACACTGTAAATTAAGGTTTTCCAAGGACCTTGGAATAAGGGTCATTTTTACAGCAGTGAAAATAGAAAGCAAATTGAGCCATGCATTGCAAACACCTGTAATGTGGTATTGACTGGACAACAGCTCTTTAAACTCTTCCCTCAGCCTCAGATTTCTGAACTTAACATTAAAGGTTACCTGAAGGTATTTGGTTCTGCTCTTAAACTCATGTGGACCAGCTCCTTGATCTGTGAACAGTCCCACTACACATCATCCTGTGCAGAAAGGTGATCCTCTTTGTTGGAAGTACATTCCTGGCTTCTGTGACGATTCATCAGTGCCAGGAAACTGCATTTTCTATGAGCTTACAAGACTATTCAGTTACGCAATGTATAAAGCTCTGTCATAGGATTGTGAGAGCAATTTTGTTTTGATGGCTGAAATGGGCCAATGCTGTAGAATTATGATGGTGTTCTTTCTGATACACTCTTATTTCAAAGGATGTCTACTTCTAAATCACACTGCATTCCCAAGAAATAGTAATGAGTTTCACCCAAGCATTTGAATTAACTAAAAATGTTTCATCCTGGGCATTCCACTCCAATGGTGTTATGAACCAGATGATGTGTAAATGAAGGGTAGATCTGATTGCTGGGGGATGATCAGGAAAGATTGGAATTTAACAAGTGACAACAGTTTCAGTCAACTTTCTGTGAATCAATCTAACAGTGACATTATTCATTTGTAAAGCTGGACAGTAACACTCTGGGACAAGCTGAGAAATCCTTGTGAGACCCCAGCTACAGAGCTGCATCCAGCCCTGGGCCAGCACAGGAAGGACAGGGAACTGCTGGAGCCAGCCCAGAGCAGGGACACCAAGGGATCAGAGGGATGGAGCAGCTCTGCTGGGAGGAAAGGCTGAGGGAACTGGGATTGCTCAGCCTGGAGATGAGAAGGTTTTGGGACAACCTCATTGTGGCCTTCCAGGGCTTGAACCCACAGGAAACCCAAAGAAAAGATGGAGAGAGACTCTTGACAAGGGCCTGGAGTGACAGGACAAGGAGAAATGCCTTCACACTAACAGAGAGGAGATTAAGATTGGATATTGGGAAGAAATTGTTCCCTGTGAGGGTGGTGAGGCCCCTGCACAGGGTGCCCAGAGAAGCTGTGGCTGCCCCATCCCTGGAAGTGTCCAGGGCCAGGTTGGATGGGGCTCTGAGCAACCTGGGATAGTGGAAGGTGTCCCTGCCCATGGCAGGGAGTTGGAACTGGATGAACTTCCAACCCAAAATAATTCTTTGATTTTATGATTCTATGATCTATGAATGTGTGCATAGGGTAAGGACTAATTTGGGCTCTGCGATTTGGGCAGTTTTATAGGAAAGATGTGAAACTTCTTCTCCCATGTCCAGTGGGAGTATTCCAGCAGCCCAGAGCTGAATCTCTGCCAGTCTTCCTGCTTCAAATTGCTCCTGCTGACCAATTTCCAACTATCTCCAGGCAGAAGGGGCCCCAGTCAGTGGGAACTGCAGGGGAGCAGGAGCAATGGAATGGAGGCAGCAGCTGGCTGCGTGTGAGAGCGGGAGAGCTGTGAGCTGGAGAATTGGGATCAGAAGACCCTGAGAGGGAGAGGGGCCCTCCCTGCAGCTGGCAGGACACCAGCCATAGCTGTAGCACAAGAACACAAGGCCCTGGCCTGCAGGCAAGACACTGGGATAGAAGCATCCCATCAGGATGCCTCTTTTATTGCTCTTGTATGGGCTGCCCACAGGGGCCGGGCTAGGAAGGGTTGTTTTGTTCCTTCTCTGAAACCATTGCAAAAGTTGTGCCCAGAGTAGTTGCAGAGCTTTGTTCTGGCTTCTCTAGCACAGTTACTGGTGGTTGATTCAGTGAAAGCTGCAAGTGTTGGTGCAAACCTGGTGAGGGCTGCAGCTCTCTAAAGAGCTCCTGAGTCTCTTGGTGCACCTCAGCTTCATGTATCTTTCCACATTAGCACAGGGTGGCAAAGGGCCGCTGTGCCCCAGTTTGGGGGGTGAATATGAATGCATATGAGAGTGCCAGAGGTTGCATGAACACTGCTTCCAGTTCCAAGGGTTTCCCAAATCCTGCACTGCTCAGATTTTGGGTTCTTATTTCCTTTTTTTTACTCTTTTGCAGTAGTAGTCTTCACTCAAACTGATTTCAAGCATTTCTCTACAGCTGAGGGACAGAATACTACTAGCTCTATCTCGGATTATGAGAGCTGAGATTCACAGTTGTTTACAGCAATCCAGGACCTCCAGATAAAAAAAAATCAGTAAACAGGAACCTGATTTAGAAGTATATGGCCGGAAGCAACAGCACTTAGTGTTTGGTTATAAATCAGGGACCCCTACATATTGGTATTATGTAGATTCCCACCAGTAGGTATTCCTTTTCCCAGTCCTAAAGATTGATAGAAACTGAAGGTAGCTGAGTTTTCAACTGAAGAGAATGGTCATTGCCCCTGTTGTCTTCTTCTGGGATTTTTCAGGTTCGTTGCAGGATGTATCTCAGTTGCTTGCCCCAGCACTACACTTGGAGCAACAGTCAAGCAGCTGTCTGAAGCTGAGAGTTAAGAGACACTGGGATGCTGGGATGAAGGCTAGGAATAAAAGTCCAATTTTCTTTGTGTGAAAAACATGGGAATTATCTGATCCCAGCTCTGGCTGCCCTCACAGCAACTCCAGTGACACAAATAGATGTGGAGTATTGCATTACATCATCAGGACAAACCCTAATGGGTTTATTTATGGCCCAGGAAAATCGAGACTAAGAGAGATTCTGATCTCTGCTTACCTGGTGTAAAGTGGGAGTAACTGCAGAGATAAACTGACATAACAAAGATTAGAGCCTGGCCTCTTTGTCTGTAGCTGGTTTTAGAAGCAGCTGGCTTTTAGAAATTGCGGATGTCGCATAAATCACTTGTAACAAAGTGGTTCTGGACTCCAGCCTCCAGCAGCTTCTGACCATCTATCTCTGTAAAAGTGATGGTTCTCCATGCAGCTGGTTTGTGTCCAGAGGCTTTCAGCTGAGCAGAGTGGACAACCCTCCATCTCCCACAGCCTCAAGGAAGCAATGAGATTTGTGTAGCACAGGCAATCAGAAGGAGGCTGCTCGTGTCATGCCATCTGATCAGAGATGGGGCTCCAATAACGGAAGTCTGCTGAGCACAGGGCAGTCATATCTCATCTGCTGAGCTCTGGAGGGAGAAGGGTGTTGGACAATAAGTAGCCCTGATAGCAAAGTAGATCTTCCAGTGAGATACAGCCTGGTACTGACTGCTGGCACCGCTCTGAATACAGCCAAGGCAGAGGAGGTAAATAGGTGTGAATAAATGCATCTCACTCATCCTTAAGCACCTTGAGAGGAGGAATGTAGAGTGTTGTTCTCTTATAATAAATGTGGATTTCATTTTAAAAGACCCTGATATTCTACATACAAAATAACCTGAGGCTGCAGTGATTTTGGGTGTGCTCATCCCAGAATAATGATCATGGGGCTGCATCCTCTGTTTTTTGGTTCCAGGGCTGTGGGGCAGTGTATTTCACTAAATAATTAGTTACCTGTCTGGGAAGAGTAAGATATGAGGGTATTTATACTCAGGTTACACTGAGTAGAAGGCCATTTTTGTGCCCTGAAGCTGCTGTAGAGATCAGCTCATCCAAGGTAAATATAGGCTTTATTTTTAGTAGTATGTTTGAGGAGTAGCTTAACTAATAAGTTTTTTTTTAATGTTAGAATTGCTAAAAGATGATGTCTACCTTGGGCCAGATAATTTTTGAACTATACAAACTGCTTTAGCAATCAGCAGTAATTTGCACTGGCTGAAGTTCTCATACCTTCGCTGATCTTAAATTGCAGAAACTTCCAGGTTGCTGTTACTGAACCACATCTTTTGTGTCCTTTGATAGATTTCTCAGTAAATTTTGTTGTCTTCTCCAGAGTCTCACACAGGACTATCACCAGTGCAAACAATGTATTTAATGTGTCTTAATGAATGTTACAATTCCTGGTATCTGCTGTAATGTTTATACCTGAGAAGACCAAGTCTGATTTAGTCAAAGGAAAGCTGAGATAATTTGGTTATGTTTAGTGGTACCAAAGTGGGCAACAGGTACTGCCAGCCAAAAACCCCCACCCCTAAAACATGTTAAGGGCAGCTGAGCAGACAGTCTTATAAAGACAAGTTAAGTTCATTACTTCAGTATTTATTGGTGCTCGTCTTTGGAAATGGCCTCAATTTGTGCCAGAGGAGACCCAGGCTGGACATCAGGAAGACTTTCTTCATGGAAAGGTTGGCAAGCATATGAAGAGGCTGGCCAGGGGGGTGATGGAGTCACAGTCCTTTGTTCAAAGAAACAACTGGATGTGGCACTCAATGCCATAGTTTAATTGACAAGGTGGTGATCAGTCAAAGACTGGACTCAGTCTTGGAGGTCTTTCCCAGCTACATGATTCTGTAATTCTGAGTGGTTCTGTGAGGAAATCAGCATTTGGAGAATTAAAGGCCTTTGTTCTGCTTGTGTGAGGTCGTCAGCAGCCTGTGTTTTGTAGGCTGCAGAGAGGTTCTCTGCCAGGATGGACTAAAGACAGACGTGCAAAGAAACCTGCTCCACCTTCCTGATTTGCGACTACATTTCACTGCACTTGTCTGTTGTTTTTGGAAGTGTCTTTTTCAAATATTGGGATATCCTGGGATCACTCTATTCATTAACCAGCTAGAACTGAGCAGGAGGGGGGTGGCTGCTCTGCCTAAAGCACAGTTGGGGCTTTTTGTCATGTAGGAGTACCTGGCAGCTTTGCAAAGGACAATAGATGATTCCTTCCTAATGTGAGAGCAGCAGGAGCCAGGCGCGCTGGGGGAAGGCAGGGCTGCTGCATCAGAGGGAAGAAGTTGCTGACACCCAAAGAAATGAGAGAGGGTGTGATAGGAAAGAAAAATATTTTGAAAAATTCTGTTTGTAAGTAGGGGCTGAATAGGTCTGAGAAAAACCAGGGCATTAAACATTTTTTCTCTTCTCTGAAAAAATAATTTCCAAAGGGTGGAGCTATAAAATACCTCGATGTTATAGCTAATATTTCAGTAAAATATTGTTGTTAAGACAGAGGTCTCAGCACATGGAATCTCTCCTGACTCCATATCCCTTGTGGAAATTCTCTCACTTCTCCATTAAAGGGATCAAAATTTAGCCTAGTGTAGATGCCAGCCATAGCCTGAGCTTTTAAATGTTTCCAATTTCATGTGAGAGAGTTGCAATTTATCATAGAGGGGGAGTGACCACAAAATTCCCTGTGAAGAGCAGGACGAGTATGTGAAGGCACCCTTCAAAAGGTTGTTTTGTGAAGGGTACGATATCTGTCTGACATCACAGTTTATTTCCTGGCTTTTCTGGCTGGTGCTGCTTTTCCCCTTTCTGAGAGACTGGGCACAGTAATCAGGATGCTCCAAGACGATGGGCAGAAAACAGGAAGGCACTAAGAGGGTCACTGTCTGGGAAAAGGGGTTCCTGTTTTGAAGAGGGATGTACAAGGGGCATGGCACGGCTCCCAAAGCAGGTTTCTGTGCTGAGCTTTCACTTCTGCAGCCTCAGCTTTCCCCAGATCCCTGTCTGCAAACAACCTGGTGGGATGGGAAGCTCTAAGGCAGGAGATGTGTCCCATTATGCATCTGGCACCAGGAAACCCTTAATTTCTAGGCATCATTGTAAGGCAGGTAGTAACTAAGGGCTGATTATGTTGGAGAGCAGCAGCTTGGCAGACTGCAGAATGAAGTACAGATAAAGTGACCTTGTGATTTTGAAAGCGAGACCCATTATTTGTTTTGAAACATATTGCCTCAGTGACCCTGCAAGTTCTGCAGACATGTCCTGTCTGGAAATGCCATAACAGGTTGTTCGCTATATTTTCAACTGAGTTAAGGTTTTGTTGAAATAAGGAATATCAATCAAAGGCCAGAAGGCCACATTCCTTTGGTGTTGTTGATTTCACCAGTATCTTTTGTCTGAAAGCCTGTGCTGACAGGGCATCAGGGGAGAACTCCTGGGGTGAGTGGGGATGAGTGAGGGCAGCCACATGGATCTGCATCCCTGTCAAACTTGTGTCAGCAGAGGTCAAGTTCTCAAGCTCCAGAGAGGACCCTCCAGCACCCAGGGATTAGTCAAGGGGAGAGCCAGATACCCTTCACAGCACAGAATCAACATTATCTAGAGCGTGACAGGGACAAGTGGAATATAATACATGGGGGTGTGCAAGGGAGGTGCTGTTCACATCTCCAGAAAATGGCAGGGACACAACTCTCTCCCTGCCCTGAATCCTCAACTTTTGTCACAGGAAATGTTCAAAATGAGATTTGTGTGTAGGGACAGTCAGACCATCGTGCTGAGGTCAAGTGTATGTGCTGGTCTTGGTTCACTGCAGCTTTTTTTCAGGCTAGGATTTGAGTTCACATGAAATACAGCTCACCTACATGCAGTGAGAGAGAGTTGGGTGATTTTTCTTTCCTCTTGGTGGCAAAAGGGAATTTTGCTGAGAAAAAAAATAGTTTTATTGTCTATAAATTGTTCACAAATTTGGTATTCATTGAAAAGTTGTTTGGGTAAAAAATGTATTAAGGTACACTGATAAAACCAAAGGAAAAAAATTATGTGTCCCTTTTCATCTCATAGTGTCAAAGATGTATGATAGACAAGTTCTCGTGAATAGATACCTCTCCTTTCTCTGAGGTGACATGATCTTAGCTTTCCATCATGTTTGGACTGTTTTGGTTGGTGATGTTCATGGCTGCTCCTAAGGGATTCTGTCTTCTGCTCAGTGGTGTCTGTGTGCATGC
Organism: Cinclus cinclus; assembly: GCF_963662255.1. NCBI lineage: Eukaryota > Metazoa > Chordata > Aves > Passeriformes > Cinclidae > Cinclus > Cinclus cinclus. Next base: position 26,964,556 of record NC_085049.1, read on the forward strand.
TCAGCCCATGGCAGAAGTGAGGAAAACTAGGTTATGTGAAACCTCAGAAGAAAGTGGCACAAGTTAAGGACATTTCAGCTCGTGCTGTCTGGGCAATAAGAACATATGCACCTACCCAGCTACCTTGGTTCAGCTGGGGTGCTTTAATTTGGTGTTGTTTGAGCCCTTCAGTCCCATCCTTGAATTACGTGAAGGAGGCAACAATGTGTAACAAGTGCTGGCAGTCATACTGGGTTTGTGTGAACAACAAGGTTAGCATTTCCAAAGCATGCAGGTGATTTTGAAACCAAATTCAATTTACAGTTGAACCTTGTGGCTCCAAAGTGCCTTCATTATCTTGGGAAATTAGATTTTGGGGCAAGTTTAAAAAAGAAAAAAATAAATCAAAATTGCTAACAATGGAACACAAGTTCCTGAGCTACTTGGGTAGCTTTGAAAGCATTACTCACTTACTTGCTTCTCTGAAGCAACTGAAAGAGTGACAAATCTGTTTTCCAGAGCAAAAGAGTTTCAATTGCAGGACACAGTTTAAGGTGCAGATTATAGTGAAAGATGGGATAACACAGAGGTAGCTTTCAAGAGGATAACCAACAACACACGTGGTTGAGGGGTAGTCTCCAGGTCTGCCCTCCCTCCTTCATGCAGTGCTCTTAGGAAGTCAGGCATTGCCTGAGAGGGGCAGAAACCCTCTTGCAGGGGCACTGAAACACTTGAGCAGGGTTCCTGCTGGCCCTCTGCCCCTGCAGGTACTTTGTGCCACGTGGGTGGGGCTGCAAGGTTTAAAAGCGCTCAGCTGCTCTGAGACGGAAACAGCTCAGGTAGGGCACGATAATCAAGAAGATAATCTGGAAGGCTATTTACAAGGACCATAATGGAAACAGGTTTCCATGACCTCCTCCTCCTTTATTGCTGTGCCTTTGGCTTGACCCGGCTCAGGGCTCCCACCGCTGCATCGCTGGGAACATCACGCTCAGCCTGGCAGGGAGCCCGGGGCATAAGAAGAGGGGAAAGTTTTGGCTACTGCTTGTAGTGGCAAATCAGCTGCAGAAGAGGGAGCCCATGTCTTCTCCAGCCTGGCACCTCCAGTTTCCTCTTTTCTCTCCAGTCATTTTCACACCTGCGCAGGAGGAAACTGAGAAGGAGGGGAAAAAATGGAGTGGGTTAAGGAACACGAGTGTGGACATCACTGCCTAGCCCAGACACCTTCCCAGAGTCTCCCCACCGCCCAGGCTCCTCACCTCCAAAGTCCAGAGGCTGCAAGAGGAGGAGAGGTCCCTTTGGGCAACCTCAAGAGGTACCAGCTGAAAGTCTTGTGACTGCCAACCACACAGGTGCTTATACTCCAGGCATGCTCCTCGCAGGGTGTCAGAATGACAGGAATGTTTCCTCTGCGGCACACAGACGTGAGCTGGCTTGCATGGGACGCGGTTCAGCAGGAGGCACCTTAAACAGCCGTAACACCAAAACAAGCAACACTCAGGCAGAACCACTCTGATTATGCCCTTCACCCACACACTTCATAACCATCACCCCTTTTACTTCCCACTCCAGTTCATCCTGACCAAAACAAAAGGCAAGGGAGATACCGTTAATGAGGTGTAGGGGGATGGACGCTATCACACTTCGCACGTCTGTGATGAGCGGGTTTAACAGAGCTCCCAAAGAAAACATAAGGGTTTGCATTAGCCAGCTTCAGAAAATGCCTGACCTTCCAAAAAAAAAAAAAAAAAAAAAAAAAAAAAACCAAAACAAAAAAACCCACAACAAACAAACAAGCAAAATACCCAAGAAACATGATTCCCTGTGAATACTATGGTATGTATTGCCCCTCCACCCCGCACCGGGAAGGGATCTGTGGCAGGGATATACTTCAAGGAGACTGTGGTTTATATTACAGCTGCTAAGATAACCGGGAGCATTCAAAAGGAATCCCAGCTAGCGCAGCTTGTTTTACAATACCAGACTCCAAGCGGGGGGAGTGGAAAGTAAGTTTGTTTTCCACCCTGCCCCTTTATCTTGATGTCAAATATATCCCCTGGGAAAGGAAAACATTTAAGCAGCAGATCCCATGGACACACACACATATATATGCCTTTCCCCTCATCGAGCCACAGCCGTGTTGGAGTGTGGCACTGCTCAGTGTGTGGGTGCTGCTGGACAGGTGGAGTTTTGGCAGGGAAAGCCCAGGAAAAAGGTGCTTCAGGTGTGATAATCAACAGTCACAGGTGCTGGTACCAGTGTGTGATCTGGTCTGGTCAAACCCACAAGCCACCTGCTGCAGGTGGAGTTGTGATCTCTTTGAGAGCACTTCCATGTGAGGAGATAAATACAGCTGGACAGGAACCATTTATTTTTGTGGACATAAGCATAACAAAATCTAGTCATGAAACTTCTCAGATAGCTCATGTCTGAAATAAGATGCACATTTTTAACAAGGAGGGGCAGGAACAGTTGGCATGGCTTCTCAGGGGAGCATTGAGGAGGGTCTTCATTGCCTCTTTGGAGTACTGTAAATGTTTTGATCTAACTAAAAATCAGAACTCTGGCCTTAATACTGACATTATTGCCTGGATTCTGAAGTCTTAGATGATCATAATGAAACTTCTTGGTCTGAAAATCTGTTACAAGGCACTGCTATGTGTAAGAAGTATACATGGATGCAAGCCCTTCTGTTATTGTTATTATTATTGTTATTGTTATTGTTATTGTTATTGTTATTGCTGTTCCTGGAGAGGGACTCTTCATCTGGAACTGTTATGACAGGACAAGGGAGAATGGCATCAAGCAGAAAGTGAATAGGTTAAGGTAAGATATTAGAAAGAAATTCTTCCCTTTGAGGGTGGGAAGACACTGGAACAGGTTCTCCAGAGAAGCTGTGACTGCCCCACCACAGAAGTGTCCAAGGCCTGGCTGGATGGGGCTCTGAGCACCCTGGGATAGTGGGAAATGTTCCTGCCCATGCAGGGGGATGGAACAAGATGTTCTTTAAGGTCCCTTCCAACCAAAACCATTCCATGATTCTGTGATTATTCCACAGCCTGACTGACAAGGATCTGTGTCTCCAGAGCTCTGGATCACAATTCTGCTGGTGGTCATAGTGTTTGTACCAGAAACATGGTACAAATGCAAAAGGAATGTCATACTTTGAGCTAAATTGCTAAAAAGACAACCACAGGATAAGAACAAATGTTGCAGCTGCAGTGTGGAAGCCAAATTTGCTTGCTGGCAGGTGAGGGAGGACTGAACCAGTGTTCCTGAAGAATATGAGGATGCTTGGGGACCTACCTTTTCACCCACAAAAATAAATTAATAAATTGGGATTCTTCTTAAGATAGAGAAGCAGCCAAGGTATTTACATAAACATATACCCCCTTCCCATGCTAGCTAGTTAGACAATGCTACCAAAATGAAATAGGGAGCTCACTGAACATATCCATGCTGCTCTGGAGGAACAGCACATTCAAACATATTTGGGTTTCACAGAAGGTTGTTTCTTTGTTATGAGGTTGAAGCACATTTCCAGTGTGAAAATTCTTCACCCATGCTTTGTTCTACATTGATGTGTGACTCTGTCACCAGCCCCTGTGGCTTGGGGCCACTGCTGCTCACACCACATCTTACTGCTCAGCCTCTGCAGCTGTCCTATTTTCTGAATGCAAAGACTGAACCTAAGAAGTCTGGTTTCTCTCTTGCTTGGCACATGCTATACACTGGTGATGCTCCTTGCCTTTCTAACAATAGGAAGAAAATCTTGGCAACAGCTCGAGGAATGGGAAGGAATGTTATTTTGAGAGTCCTAACTTCTCAAACTGTAGTAATTTCAATTGGTAGAGCCCTGGTGTCACTACAGGGAGCTGAAAGCTGTGCCACCAAGCACAGTGTCTTTCAGCCCTTGTCTTCTGCACCCGCCATGAATTTTATGGTGCAGGTATTTTCCTCAAAGGAGGTCTCTTCTGGGAGATCTCTTAGTTTTCTGTTCCTTCACCAGAGCTTCCAGTGTGTGAATCTGAGAGGTGTGGTCATCAGGGATTGTCACCTGAGGATACCATTCCCAGCAACAAGGCTAAAAGTCTTGTGGTCATGATACAAGGCCAAAAGATGCTATTGTGATTATCTGTATGGTGTGCTGTAATATAGTAAGTCAAAATGAACTGTGGAAATAGCTTGATTGAAGAAAACATGTTTCATTTTCCTCTCTTCTCAGTTATTCATCCCTTCTTTTCCTAGTGAGGAGAGACTCATAACTCATACTACAGCATCTGTTTTCCTCCTCTGCCCCCTTGGGCACTCCTGAAATGCAGTCAAAGCTAAATCAACCCATTAGACTCCTCCCACACTGAGCATTTTGCTCCTTTTTTTGGGAACACCTTCTAGAAATGGAGCTGGTACCTCAGAAGATGTAAATCAGCATCAGGGGTTTTTTTTTGCAGCCAAAGAGATTAAAATTACAACATGGTAAATAAATCTCAACAGATTTCAGTGGGTTTTCTGTCTAGTCAAAGCCATTCAATTTTCAGGAAAATTGAAGATTTGATTGATTGATTTTTATTATTTAGCTGGATAAGCATATGACAGACTAAAATCCAGAGACATCTCCTGCAACCTCTAATAATCCAATTTTGAAATGTCCTCTGGCAACTCGCCATCTGAAGTGCAGGGTGTCACTATGCTTTGTGTGTCAGCTGAGGTTTGGGATGACTCTGGCCAGCACCAGATGTTTCTTGCATGTTCACAAGTGCCAGGAGGTCTCTTTCCTGCCATTTACCAACAGTTTATATTCACAGGATACTCGGTCCTTCTCAGAGTACTCCAGCTTATTGTCCTGATGATACATTTTGAAAAGGAGTTCACTGTTGCTCTTTTGAACTTCCTCTTCCTTGTCCTCATTTGTTAATGGATTTCATTCCTCCCCAGCAGTTATTCATCTCTGAATGCCTGAATTAGCTGGAAATATAACTGGTGGTCATTGAGAATCTTTGTCAATGAGCATTAATAGACATGAATGTATTGAGAAAAACTGTGGGTATTATCACATTTTATCTCTCTGATTTGATATCTTTGAAAGTGGTTGGTCAAGCACTTCATAATGAAGAACTTTGCACTATTGTACTTGTGAAGGAATTTTCTTCCTTGCCGCAGCTAGTTGATATATTTTGTGTTTGTCTTCTTTAAATATTATAAGTTTTTAGTATTTTTAACATCTAATTTAACATCTAATTCATTCATATCTGTACCTCAGGATGCATCATCAGCTTGCAGAAAACTTCTTTTTCAACACACCTTAATTCTGACATTAGTACCTTTATTTTGGAAAATAGTTGCTAAATGAAAACTATATTTTAAAAACTTCTGTAACAGGATTTAAGTATTTTATTCATGCATTAACATAGGCAGCTTAAAAATTATATTCTCATGATTTATTTTGGCGAAATATCTATCTGGAGTCACTGGTCTTGCAGTGATTTATCTACTCTCACTATTTGTACTGGATTTAAAAGGGAGTGCCTCATTCTTAAACTAATTGCCTGTCATTTATTCCAGGGGAAATACTTTTATAAGGATAAGGGGCTAAAGGCCAACTTTTCAAAGGCATGTAGGTACCTCAGGATGAAGACAGGCACTAGGAAAGCACCGAGGCAGCTGAGGTGCTCCTGGAAAATTCTGTGGGTGTTTGGCTGCACCTTTAGGCACCCACATACCTTCAGTAAATTCATAAGACTTTTTTCTCTGGCCAGAAGACAGGTTTCCAGAGCAGCTGTGATAGAAGATCCCTGAGAGACTCATGGGGAGCACAGAAGATGCTCCCCTTTCTCTTGTCCCAGGATGTGATTAAACTGAGCTGGGTGGGTAATGAAAGGGAACCTCACAAATGTTATTTGTAGGAAATACAACTTTAATCCTGGTCTTTAAATTATGTCACAGCACAGTCACTATGCTAGGAATTACCCTCTGAGGGGCTGGATTGTGTCACATCCATGTGGAACACACAGCATTGCAATGAGAGGTGCAGTGAACGTCCAAGTCTTGCAGGTTCACCCCTCCTCACCTGGAGACATTTTTCCTTGGAGGCTCCATGATAGTGCCTCCATCATGGCACCATGGCACCCTCCATCATGGAGGGTTTTTCACTGCACCCAAGCTGGTGAATGGCTGTTTCTACCCCCACCCGTGGGATGTAACACTCGAGGTTCCCCACCAAGTGCAAAGCCACTGCTTGCAGTGAAATTCAAATGCTTGCTGGAGGGAACAATGGGAAAATGTGTTTGTACACACATCCTGTCTCACTTGTTCCCTACCTTCCTGCTCAGTCATACAGCACTGCTCTAAGAAAGGTTTCTTGTCCTGGTCACATTCCTCTTTGCTTTCTGTCTTGCTCCTGTGTGGATTCCCTTCTTTTCCTGCAAGGACTTCTTTCCTTGTTTCATCGTATGTCCTCTTCTGTTCCTCCTTTCCTTCTTCTCCCACAGTAATTAGCTTCAATCTGTGTGCTGCTGCTGTACAATGCCTTAACTTTCCTCACTTCATCCTTCATCCTATTTCTCATTTCTATGGCTCTCTTGTGCTCCTTCCCCTCTCCCCTCCCCAACTTTCCTCAGGTTCCTCCAGATTTTTAGCTCTTTATTTCTTTTCTTCCTACCCTCTGTCTCTCTTTAAAAATTTAATTGGCATGCTTTCTTCAAGCTGTCTTAGAAAGCCTTATTTTTTTCCTTCTCTCTTTTCAGTTTCTTTCCTGAATTGCAGTCACACCAGTTCTGCTTTCCTGACTGCAGAGTCAGAGCAGCTGTGGTGCAGCAGAGCATCTGAAAAGAAAATGCTAATGGAGGTTTTTATAGTGTACAGTAAAAGGCTCTGATTACAAAAAATAATAATGCTACACCTCAATGTTACCTCTAACCCAGACTATTGCTTCTTGAGAGTTTCCTTCTAGAGCCTGCAGTAACAAAGCAGAATCCATAACCTCATGTACCATCTCCCTGCCCGTCATAACCACAGGCAAAGCTGGATTAGTAATTTTCTTTAGAGGGAAGCAAGGAAGCTGTATCTGTGTAATGGCATCTCCCCTCTGCCTGATAACAAGATTATAAAGATTGTGCAAGGCTGTTTTATGGATGTCCTCCCAATATGTCAAGTACTGATTTTACATAGAAGCATCTCATCAGACACTTCGAGAACAAACTGGTTCTACAAAACATTTCTCCATAAGAGTTCATTAAAATCCATACAGGAATTTGCTCCAGCCATACTAATGTCCCCCTCAGGTCAGCTTTCTGTGAACATTCACGGTTTATTTATCACCAACAACGAGTCTATACACATTTCAGCCTTGGATGGGTCAGTATTTCCACATGTGGATACTGGAGTTCATGGTCATTCATCTTAGGACAAGGAACGTGTCATAGACTCAGTTACACCAAAGCAAAATATTTCCTCTAGAAAATAGAGAAACCTGTTTAAAATAATGCAATATTATGTAAATTATGAAAAAACCTCCTCAGTGCTGAATATTTTTGTAGAGTAATGAGAATCTGATCATTTGCTGGCAGAAATTCTGGAAGAGATAACATACATTAAAGTAAATGGTTTATCTCAAATTACTTATCCATAGAACTACTTTAAAAGAGATCTTTGTAACCTAAGACAACCCTCAAGGCTTAGCCCGTAATTTCCTTTGGTTTGATCCCTGTTAAAGGGGAGTCCTAGTGGGGTTTTATAGGACACCACTGAGCTTCCATCTGCTGCCAGCCCTATGCCACCCTGCTGTCTCTCATGCCCACAGTGATTTTAACCTGCTCTTGTCATGCTCCGGGCTCTGTGAGCTGAGGATGATTTGCTGGGCTGCAACAAGTGGAAAACCAGAGCTAAGCCACAGAAATAGAGAATCAGAGCGACTGAACTGGCAGGACACGAACGATGGGAAGGGATCTGGGCTGGCCTGCTCCATCCCACAGACTGAATGCAGGAGCACCACCTTCCTTTGTGCGGTGCTCTGGGAGGCCAAGGTGGAAAATGCCCTAATGGAATTCCTGCAGGGACAGTTTTCACTGGCTCAGTGGGAGCTGTTTGCACACAGACGCCACGGAGTAAGCTGCTAGGTGTTTATTAACTCAGCTTGCAAGAGGAGGGGAAGGGCAGAGGAAAAGCGCTGTGGGGAAAATGCTGGCGAAAAAGACAGACCACCACCCCCTGCTGTCCAGCGGAGCTGAGGGAGCTGCGGCTCAGCGAGCTCCTTGTAACCTGTCTGGTAAGTTTCAAAGGATGTTTTCCCTCTCTCTAACTGGCTGGTGCGGATGTGTGTTACGAAACAGCAATTAAAATATTCAGCCAAGGGCTTAACCCTTGACTGTTTGTGTGTTTCACCCCCGTTTAGTGACAGGGGGCAGCGTGGGGGGCACTGCGGGGCCTGCCGGACACCTCGGCCGCCCCGAGGTGCGGCCTTGCTTCTGTGGGATTCGGTGGCACGCAGGGAGAGAGGGAGAGGGAGAGGGAGAGGGAGAGGGAGAGGGAGAGGGAGAGGGAGAGGGAGAGGGAGAGGGAGAGGGAGAGGGAGAGGGAGAGGGAGAGGGAGAGGGAGAGGGAGAGGGAGAGGGAGATCCTTTGGGATGAATAGAGCCCTCGGCCTGTCGTTTAGGCCACGCAGCCGCTCTGTGTTCTTTGTCAGGGCCAAACAAGCTCCATATCATTACGCTAGCATTCGCTTGCCCAGTCTCATTATTAAGTGCATTAGCTGTGGGAACTAAATCCATGACAAAAAAAAAAAGAAAAAAAAAAGAGAGAGAAAAAATGAGGGGGTGGAATTGGCTCGCACAAAAAAAAGGCTTTCCCAGCTCGGGCTAGCAACTTGTGCCTATTAACTAAAACCGATCATTAGAAAATTCCCTGCAGACTTAAAGCTTCAGCAGAAGCTCGTTTCACGTATGCACTTGCCTTGTTGCATGAACACATAACCAGCCTTAAAGAAATATACCTTCCCACACTTGGATCGGGATTGGGAAGGGGGCTTCCAGGCAGGCACTGCACTGCCTTCAAAATAAATCTTCTTTCTCTCTGCTTCTTCCAGCAATACTGCTCAAAAAATACAGTGCCAGTAGGAGGCAATAAATCTATAGCCTTAAAGGGGAAGGATATTGGAGGACAACCATGTCAGGTTGGAGTGGTCACTGAAAAAAGGAAAGTGGTTGCTTGTGAAAGGAAAGGTGTTCTAATGTCTTTACAAACAACTCCATGGGTGAAAGTATGGGCGTTAACGTCTTTGAAATGGGTCTTAATGTCTCTACCGACTTCAAGCCTCAGGTTTGGTACAGAACCATACAGTTTGACTTCTGAAGCAGAAAAATGTGACCACAGAAGCCTGAGTTTCTGAACTTTGGGATAAAATGACAGGTTCAGGGGCATTATGTGATAGGTGGTTCGGGAAGGCTGTACCCTCCCAGTACCTCAGCCAGTGGGGAAGGGAAGAGGGCAACATGAGGCTGGGAGTTCAGGATAAAAGGAGGCTGCTCCCTCCAGAACCTCGAGAGAGAAAACCCTGCAGGTTTGCCCCAGTGGACTCTTCCTTTATTCGAATAAAGTTGCAGGACTCCTCTGTCTCCTTTATGGATACTGGCTTTCCATAGCATGATTTTCCGTACATATGGAACTTTATTTTTTTTATATTATAGTGTCCTTTTAAAGAGGTCAAACTGCAGAAGAAATCATTGGAGATCAGGTCTCCATGAATTGCACAAAGATAGTTCTCTATAAACAGCAAACTATCTTTGTGGACATTCATGGAATCTTCCCTGGCAGGTTTACTGTAATTGCAGCAAGCCACGAGGCAACAGGTAGATCCATGAGGATCCCCAGGCTGTTCAGGAGCCATGGGGAGTTTTCCATTGAGTGGGAATGTACAGACATGTCAACTCAGATGGTTACTCTGGCTTTTGGCATTGGGAAAGCTGGTCCCTGGAACATGTTGGTTGGTTGGTTGGTTTGTTGGTTTCTCTGGGATTTTTGTGGGTCCCACTTCCAGTGGTCCATGGCTTTCAAAGGCAAAAACTATTTCCCAGCTAAGCATAGAATCCACTACTTGGTCAGTGGCTCAATTCACAGACTTCTGATTAAAAGTTTTTCCTCCCAGAAGATGTGTTCTTTCTTAGTATTTCTTAATGCTAAGAATTTTTTAGGTTGTATGATAGTCTTTCAAGGAAATGATGAATTTTCCAGTCTCTCAGTCAAATGAAGATAAGCAGGACACATCTCTGGAGATTACATGGGGCAATATTTTCCTGACAGCAAAAACAAATGCACAAGACTTTCCCACCCTTAATGAACGCACAGTGGTTCTCTTCTAGTTCTACCAAGCATCAGAATCAGGTCCCTAAATTCAGTTGATTTAAAGCAGTGATAAACCCCAGGGATGTGCATTGGGGTGTAGCAAGCGGCTGGATGGGTGCAGAGGTGACACTGTTCTGCTGCTCCCGTAACCCTTCACTGGAAATGATGGAATGGACACAAGGAACCCATTAGATCTCCCAGGCAGCTTCAGCAATGCTTTGCTTGCCCAGTGTTTGTCCTCTCAGGCCAAGGCTTTATGATGGAACCAGACATTCTGGGCTGAGCAAACCCTTGGCTTCCTGCGCTGGCATTCTTTCCTGGTGCTCCATTTGCCCACCCAGGCTGTGAAAAACCTCCCTCACAAGGATGCCCCATCCATATGGCAGCCTAAGGTCATGCTTGTGTGTGGCTGTGCAACGAAAATGCGGGGATGCCAAAAGCAGACTCTGTGATCTGCTTCCCTTTGGCTCATCCCTATGCCCTGTGGAGACCAATCATGGCATGCACCTGGAAGAGATGCAGATTTGGGGAACTACTTGACCAACAGTCTTGCATAGGTCTCATTCAAACATATGTCAGCAGTTTTTGCTCTAATTCCACTTCTCTTCAGTTCTCCTAAGTGATGGCCACCATGCCAGCAAACACAGTCTTAGCAGAAGGTTTATCTCCTACCATTTTCCCCTTGAGGGCACTTTTCTCCCAGATAAAAGTGTCTTTGGATCTGTCAGGCTGAAAGAAGAACTCCACAGTGCTATGACTCCTCACAGAACAGATGGCAGGGAATGAGCAGCCTCGGTGCCCATTCAACACATTAGAGGCTGGGATATTTAAGCAACTCCTCTGCTGCTTCCTTGTGAGATATCAGATCACAAACTACACATTCTTGTCTCTCCCAGCAGAGCAGCAGAGACAAACTCCTACTCGGAGCAGTGCTCAGTTTTGAGAGAAGGTAATGAGCAAGTTTTTGAGCGTTTTGGGTTTCTCACTGTCGCTGAACTCCAGCACAGTGGTATTTGGTAGGTGAAGGACCACACGGATTAATTTCAATCAAACTGATAAACAGAGGTGTCTGGCATTGACAAAACAAGACAACATACAAAACTGACCAGAGCTTAAGAGACCAAGTGACATGGACAGAACGCAATCAAACCTGCTCACCTTTCTCCTCCTTCTGCTCAGCTCATGCTTCCTACAAAATAAATGTAGTACTGTGAAAAAAAAGGAGCAGGAGCTAGGATATGTGTGCCATAAGGCCTTTCTCAGATGCCAAAACAAGCAACTTGTGGAGATTTAAAAAAAGGAAAGAAGTCTACTAGAATAAACCTGCATTGCACTGTTCTTTCATCCTGATTGTTGCAAGCATCTTTTGAGTCTGCTGACATTAAAAATTATGATCTGTTAAAGCATGTTGATTTCAGATGCTTACAGCTTTTCAAAGCATGCCTTTTTTTTCTGAGAAGGATATTTTCCTATCTTAGTCTGGGAAAAAGTGAATTTCTGGAAGTTTCAAATCCCGAATATGTAATTTCATAAGAAGCTTTTGCATAAAAAAAGAATTCTTCCTGAATGAAAAAGACACGGTGAGCTGTTTTTTGCTGTGGGAATAACAAAACTAGTCAAGACACAAAATATTTCACAATACAAACATTTTCAGGTGTATTGCCTTCTTTTTGCTAACCTGCTACTAGCACAATGTAATACACACAGATCTTCCTGCAGGACTTGTTTTTGATGGAGCACAGGATGATCTGAAGAGTCCTGCTGCCTGTCCTTGGCTAAAAGTTTTGCCTTCTCAGCATCAGTGACTGAGGAAAATGAAAGGTGTTCTTATTTTTGTCAAGTTCCACCGGTTCTAACAGATCCCAGCCAGTAATTTGGGAGTACCTCAGAATTCTTCTACATCATGTTCTTTATATGAAGGCCCAGTGTAACAAGGTGAATGAAATCAGAGCCAGAGGAGTGAATTTGCATGGGTTTATTGCAGATGTTATAAAAAGCTTTAGGCATCCCTTCCTCTGAGCACCTGCTCATTCATCAGGTCCTCCCAAACCATGGGATGCCCTTGATGCCAAATCCTTTTGGATGCTGCATTGATCCCAGTGTACAAAAAGTTGGTGCAGTTTCTAGACCAAGCTGTTTTGACCATTTCTTTGGGTTTTTCATTGGTTGGGGTACGAGTGAACTAGAAAATTAAATAACTGTTTTGGTTTTTTTTCCAAAGAAAAACAATGTTTTCTGTATTATTCTGCATTATTACAGAAGATATAGTCTGTAAGAATAATTTCTTGAGCTACCCCTCTTCTTTTCATGTTCTCAGCTCAAGAGAGACCTGCTGAAGCAGCTGTTTCAGATGGAGAAGACTTTTTCCAGAATGTGATTAAAAATCATTATTTGAATGTTATATCCAGTAAGATTAACCAAGATAAAAGAAATAATTCAATTGATGAACCTTCATTCAATTGACTTGCAAATGGTGATCATGGGACTTTGTGAAATTTCAGCTTTTGTTGAGTAATGCTTTTCTCAGTGTGTCAATTTTTTTCTTAGGTGTGGAATAGAATCCTTGTTTCCTGACCAGCCCTGGAAATTATCTCACTGACCTATTTAAAATTTAGTTGTGTCGCTGTTGTGATCCATACACGTCTCAGTGGTCAACAGAAATATTTTGCTGCAAATATTTGAACTTCCAGCCAGTTTACTGGAAAAAATGTCATCAGAGCTAATGTCCCTGTTCCCTGAGGAATGTAAATTCTGCAGTTAGGTTTCTAAAGCAAATCATAAATGTTCATTCCAGCTGCTTCATGGAACTGTTCTGCAGGATTTGGGTAGAATTTATCCTGAAGCAGAAAAGCTTTTTGATAAAAAGTTCCTGGGCTGTTTGCTGTGAAGACCAAGCATGAGCAAGATGGAGAAGTGGGATTGATGTGTGGGAAACAGTGAATAGAATTTGCTGAAAAATTACCGCAGTTTTCCTGAAACCACATATATCATAGAATCATGGCATGGTTTTGGTTGGAAGGGACCTTAAGGATCATCCAGTTCCAACCCCCTGCCATGGGCAGGGATACCTGCCACTATCCCAGGTTGCTGAGAGCCCCATCCAACCTGCCCCTGGGATGGGGCAGCCACAGCTTCTTGGGAATTGATTCCCAATCCCAATTGCAACAGGCATTGATCAATAAATAACAGCAACATTAATTGCTGTTAATATTAGTCTAACTAATATAATTACGCAGGTTTTGATGTTATTATATTTCATTTTATGGGGTTTTTTTTTTTAATTGTTTTTCATTATGTGAACCACGATTTTGCCTCCAGTTCAAAACTTGATCTAATTCCAGGAATGCCTGAAAACATTCACTATATCTTTTCTGCTGGGAAAAAAAAATCTCTCAACTTAATGTTAGCTCTCTGCTCCAAAAATAAAATGTACAGTACGTAACAAATTTGGTCTGACAGCATTTTCCCAGCTGGAAGGATGGAACTTCTTAATTGGTATATAAATAAATAGTGGTTTGATCCTGCTCTTAAATATATATTAAAAAAAGAATTTTGGCCTTGCCTCTAGTATGCATACAACAGATCTTCCTTTCTAACAGAAACAGTAACAGAAAAGCACTCTTCACTGAACCCGATTTAGAAGTTAAATCTAAAGTCTAAACACACTGAAATAAAGTCCTGCTGCTGTTGAGGAAGGCCCATGAAGCTCTCTGTGTCTCTTGACATATGGTTTCCATACCACTTTAGTTCATAAATCATCATTTCGAATTGCTTTAAAGTTTGACATGAGAACCTCAAGTGATGTTGAATCATCAAATTAATAGCTCCTTAGCAAAAAGATGCTCCTATGAATTGAGGTTTACCTTTTGTTTTCAGAGTAAAGGAAGTGATAATTTAGATGAGGAGGTCACCCAAAATAATTGGGTGGTTTCCACTTTTGCTACCTGGCAGTAAATTTAAACTAAATGCAGACATCAATCTGCAAATCCAGAAACTAGAAGAGGGACAAGCACATTGGTCCAAACAAATAAAATGTGTTTATTTGGTTCACAGGTGCAACATGAGGCACCCTGAGCCTCTGAAATACTCATTCCTAGTACACCTGAACACTCCAGCTGCATTGCTTGATTGAAGTTCTTGGCACTGGAGTTTTTACAGTAGGAGACATGCAGCAAGTGCCCACATCCTGCTCCAACTCATGTCACCTCTGAGTCCAAACCAGAAGGATCCTCAGAACCCCAAGAGCCTGACGTTTCTGGGATGTGTCTTCTTTTTCCTCATAGCCCAATAATTTATGATTCATCTCCAGAAAGGAGAAGATCTATTTGGGGACAAGTTGGAAATCCAAAACACGTCTCTAGCTCCTGAAAATGGACAGCCCCACCAAAACCAGCCAGTAAACATCTTGTTTCCTGGCCCCATGTGTGTGCAGAACACAGATCAGAGGCTTTGAAAAGCTCCCTCCGACAGAATGCAAGATGAACGTGTCATTAGGGAACTCCCTTTTTCTGTTTTTGGGGTGCTGGCACACCTTTGATTAAAGCACTTCAGTTTAAAGCACAGTGCACCAGTCTGGGCGTGTAATATTTGTACGAAGCTTAAGATGGTCCTGCCATAACACTTCTGTCTCCTCAGTTGTGCAAAGTTGGACCAGAAATCTCATGAGAATGAGCTTACTCATGAGATATCTGCTAATTCTGGCTTCCAGTTATGCTGTAAATAGTATGAGAACTGCCTTTCTAGTAGTTTTAGGGAATTTGGCTCCCAGCCATTGCTAGTAAAGCCCAAGCTGCGACCTAAGTGAAAAGCAAGGGGGAAGGAAAAATGCTCCAGATTTCCAGAAAACTCTTTATTAATGCCAGAAGCTTGTCTTCTCCTCTATGTTCTTCTGGTCAGGTGGAATGACCTCTGTTTGCAAGGACATGCTTTTGTAAGGTGACAGAGCTTGCAGAAGGCACAGCGCTCTGAAATCAGGTGCTTGGATGGCTGGATACAGCTGTTCTGGGGAGTTTCTGAGGAACAGAAAGCTATGCCAAAAGCTGCATGGCAAGCTCAGGACTCTGTCTACAGCTCTTCAGCAGTGGAGATTCCTGATGCCATTGCTTCTTTCTCCTCTGCCTCCTTCAGAGGTGCTGGGATGGTGCCCTTTTCCCTACCCTGTGATTCCCTGCCCTGCCAGATACCTGCCCTGCCTGCCACGTCTCATTTTCACTACTGGGTCCAGGAACCCAAGGCTCTGCCTCTTAGCAAAGCCCTTGGGCATTTCTGTGTGCAAACAGTGTTTCAAAAATAAGCTGGGCCTTGGCAGATAGGTGGGTATTTTTAGTTTCAAGAAACCCTCTGTGCAAATAATCCTGGTACCCCAGAAAGCAATCTCTGCTTTCAAAACTAAAGGAAAAAGGCATGTTCTACAGGCCTAAACTTGAATACTGGATTCTATCTCATATGCAAATTATTCTTAGCCTGGTATCAAAACTACTAGTAAGCATGTACCTATAACCACTCATTAGCTCTAATTACACTGCACATGCTTCTGAGGGGGGGCTTAGGTTACCTGACAGTGCAGTACTAAGAGTTTCTGAGGCTGAAAATGTCACGCAGAAATTATTACATGCATCAGAGGTGAAATGCGGAATCACAGAATCGTAGACTATTCTGAGTTGGCAGGGACACAGCAGGATCATCCAGTTCAACCCCTGGCCCTGCCCAGGACATCCCAATAATTCCATCCTGTGCATTCCTGAGTGCACTGTCCAAATGCTCTTGGAGCTCTGGCAGACTTTGGGCAGTGACTATTTCCTGGGGAGCCTGTTCAGTGCCCCAGCACCCTCTGGGGTGTGAAGAACCTTTTCCTGATATCCACCCTAAGCCTCCCCTGACCCATCTCCAGCCGTTCCCTGGGTCCTGTCCCTGGTCACACAGGTCCTGTCCCTCCTCCTTGTGAGGAAACTGCAGAACTGCTGTGAGCTCTGACCTCAGCCTGCTCTTCCTCAGATAAACAGTGCATGTAGCACAGCCTTGTTTGCAGTATTAGTAGCCAAGTTATTGTGTTTTCATAATGACACTACGGTCACTTCCAAATATTTTTCAACAGATATTGAAAGCACAACTGGTGATTTATAATTGCCAGGAAGATATGGGTCCCTTCAGTAGTTAATTAAGTAAGCAATGATTATCACAGAAAACATCTTGTCTAAAGCCTGCATCATATCAAAAAGATGGTTGCTTCTCTGGGCAACCTGTGCCAGGGGTTCACCATCCTCACAGGGAACAATTTCTTCCCAATATCCAGTCTATACCTACTGTGTCACTTTGGAGCCATTCTCCCTTGTTCTGTCACTCCAGACCCTTGTCAAGAGTCTCTCTCCACCTTTCCTGTGGGCTCCCTTCAGGCACTGGAAGGCCACAGTGAGGTCACCCCAAAGCCTTCTCCTGTCCAGGCTGAACAATCCCAATTCCCTCAGCCTTTCCTCCCAGCAGAGCTGCTCCATCCCTCTCATCCCTTGGTGTCCCTGCTCTGGGCTGACTCCAGCAGCTCCCTGTCCTTCCTGTGCTGGGATCCCAGAGCTGAATGCAGCCCTGCAGGGGGGTCTCAGCAGAGTGGGGCAGAGGGGCAGAATCCCTTCCCTCACCCTGGTTCTATAACTGTATCTGATTCAAACATCATTTATTAGTTTGGGGGTTTTGTCTCTGTTAGTTTGCAGATTTATTCTCAATTCTAGGGTAAAACCATGTCAGTTGTCATTTTTAATTTACTGTTTGTGAATGTGAATATTGTGTCTCCTTCCACCTGATACAATATCCAAGCCCCCAACTCTTTAGAGTGGTTCAGTGTCTAATTGTCAGCATTTTCAATGGGGTTTAGATGCCTGTGCACTTTGGGACTGATTCAGTCATTTTCTAAAATTTTCTACTGAAATAAATATCCTGATTGGCCTCATGCAACTGTGAGGGTCTGAGCACATGGGACTGGAGACTGGTTGTACAGGAAGGAGCCTTTGTAAAACAAGGACTTTCAGTTGAGTTTATAGGGAGCACCTGTGGAAACCTCGGTGTACATGACACACAACCTCCAAACAATTTTCCAGTGACTTGTGTTGAGGAATGTTATGTACTGATATTTCTTACTGTATTTACTTTTCAAGTTCTTCATGTTGCAGCAAGTAACATACACACACACGCGCACACATACACACACAAGGGTCTTTGCAAACATCTGTGGGGACACCAAATATGCAAACTGTAGCCACAACAAATTCTTCAAAATCAGCCAAGAAGTTGAAACAAATTTTCATAAAACCTTTGTTAAATGGTGAAAATATCAGCAGTCATCGAAGCCTTTTAGTCAGCATGTATCCCTGGAAGGGCTGCATCATATGGAGACTTTCAGGGCCCATCAGGACATCCTCTGCAGGACCAGAGGGTCCTCCTCCTTCTTTGTAAGACTGTTGTGAGCAAAAACTGTGGCAGAATTGAGTAATGTGTAGTTATTTGCATGGGCAGCCTTCAGACACTGGGTGCATTCAGGAATGTTTATGAATTCCATTGCTGCAGTATCCAAGCATCTCCCAGCTGTTTATGCATAGCTTCTTCCTTAAGCTCCATGGAACAGGGATCTATCCATCCCATTTTCCAGGTCCAGCACCTGAGCACAGCTGGGACAGTTCATAATGCCAACACTCTGCAAGAGCATAAAGGGGCAGAGGGACATCTAGTGGGATCTCTACTCTCTCTGCTTTTGCAGGCCACCAGAAATCTCCTTACAGGGTTCACCTCACCTGTGACACATCTTCAGAGCAGCACCAAGATCCTTCACTTCATGAGGATGCTGGAGCTGGATTGTGATTCAGGCTATGGATCTTGTGTTTATACTTTCTGAAGATTCACAGCCTACTGTAAGTAAAGGCAAGAGCAGTGACTAATCTGATTTCTGTCAGAGACCTTGACAGACTTTCAGCAGTAGTGAGGTTGAAGGCATTTTGAAGGTTATCTTTATAAAAAAAAGGACTGGCAACTTACACTGGAAAAAAACAAAAGTGTGATTAGCAATTTCTTTCTTGACACTACTGATGGCTGAGTGATTACAATGCACTGTATTGCCCTTCTCAGCTGGTGTAGAACAAGAGTTGCATCCACTGAAGGCAAAAGGCTATGAAAATTTACATTAACCAGGGTCTGTGACTAAACTACTGTGTGCATGCATCCAGTTTGCAAGCTCTTAATTCCTTGCAATTATCCACAAGTTCTTTGAGCCAAAAGAGCAGGATTTCTCGCTGGCCAACATATGAACCCCTTCTAGTCACTGAACTGGTCTTTCAGGCATCATGGAAACTGGCTTTTTTAGAGAAGCAATACCTGAATCAGAGGAGAATTCCGACAGGTTGCAGGTACAGTGCAGCATGTCTCTGAAAGCCCAGGACATGTTCACCATGCTGCAGGGACCATCATTTGTTTACATGGCAGTAGAACACCAAGGATGGGCATAGTGGGGGTGGGTGGGTATGTGTGTGTGTGTGTATGTGTGTGTGTTTTATGGAATCACAGAATCATGGAATGGGTTGGAAGTCATCTTAAAGATCACTCAGATCAAACCCCCTGCCATGGGCAGGGACACCTACCACTATCCCAGGTTGCTCCAAACCCCATCTAACCTGGTCTTGGACATTTCCAGGGGTAGGGCAGCCACAACTTCTCTGGGCAACCTGTGCCAGGGCCTCCCCAACTTCACAGGGAACAATTTCTTCCCAATATCCTATCTAAGCCTACTGTCTGTCAGTTTAAATCCCTTACACCTTGTCCTGTCACTCCATGCCCTTGCAAAAAGTCTCTTCACACCTTTCTTTCAGAATCCCTTCAGGTGCATGAAGACTTTGGAAGAAAGCAGACCTGCATTCTGCCATCTCATTAATGCTGCACATTACTGGCAGTGAATTCAAGTGACAGAGGCCTGACTGTCACAGCCATGTGGCAGTGAAATGACACAAAGATTTCCAGTGCCCCTGTTCAGTTCTGAATGAACAGGTCTTCCACAGCAATGGGGCACTGGAGGTTTCTGGATGCTCCTTACACAGAGACACAGAAGGGGACTGTAAGATGCTCTGCCCTGCTTTTGCCCTGACCCTCCTGCCCCTTCTTGAGTGACTGAAGAACCTGACAAGACACAGGGTAACCAAATGAATAAATGTTTGCAGGAATTGCTCTTTACTTTATCCAGGCATCATTATTGGAACTTACACTTTTCACCTGAATCTGTTTCATCGGTATTTGCACATGTGACATGTGGTGTGGTCAGAGATGATGTAGAATCCAGAGACAGAGTGAAGTATTTCTGCATGTTCCTTATAGAGGGCTTTCCTCATTAAAAATGACCTGCAAAAAAAACTGAGCATCCTTTTCTTTGCATTGTGTTTAGTCAAAGACCTGACCAAAATATGCTAAAATTTAGATGTATTTTCCTTTCAGTCGGATTATCCTTTGAAACTGTGAGCAAACCCTGCCTGACAACACAAAGGAATTTTCCCATGGATCAGCTAAAGCTGACTCACATGAAAGACTTGCCCAAAGTGGTCATGCCCTCTGAGCAAATACCACAGGCATGAGGATCTCTGCTCTTGGCCTAACAGCTCTGTTAGGATTCCAGGGACCCAGCCTCTGAAGGCAGCTTTTATTGGAGGAGGGGTGGTCTCCTACCTGTGACCCAGCCAATCTGCTCTGTTATTTATCTGTGTTGCTAACTTGCAGTGGAGGTGAATGTTTTGCTCTGTCACTGCACCATTACGAGAAACTTCCTGCCTGGCCCCCAAAGTTCACCAAATAGCACTGGCTGTTTGCTTAAGCAGGTACAGCATGCAGCAAAAGGCACTGCTGTGACTCAAAGAAAGAAAGAAAGAAAATAATCTGTTTGTGAAAGCTTTCAGCACCCGTTTTTAGTGCTGGAGTGAAAACCTAACGGAAGCTGTGCACCCTTCTAAGATAAATATTTCCTCTACTGGAGTTGCTCACTCTATCACAGATCAACAACCAGGAAGACTTTGCTTACTCATCCTTGCCACGTGTTTCTGGAGTGGTTTTCTGCTCTCTTAATATTACCAAGGAGTGCATCCTCTGGCTGCCCTGGTTTGTTAGAAAGGCAAGCACATGCTGAGCAAAGCGTCAGAACAACCCACAAAGCAGTGATGGAAATAGAGACAGAATTTCACACCACTCAGAGAGACACAGAGAGAGTTAAAGCTTCAGGCCAATGTGTTGCTGAAATTTTAAAGCTAAAAGGATTTTGAAATAACCTTTGCATTTTCTCCCTGAACTTTTTGTTTACTCTCTGCTCTTTTGCTCAGTGAAAGTAAAGCAGGCAAGACAACAACACTTGCTGTTTCCAACTGGCTTCTGCTTTGTTTCTAATATTCCTCTGGAAGAGTTCTGTTGTATAACTCACAGCATTTCAAGAAGACATTTTATTAATTTGGTATGTCCCCCACTTTCCATTTTCTTATCACTGGTTGCCCTCAAATAATATTTGGGCTTAAGTTATTTGTAATTTTCCCTTTGTATTTAATCTGGTACATTTCTGTGTTTTAATTTGAGTTTTCAGTAAGCTCACATGTTATCTATGCCAAAATAGAGGCAAAGTCTCTTCTTACATTCCTAAAATATGTGGCACTGGAATTACAATCTCAAAATTATATGGCAGCTTCTTTTAAACAGGAAATCTCCAGTGGGTTTCACTCAACTGTATGAAAAAGCCAATAGTACACTTGGTGGTAGTCCCTACATTGTTTTAAATTATGTTCCATTTCATACTCTCTCCACGTTATCTGTTTCCAATATCCAGCAGATTTTTCTATTGACAAAGGTGAGACTTTTACAGGAAGCTGTTGTGGAGAAAACCTGTGGTTCTTCTGTATGGGCTGAGCATAGTTGTGGCTTCTAACCCTGGGGAGAGCTGCTTGAGTTTGGGATTATCCTGTTAGATGGATGCTTCTAATAAAACTCCCGGCAGCCAGATATCTTATCTATGTTACTACCACACCGTTCCAGAGCCAGCATCCCCCTCAGCATGAAGGGGGGTGAATCTTGAGTGGCGTTATTCATTTTGAGGTTGTAGCTGAGCTTCCATAGTGACTGAAGCTGATCTGAACCCAGGCTGCCTTATTATCACTCCCTTCCTGTAGTCCACAAGGTAAATGCATCCTGCTAAAACTCCAGCAAACCCTTCTAAAAAGCAATCAGAAAGTTTTCTGTCATCTTAGAAAAGGTGTTCTGTGTGGTTTCTAGAAGAAACTACTGATGAGAGGTGGCCAGATAACAGAAATTACACCAGAGTTTGAATAAGGAGGCACTGTTTTTTGGAAACTGCTGGAAACACTCATCTGCCCTTCCTTTGAGCTGAAACTGTGAGTGTCCTGCTGCCCTTGCTCTGCACCTCCTCTTTGTTTTCCTCTTGTTGTGATTTATTGGGTTGGGTTCTGTGGCTGCTTCTTGGCTGAGTGCAGCTAAGGTATGCAAATTGCTTTTTAACAGCTAATATGCACCCACACTCCTGAAAAGAAAAAAAAAAAAGGTAAAATAATATTGTTGGCAGTGAGTTACAGGAGATCGAGAAAGCTTCCATAGGTAAAAGTCAGTGGCTGGCTGGTGAAGTCCTGCATACTGTCACAGCTGTGTTCAGAATAATCCGAGTGGAGAGCAAGTTTGGTAGCTTCCAACTAGGATTTTAAAGGAAAGGACTACCTCTGTGGCTGCAGTACATACTGTGTGAAGTGGACTTCTCTGAACCAAGCATATTTTCTTCATATAGGAATTTCAAACCCTAAATGCAGTTTTTCATCCTCCAGTGACATCTCACTACTTGTCCTGATTTGGTCCACTTTAAATAAAGGACAATGACCACAACTCTGCTGAGACCCCCCTGCAGGGCTGCATCCAGCCCTGGGCCAGCACAGGAAGGACAGGGAGCTGCTGGAGCCAGCCCAGAGCAGGGACACCAAGGGATGAGAGGGATGGAGCAGCTCTGCTGGGAGGAGAGGCTGAGGGAATTGGGATTGTGCAGCATGGAGAGCAGAAGGCTTTGGGGTGACCTCACTGTGGCCTTCCAGTGCCTGAAGGGAGCCCACAGGAAAGATGGAGAGAGACTCTTGACAAGGGCCTGGAGTGACAGAACAAGGGGGAATGGCTTCAAACTGACAGAGAGGAGGTTTAGGTTGGATATTGGGAAGAAATTGTTCCCTGTGAGGGTGGTGAGGCCCTGGCACAGGTTGCCCAGAGAAGATGTAGCTGCCCAATCCCTGGAAGTGTCCAAGGCCAGGCTGGATGGGGTTTGGAGCAAGCTGGGATAGTGGAAGGTGTCCCTGGCTTCTACAACCTTCTGGAAAGCCACAGCTAACGGGGTCAAATTTATTCTTATTCTCAGACCCTTTCTTGTGGCTTTTCCATACCTTCTGGCTGTTGATGGAGAATGAAAGTTGCCCTGGGCTAGGACTGCATCCTCCAGCATGTCTGTGAAGGCCCCAGGGTGTTTTTACAGTTGCTAAGACATTACAAATAAACACAGTCAGTGAACCTCATCTTGCCATTCAGACTGAGCTGCAGAAAGTCACCAACCTCCCCAAAGGTCTTCTGGTAAAAAAATGTCAAATGAAAAGCAAACAAATATACATAATCGTTCTGCTGGCTAAGACGTGTTACCAAAATACAAAAAAATTACAAACCTCAAACTTGAGGTGATTCATCCAGGCACCCAAAAAAGCACTTATAAGAAACCACCTGACTAATCATGCTGGAGCTCAGGGACAGTCCTGTGCAGTCAACACATGCACAACAATTATATATTTCACAAAAATGAACCCTTATCCTCTCAAGGTATATAATATTTGCTGTGCTAATGGTATTATTGAGCTAATGGTAGGAATTGCTTGAAAGAACTAACTTTTCCTTCTTGGGCTCCTTCTACTGATGTATTTTTTGCCCAACATCTGGCAAAATAGTTACAGAAGCAACAACAACAAAAAAACCAAACAGCACAAACCAAAAAGTGAAACACCAAATTGTCCCCTACCCATGCTGATTTTGTGTGGTGGCATTTCATGTGGGGGCCTTCAGCCATAATACACACACAAAGGCAAAAGCAGACCCTGTCTTTTAAGCAGAAATTTAGTGATAAAACCCAGATTAGTAGGTTGGGAATCTGAGCAGGGGAGGCTGATGAGCCTCCATGGAGTTGTAAGTGATGTCCCTGGAAGGGAGGTGAAAGGCTGTGACCCCATCCCTCATGGTGAGGAAGTGCTTCTTGAGTCAGCTGAAATATGGCTTTGAAAGCGCCAAGATGCTCCCACTTTGGCAGGGAGAAAATCATATCTAAATTTGAATGTGTTTGATGATACTATAAGGCACATAAAGCTACAATGTAATTATTACAGGAAACTCCTATTTCAGTTATTTCAGCAAAATTTCAGCACTTCTGTACATTTCAAGGCCTAGAACAAAGCAACTGGGTTTCAGCTTTCACAGTTTACCCAACGTGGCATTGATGGTGAACTGTATGGTGATGTAAAGGACAGAGCTATTATTTGTTTAAGGAACCTTCAGGCTAAATTTCCAGCTTTGTGAGTGCTGAGGGAAAGAGGGAAGTTCAGAGGAAAACAAATGCTTCCTGAACTTTGAGTTTCTTTGCTTTTATATATCACCAGATTTTTCTGTGATGTGACCAGCCGTCCTTTATAAACTTTGCTTTATCTCTGTGACATTTTGCATCTAGGAAATGATTAAGCTGTCATATTTGGGGACTGAAAAGAGCAAAGGGCTGCAAGAGTTTGTTCTACCTGTTAAGTTACCAAGTTACAGCTGAGTCCCTTTGCAGACATACATTTCCTACACACATACACCACGAGCTGGCCCTTGCCTGGTCCTCACACTGTAGGAACTGTAGATATCAAAAAAATGTATATAAATCTATATGGATGAAAAATGTACCACCTGATGAGGAGGCTTGTGGAACTCAGCAGAGCTCCCTATTACTTATTAGCTAGCTAGTGGTCTGGCCTGTCTGTCCCTGTCCTTGGCAATAGAATGAAGATGAAAGGTAGCCGCTGACTTGGAGCCTCGCCTGAAAGTACAGTAGCTATCTCAGCCCTCACCTTATCAAAGGCTGGGACAGCAATAACCATGCTGAGGGACTCACAAGGACGTGGTAGGCTGGGCTGACAAACAGTTACACCTTGTGGGCAAACAGCAGTTTCACATCCCCATGGGCACCCAAACAGCATTGGCAGCTGAGGAGAGGCTGCAGCAGATGGTGCCCAGCCGTGGGGCCAGCCTGTTCTCCAGGACAAGATGAGCAGAGCAGTGTCTGTCCACCCAGGGGACCTGTCCAGGAGCTACCTGGTGAAGGCTGCTAGGCAGAACGTGTTCCTCAGGCTGCCAGAAGAAGCTCAGCTGTCACCAACCCAGCTTTGCCAGACTGGGAAAATAATTTTGAGACCAAGAGTCTCACAGATCAGCCCCCAAAAGTGGGCTAAAAAGTGAATGGCAGTGAGGACAGTCCTCTTTATGGGTGTTAAAATAGTCATCTCTAGTGGTGACAGAAAGGTCGGACTTGGACAGTCCCATTTGTGTTTCTGTAGAGGTGACCATTTCAAACGTCAAACTTCCTCAAGGACAGTGTTGAAGCCATAGGGTTTCCAGATGATTCTAATGGAGAGCTCCCACACATAGAATTGACTTGAATCAATAACTTGGGGAAAGAAACAGTGCCTCTCCTAAGAATAAATAGAGGTATTGAATCATTGAAGCTTTTGTTGGCTGCATGAAAAGGTTTATTTTCAGCTCACCAAATTTGTCCATGCATGTCTCCAAAGCACTAGGGCTGCATGTGCCTGACAGATTCTTACACAATACAGCAAACATGGCTTCAGGTTGTGCTCTGTCAGTGAATGCCAGAAAGACTGTATTATTTGGGGTAGGTAAGTCAACCAAATCCTTGGAATTGGGAGTGCAGTGTTAGTGCTGGAGCTCCTCTCCAAGGATCAGGTTTTCAGTTAGAGGAAGGAAGAGATCCACAAAGAAGATGCTGAGGACACAACATACACAATGAAGATATTGAACTGGCAATAGTAACATAAAAATATATTTGCCCTGGGCCACAAGGACTTCATCAGGAGAGGATGCAAGATCCCACACAGTCTTAGATACCAAGTTCTGTGTCAAACTTATCTTTCCACTGCAAAGTAATGATGTGCTGGATAAATGTATGAGGAAGAACATGGAAATGCTGGAGCAAGTCCAAAGGAGGCCATAAAATTGATAAAGGGACTGGAGCATCCTCCTATGGAGGTAGGCTTTGAGGCTTGGGGCTGCTCAGCTTGGACAGGATAAGGTTGTATGGAGACCACAGAACAACTTCCAGTATCTGAAGGGGCCATAGGGAAGTTGAAGAGGGACTTTTTGTCAGAAACTGTTGTGACAGGACAAGGGGTAATGGATTTAAACTGACAGAGGGGAGGTTTAACTGACAGATATTGGGAAGAAATTCTTCCCTGTGAGAGTGGGGATGCCCTAGCACAGGTTGTCTAGAGAAGCTGTGGCTGCTCCATCCCTTGAATGTTCAAGGCCAGGTTGGATGGGGTTTGGAGCAACCTGGGATAGTGGCAGGTGTCCCTGTCCATGGCAGGGAGTTGCAACAAGGTGATTTTTAAGATCCCTTCCAGCCCAGACCATTCTGTGATTCTATGCACAACGTAGCTTGACAAGTTTTACAGAACTTTTAATACATTAATTAATACATTTTTAACTGAACATAAAATTCCTTGTGAACAATTTTCCAAGTCTGTGAGTAAAGCTGAGGGTAGCAAGTGGTTGCAAGAGGTAGAGGTTGCAAGTGACCTCTCAAAAAAAAAAAAAAAAAACAAAAACAAAACAAAACAAAACAAAACCAACAACTTCTAATGCATTTTCTAAATGTGTTTCATTCTTACCTAATACAGCCCATCTGTATTACACAGCTGATGTTTCTGGCAGCCTCAAGAGTTGCTGGATCCAGGCTCCACAGCATTATGTAATTTGCTTTATTTTAATCCTGATAAGAAAATTCTTGGAAGTAACTTAAAAACAGTAACTATGGTGCTGATCTTTTTCATTTTGCTGCAATGAAGCAGAGTCGTGAAGGCAGCCAACATGATGGGACAGATGATGCCCAGTGAGAGATTCTTCCCATGTGTTTTCCCATTCGTTAGGGTAAACTAAATTTTGAAAACTTAAACTTGGAGCATTCTTTTTACTCCTATCTGTCATGTTAGTGGTCAGCACTAATATTAAAGACCAAAATTTCAAATCACATGTTTAACCTGAAAACGTCATATACCTGCTTAGATTTTTTTCCCTAGGTTTAAAAAATAGCTAAATAAGCCACTTTCTGTTGTGTTTTTAGTGTGAGATCACTTGTTCCATTTGTCTTAATTTCCTTTGATAGCACTAACTCATTTCAGCTTTTGAAAATTATCGCCTTGTGATAGCTGTAACTTTTAGGATCTACTTCTTTCTGACAATTTTGAACATTTTGCAATTTTTTATTCCATCCTTTGCAGTCACTCATTTTACACCTTCACTGAAATCTTTTTTGCAGCTCCTCTAGTCTGGGTTCATCACTACTGCACTTGAGTCACCTGAGCTGCATGCAGCATGCAAGAGTGCCTGCTGTGGAAAATATTATCCCATATTTACAACCAGTGACCTACCAGTTTAATACAAATAATCTCTAAAGGTGTGGCCACAGACTCCCCACTGAAATAGTGCATCATTTAGTGCAGCAAATGAAGAAAGCATAGGAGCAATACAAGCTGGGCCTATGTTAGTCTCATCTCCTGTGGGTGAAATGAAAACAGAGATGCTTGACTGTGTTTCCTGTGGATCAATGGCAAGTGTATTTCTATTTCTGCAAACAGTTTTGCCCCTAATGAACACCCTAAAACAGACTGAATGAGAATCCTGTCCATGATTTTCTTTTCCCTCTCTTCAGCAGCAGAAAGAGCGAGAACCCTCTCGGTGGAGTGGCAAGAGCTGCTGGTTAAAACTGAGAGTGGAGCCCAGCCACCAGTCCCTCATCGTGACTTAGACGGATAATTAGTGAGGTAACAATTCCACTGTTGAAAAGCCTGTGAGGCTGGGATCAAACCAACTCAGCACTGCAGGCAACTGTCATGAGATAAAAAGATAAGATGAATGAGTTTGTATTGCACTTGGAATGCACAGAGCCCAATATAGATGTAAAATATTATTACTAAATGCACTGAGGGCTCTATCGTAAGGAGACTTCCTGTAAAAGCAACTGAATGGATAAACTCCAGAGACCTGGACGGGTCACAGAGATAAATCATGTCAGTAAAGCAGTACTGGTTCCTGGGCTGCACCCTGCTCTCCTGTAACAATGTCCCCTGGGCAAGGTTTATACCTGTGTGCCGTGGCCATAGCAACACCGGTGATGACAAATACAAGAGCTCCCTTGTGCCAGGTCGGTGAAGCTCAGAGAAGCAGTCTCTGGGTTTCCATCACAGCAGGGTGCCAGAGAGCTTGGGGGCTGCCCAGTGGAGAGGTTTGAGGTAGTCAGTGGGGTGAGAGAGATGCTGGACCATCAGGACTCCAAACACTCAACCACACAGCAGAAAGAGATACATGTGTCCACCAAAAGATTCCGGAGCCCTTTGGTGGCTCATTTGTTCCATGGTGTCCTCTTGGCCCTCGGAGGGCTGCTTTGCTCTGGTCACCAAGGTGAAGCAGGTGCTGGAGCAGATCCATGGATCCAGGATCCAACCTGCTCCAAGGCTGAACACCCACTCGTGAGCAGTGTGCTACACCCAGCACTTTGCTGGCTGAGTTGCTGTGTGTACAAACTTTCCCAGGATCATCTGGACAGCTTTTCTCATCCCCTCGAGCACAAAGCTTGTAAGTGGGAACAGAGCCACTAGGACAAATCTCTGCTCAGGTGACTTACATTTAACACTGCAGTTGTCTGTTCTGACAGAGCCACTACAGGTTCTCTCCCAGAGCAAGTTTAGCTGATGATTCAGACATGTAAAGGCAGAAGCAAAAGGATTACTTACGGATGATGCTGGATCAATCATGTATCCAAAGTGCAATTCAGAATTCAGCTTTGTTAAGGAATGATTCCAGAGCAGGGACACCAAGGTGATCAGAGGGATGGAGCAACTCTGCTGTGAGGAAAGTCTGAGAGAACTGGATTGTTCAGCTACAAGGTGACCCAGTTGTGTCTTTCCAGTACATGAGGGGAACCTACGGGAAAGATGGAGAGAGACTCTTGACAAGGGCCTGGAGTGACACGACAGGGAGAATGGCTTGACATTGACAGAGAGGAGGTTTAGACTGGATATTAGGAAGAAATTGTTCCCTGTGAGGGTGGGGAGGCCCTGGCACAGGTTGCTCAGAGAAGCTGTAGCTGCTCCATCCCTGGAAGTGTTCAAGGCTGGGTTGGATGCAGCTTGGAGCAGCCTGGGATAATGGAAGGTATCTCTGCCCATGGCAGGGGGCTGGAACTGGATAATCTTTTAAGATCCCTTCCAACCCAGCCCATTCCATGATGCTATAATTGTTTTACATTGTGCTTTTAGAGTTCACTTTCTTTCACATGATCATCCTGTGCCATGAGAAGTTCTCACCAGAATATCTGATACCTCATGCTTCTCTTCTGAGATGCAGAGACAAAAAGAAAGGCTGGCTGGCAGCTACCATAAAGTCACTGGTGTGGGTTCTTAATTCTAGGCAGACTCCTTTGTAACCCTTTGACACACCCTGTTGCTGTGGTGCTGCAAATGAGTACCAGGCTAATTGAGAACATGGGCCTAAAAATAGATGTGTCTGGGAAGTGATGATTTTCCCACAGAAACATCAGGTTTTCATAAAAAAACCCCTCTAGAAACATGGAAGTTTTAAGTATAATGCAGAAAGGTTTTAGGTTACCAAGCTTAGGTTTTATGTTCTTCTTTTTGAGCAACACTGAAGATTTTTGCTGGGATTTCTTTTTAACAAAAAATATTGTTTCCCCAAAGAAAACCACAGCTACTGGCAAAATAATTTAAAAAAATCATTAAGATGTTAGGCTTAGCTTACATTTTTTTCCCTGTTAATCTGCTTTCCTGCTTCTTTCATTTTTTCTGTTTTCTGCCCTCTCCTTGTCATGTGCAGCTCACTGGGTGGTACTTACAGGGTAACCAGTCCTAAGGGAAACAAATGCTTTCATCTTCTCACAGGTTTTTCTCTTTATTTGTTATTGTTCCATTTCTGTCCATTTATCTTTATGAGAAGTTATCTTTCCTTTATATTTTCCTTATCATATTCATCCCCTCCCTTTTGTCCAGCAGTTAGATATCTCCAATAATCTATGTTCCTTCCTGCTTCCATCTTTAATTCTTTCTGACACCTTTAATACCTGTGCTTTCATTTCCTTGTCTTCTCTCTGTGAATATTAATGTATGTTGGCAATCTTTCCCACCTGTATTCTGAATAGCACATACTCCATAGGGCTTTAAAAAAATAAGCAATTTTTAATCACAATACTACAAGAGCTCAAGAAGTAAATATTATTCTATTAGTTTTATGTGTGGTAAAAACTAAAGGCAGAAATATTGTCCCACTTGTCCTGAGGAGTCCAGGACTGGATACAGTTCTCCAGATGTGCTTCCCAGGACTGGGCAGAAGGGCAGGATCCCTCCCTGACCTGCTGGCAGGCACTGCTCTCCCCAGTGCACCCCAGGATTCCATTTGCCTTCTTGTCCCTCAGGGCCTTGCTGGCTCATGGAGAGCCTGTTACCCACCAGGAACCCCAGGTTCTTCTCAGCAGAGCTGCTGGCCAGCAGGTCACCCCCATCCTGGGTTGGTGCATGGGGCTACTCCTCAGGTGCAGAATCCTGCATTTTCCCTTGTTGAACTTCAGATACATTCCTCTTTGGAGACATGGAAAGATACAGGTTATAGAGATTCAAGTGTGCAAGTCATTGTACCTGCAGGAAACTTCATAAATGGCAGGATGAGCTGGGCTATTGGGAGAATAAGCAGCCTGCCCCTGAGAGGAGAAAACAAGAATGGGTTAACAGACACAACATTTTCATTTGGGTTGCTCAATGGTTGGAGGATGAGTTTCAGATTCACTAACCTGGGTGTTTTTCACATGAGTCTGGGTTTCAGAATGAAAGCTGACATAATGGTAGCATGCCTGTGAGAAGCAGAGTTTACCCCTGCTTCAGGGTAGGAAGGGTTACTACTTGAAAATTTCAAATTACTTACATGTGCATGATGTGTGCCAGTGGAGGATTTTTTTAATCATTAAACTAAAGTGTGTATTTGGGTCCAGTCTGTTGGGCTTGCAAGTACAACAAATCTAGGAAATTCTGTTTCTGCAGATGAGAGAAATCTGATAAAACTTGGAATGTACTTCCAAGCAAAGTTTACTAACTTTGAGAGGCCTCTGTGATTCTATTTTGTGTTAGGACCGTATGTTAATATAGATTTTCTCTTTCTAGTGCAAGCTCCCTTCTCCAAAATGAGTTCAGTATAGTTTCAAGGAAGAGACAGGCTAAGCATAGTCCAGATCAAGCATAACATGGATTTTGTGCTTTTTCTCATCTTTTCTGGGAAGCTCAGACATTTCCAGAGGCGGTGGATGGGAGACAGTAACATTCCTCAGGCTGTTCAGTCCTGCCCTTGCAGAACAGGAGCTTGGGCTCAGCAGTCTGTCCAAAGCACCCAGGCCATGTTTGTGGAGGCTCCAGAGAGCAGAGTGAACATCCAGAGTGAGCTCTCCTTGAGGTGAACACAGTGCCCAACCCATAAATCCCACAGCAGACCCCCTAACATGGTTCTCCTGTGGGTCATCTGGACGTGTTGTCACTACCAAAGCTTTGTTCTGTGCCACCCATCCTGCTTGGGGCTCAGCCCCGTCAGCTCCCATCTGCTGTGCAGGTTTGGGCTTGAGTGGATCACCAGGAGAAGGAGGCAGAGCTGGAGGAGGCCGGGCTGGTGACTCAGTGGGCAGAATTCTTCCCTCTGAGTCAGGGCTGAGTCAAGGGTTGCTAAGGGGAACTGTGCTGCTGCAGGTGCTGGGTTTGGGACACAACTGAGAAACCCAACTCCCAACTACCCATCTCTTCAGGAACATCTGTGGTACTTTCTCAGCAGCAATGGCATTTACTGCCCACCCCTCCCCCCCCACCCCCTCCCCAGGTTAACCACATTCCAGTGTGGAAAATGTATTTCACTCACCTCCAGCTCCCTTTGTTACCCCAGTGAAACACTTAATTCTTCACTACTGCAGCACAATGCATCAGTAAGGATATGCAGTATTTCATGTGGCCTTTTGGCTTTAACATTTAACAAAATGGCTTGTACACACATTGCAAAACTTTTTTTTCCATATGCCTCTTTTGTGCATATCAAGGGATATCCTGGTCATCCTGCTCACAAATGCACAGTACTTCCACAACTGTTAATCAGGAATCTGCATAGATAAAGAGAGTATCACATGTCTCACACCCAGTTTGTCTCAGGGCAAATAATACAAGGGAGTAGCTATTGATTTAATAATGCAAAGTCCTTTTACACCATCAGTTCAGAGTGAAGTGCAAGTATTAGTGTCACTGAGGCAAAGCCTTCAGCACATATGGCTTCTCCTGGTCTCAGAAGGGCCAAACTCTTCACCATGTCCTCTTACTATTCCATCCACAGCAACAGTGATTTTTGAAAGCAGCTAACTCTGCAAAGATTGTGTTTGAACTCACTTTGGAATCACGGAATATCTGTAACTGGAAGGGACTCCCAAGGGTCATCCAGTCCAACTCCTGGCCCTGCACAGACACCCTAACAATCCCACTCTGAGTGCACTGTCCAAATGCTCCTGAAGCTCTGGCAGCCTTGGGCCTGTGACCATTTCCTGGGGAGCTTGTTCAGTGCCCCAGCATCCTCTGGGGTGGGAAGAACCTTTTCCTGATATCCACCCTAACCCTCCCCTGACCCATCTCCAGCCATTCCCTGGGTCCTGTCCCTGGTCACACAGAGCAGAGATCAGAGCCTGCCCCTCCTCTTCTCCTCAGGAGGAAGCTGCAGAACTGCTGTGAGCTCTGACTTCAGTCTGCTCTTCTCCAGCTGAACAGACCAAGCATCTTCAGCTTCTCCTTGTATGGCTTCACCTCCAGACCCTTCAGCATCTTCATAGCCCTCTCTTGGACACTCTCTAATAACTTTATATTTTTCTTATATTGAGGTGCCCCAACTGCCCCAGGCTTCCCTTTGTCCCTGCCTTTCTCCCTTGCCATGGCCAACATGCTTCAGTACAGGCTGCCCAGTGATGGAGGCTGTGTGCCAGCATTGAGACACACATGCTGTCCAATACTTGCTTCGTTTGATATGTGATGACAGCTCTTTATAGGTGTCTGAGAAAAACAAATGAATGAAGAAGCAGTTCCTGGTGGCCTCTGCCAGCTGTTGACAATACCAAATAATTTGCTTTTCCTGAAACAGACCTGATGCCTCTTGTGGATGATGTGGTGCGTAGGTGTCATGTCAATCAATACAAATTAAAAGCTGCTGAAGGGCAGGAACAGCAGCTGTGAGATTTCTTACTGCTTTTCATTCACAGGGAAGTGGTATCAGACTGCTCAGTGGCTTGTGTGATTTACTGTCACATTTATCTCACACGCTTCAGCAAGGACTTGCACAAGCAGATTGATTTTAGATCCCAGCTTTTAAAGGTGGAAGACAAATGGTTCATTCATAAAAACTTATTTTTGAAACTTTGTTTAGCATCTAAGCTTTTCCCAGAGCAGCTGGTATGGACCCCTTGACATTCAAGAAGCAGTGCACACCAACCATAGGATGCCCCGGATGCCTCTAGAAATGGCTCTTGGAAAACACCTCTGGTAAGCAAGCAAGGAGAGAGTAAAGGGACATTGCCCAACTTCAGTGTTCCTGTGTCAGACACATCAGCAATGCCCTTGTACCTGAAAACAACCAAATAGATATAATTAGGTATTGCTAGGATTAAAAAAAAAAAAAAAAAGGAGAGAGACAGTTTCTTTTTTCTTTTCTGTTTGAAATTTCTTTACCATGAGGTCTGATTAAAATGTTTCTATTGAAATTGTTCTTTGGCAGGAAAAGCTGTTTTGGACAGAACAGATCTCACAGAAGAGTAGATTCACTGAGGAAGATCTTCCTGCTACAGAATGTTTAGACATTTCACTGGAAAGCAGAAATGCCTCTGACAAAAGGATAGATGCTGTGCCATGTGTTAACCCAATGCTACACACGAGGAATTCTGCTGGAGAGCCCTGGAGGTGACACCCCAATGTGTCTGGCATTGCCCTATTGCTTTGTCTTTACAGTAAGTTCTCTAAAGCCTCCATGTGTCACCAGCCTAATGAGAATCCACAACCAGCACAGGGTGGAGGATGGGCACATGAAGCACCCAGAATTACACTCTTACAATGTGGCATATCCATTTTGTTCAATATTTCATTTATTGAGCAATATAGATGAGGTTTTGGCCTTCTGTCAAAAACAAGGATTTTCCCAAAAAGAGAAATTGGATGAGGAATTAAAGAAACTCCACTTAGTGACCAAAACATTTCCCAAGCACCATTTTCCACAATTCATATTTGAAAGAATTAAATGCGGTTTTAGTGCAGGGAATAACTATGCTAGCCCTAGGGTTATGAACTGGATAAGCTATTAGGAATTTTCCATTTCTGACTGACTGTGATCTCACATCAGTGTAGCTCTGCTCACTTCAGTGGAATTACTTCAGAATTGCTCTGATGGGAAAGCAGAATGAGGTCCTGTGATTCTATAAACTATTTCTACTAAGCTGTTTGCATACGCCTGAGAGAAGCAGCTTTTAAGAAAATATAGTGGAATTTAGAGCCTGTTTTTCATCAGGTCAGTTAATCAGTTTACTTGGGTCTACTGATCACTTCTGCTGCTTTGCATGTGATTGTCCTTATAAGTGAGGTCAGTTTTATAGGGAAGGAAAATACCCTTTATAAGTCCAGATGGTATCATTAGAAGAAACATACAAGTTGGGCACTTCGAAAGTTTTTTTTTTCTTTTTATCTTTCTGAAGACAAATTTTAACAGTAATGAAGGATTTATTGTTCTATGTTATAGTTTATAAGAAATTACAGGTTGTTGTTATAAGACCCTAAGATCTTGATTTCTTTTGCTTCTGTCAATAGGAAATCGCTGCTGACCTGTCTGGCAGGTCCTTGAAGGTTTGCAGAAACACTGCAAGATCCTCATTTACAACATGACATATGGTTCCCATCCAACTAAAATCCCAGAAACATAGAATATCCTGAACTGGAAGGGACTCACCAGGATCATTGAGTCCAACTCCAGGAGAATAAGAATAGCAATATGTTGGTGTTTTATGAAGGAGAACCTTGAGTTCCCTGTCCTGGAATACAATCACAAAACGCAGAGCTGTTCAACAGGGAAGTGGATTTCAGTGCTTACTTGGCTACACTGTGAGTCTGAGGAGACAGGGCAGAAAGGGTGGGAAGGGCTGAAGGTCCTTCTCACCACCTCCTTCCTGTACGGAATATTCACCATATACATGAATAGCAGGATCTGAGCCATGAATTTGGAAAGTGACAGAACAACTGAGCTCCACAGACATCTGTGAAGCCCAAAGCCCCACTTAGAGCCAAGCTAATTTCTGGTTAAAAAACAAACAAACAAAAAACTCACAAGGTCTTCCCTAGCTAAGTTCTCAATATCTCAATATTGATACGTATGGATATGTCTGTTTCAAACTGATAGAGAGTAGGTTTAAATTGGATATTAGGAAGAAATTGTTCCCTGTGAGGATGGTGAGGGCCTGGCACAGAGAAGCTGTGGCTGCCCCATCCCTGGAAGTGTCCAAGGCCAGGCTGGATGAGGGTCTGAGCAACCTGGGATAGTGGAAAGTGTCCCTGCTTATGGCAGTAGGGTAGGACCTGGACAACCTTTAAGGTCCCTTCTAACCCTGGTTATTCCATGATTCTATGATATGCCTGTAGGTACAGGACCAGTCATCTATAATGTATCAAAATAGAGATGGGTTTGAGAGCTGGGATCAGATTTATTTCAGGGTTGGAATAAGACTTCAAGTGTATTTAAGTTTCACAATTTTGGAGAGGAATAGTTTAACCAACCTAATTCCATAGGGTTGAATCCAGCAGTTATCAATTTCTCCAGAGGAAAAGAAGTAGCTTCTGCAGTCTCTTGATTAACTGAGCATAAAATGAGCCTTCCTCCCCTTACTGTTTTAATAAGATATAAATGAACCAGTTCAAACCACACAAAAATTGACTCCTGACTCCTCTGCATATAAATTAACCACTAGGTCACAGTTTTATTTTTTTCCCTGAGAAAACCAATTTTCCCAGAAGTGGGAATGGCATTTAGAAGTTACTTCTACTGTTATCTTCCTCCATCCCAGAGCTTTCTTAGACATGGCTCTTCAAGTGACAAGAGGACTAAAGCCAGGTTGGTCTAGTGGAAGGTGTCCCTGCCCATGGCAGGGGGTTGGGATGAGGTGATCTTTAAAGTCCCTTCCAAACCAGGCAGTTCCATTATGTTGTGATTGAACAACCAGGAGCCACGACCTTGGTTGGTCAGCAAGCACTGGCAGATGTCGATGTTTGGGTGGTCGAGACTACAGCTGCAAAGGGAAGGAGAGCAGGTTTACACGTGTGAGCTGTTTGCCAGCCTAGAGGCAATGCAGGGTGGTTTTGGGGGGGGGGGGGGTTAGTGTGGGGGAAAGTCGCGGGTCGGGCGGCTGCGGTAGCGCGGCACCGCTGCCCTCTGCTGGGTACCGTCCTGCCGGGCACTGCCTCCCGCAGCATCCGCACGAATGACAGGAACCGGCACCGTCCCTGCTCCCTGAGCTCTGCCACAGCCTCAGCCAGCCGGACACTGCTTTGTGTGCCTCCAGTCCAGGGCCAGAGCAGCGGAGGAACACCTCCTGCAGGGGTGGAAGGGCTTATCAAGAGGGTTGAGAGTGAGCTTCCATCACACCCAGCTGCAATCACCTGTGTCCTGCTGTCATCCCAGAGCACCCTCTGGGATGGCAATGCAGTTTTGTTTCTTCCTCACGGAGTGAAGAAAGCGTGGATGTATTTGCTGAGGAGGTGCAGTTGCACTGCAAGCTTATTCATCCCATGACTATCCATCCTAGAACTTTGTCTCAGATAAAAGTGCCCTAGGGGTTCTCAACAACAGCGGCTGAACATGAGGCAGCTGCACACAGGTGGCCAAGAAGTGAATGGCACCTGGGCTGGGTCAGCAATGGTGTGGCCAGCAGGACCAGGGCAGTGACTGTCCCCTTGCTGTGGCCACTGGTGAGGCCACATTTCAAATCCTGTCTCCTCTTTTGGGCCCCTCATGACAAGGATATTGAGGGGCGGAAGGGTGTCCAGAGAAGGGAATGGAGCTGGGGAAGGGTCTGGAGAGTCAGTCATATGAGGAGCAGCTGAGGGAGCTGAGGGGGCTCAGCCTGGAGAAAAGAAGGCTCAGGAGGGACCTTCTGGCTCTGCACAACTCCCTGACAGGAGAGTGCAGCTGGGGGGGATTGGGCTCTGCTCCAAGGGAGCAAGGGACAAGGTGAGAGGGAGTGGCCTCAAATTATGCCAGGGGAGGTTCAAGCTAGATATCAGGAAAATCTTCACTGAAAGAGGTGTCAAACATTGGAACAAGCTGCCAGGGAGGTGGTGGAGTCACGAGCCCTGGAGGTGTTCAAGACTCAGAGCTCTGATCTGGTTGACAGAGTGGTGATAGGTCACAGGTTGTACTCAATGATCTTGGGAGATCTTTTCTAGCCTAAATGACTCTGTGATTCTGTGAACACTCTCTGTCTAGCTGCCTCTTGCACTGAGAATATGTACCCATAAAACCACCCCCTCTGTATTTTGGCTAGCTGTAGAAAACTGTGTGTGGGCCTATTTCTTCTCTGACAAATCTCACAGAAAGCCTCACCTGTGAGCTTTAAAATCATGCAAAACTCATAATCGAAGGAAAATTTTCAAAGCCTCAGCCTTTTAGATAAACCTGTCTAAGCCTGTTCACTTAATTAATGAACAAAGATGCATAGCCTTGAAATAAAATGTGAAAACTAAATTCAGCCTGGCTGGGGAGTCAAATATGTAGAGGGAACTGAAAGTTGCTGTGCAAGGGGTAGTTCTGAGAGTGTACTGGAGTCTGATAGAGGTCTGGTCTAGAGTTGGACTGCTGTTAAAATTGGTTTTATCTGTATCTGTAAAGAGGTGTGTGAGGGATTAAAGAGTACTGCAAAGCTCTTACAGTACAGAATGGAACTAGAGGGGCAGATTGAGCTGCTGAAACTCCTGCAAGGAATTGCTAGCTGACATGAGTAAGAAGATCAGAAATGCTGACATATTATACAGTGGTGGGGATGGACAGACAGTACAGAGGGAGCTGGAAAGACTGTTCAGCAAAAATAAGATTATCAAACATCTGGGAGAAAATACTCAGAAATCAAACTACTCAGCAGGAGGGTGGAATTTGGAAAGCATTCAACACTGAGAGACTCCAGGGTGATAAGGGTAAAATAGATACAGAGTCATAGATTCATAGAATGGTTTGAGTTGGAAGGGACCTTAAAGATTGTCCAGTTCTATCCCCTGCCAGGGGCAGGGACACCTTCCACTATCCCAGTGCTCACAGCCCCATCCAAACTTGCCTTGGACATTTCCAGGGATGGGGCAGCCACAACTGCTCTGGGCAACCTGGGCAGGGCCTCACCACCCCAACAAGAAACAATTTCTTCTTTATATCTAAACTAATCCTACTTTGAATGAAGCCGTTCCCCCTTGTCCTGTCACTCCAGGCCCTTGTCAAGAGTCTCTCCATCTTTCCTATAGACTGTCTTCTGGTGCTGAAGGCCACAATAAAATCACCCCAAAGCCTTCTCCTCTCCAGACTGAATAATCCCAGTCCTCTCAGCCTTTCCTCACAGCAGAGATGCTCCATCCCTCATATGGGTCTTTCATAGTCCATAGGGTGGCAGCCAGCTTATGTAAGGATCAGTTCCAGCCTTCAGAGGTATATGAAGGCCTGCCCTGATATTACACCACAGCATTTCCCCAACAAACTTGGGATACTATGTCTCAGTTCATCCAGAGGGAAAATAAGGCATAGAAAGGTTAAGCGACTTGCTTTGTGTTGCGCAACCCGGAATGGAAATAGCTCTCAGATCTTTTATTCTTAACAGCAGCCAGCCCAGGGAACCTCTGCTTGGATCTCAAGGGATTCCTTCCTCCTAGAAAGGCTTTCATTTCCAGTAAAAGCAGGGAGGCTGGGTGGGAACAATCCGAGGGATGCCATGCATTGTTCACGTGCTTGCAGCAGTGTGGAATGTGAAGGCTGAGGAGCAGGAGGAAGCAGGGCCTGGCAAGGAGAGCAGGAGCAGTTCAGGTGGCCCTGGCAGGGATCCACACAGCAAGCCATGGATGACTCAACAACTGGGGGTATTCAGTCAGGCTGTGCTCGACCTTACAGCCAACTGGTGGAGAGAAGTGCCATGTCCTAATGTCACCTCAGTGTGACTGAGTAAAGAGCAGACAAGGCTGCTTAAATCCTAAATCTCCCCAAATTCATGGCAGGAAATCTGAAGCTCAACTCAGCAAATCAGTGACTTTTGTTCTTAGGGTAAACCCTACATAAACTGCATGTGAACAACAGTTTGGGCTTAACCACAGTAAAGGCATGGGGCCAGAAAGGCTAATTAAGATATTTAATTAAGATGGTGCTTAGTGAGTTTTGAGAACGAAGAGATCCCTATCTATGTTAAGTACTGTGGGTCTACAGCAATCATTTAATTGCACTCTGTGTCACTTAACTACAAAATGTGAAAAATGAACCTTTTCAAAACTATTTTGAGTGGTGAAGGACAAAACTAAGTATGGGCCAAGGAATTAAGCAGTGGAACTGTTAAGGAAAGGATCAGGAAATTCTTCTAACAGCGAGGTCTGGAAGTGTAGCTGGATCTCAAGGGACACATGAATCCCATGTTACTTGGGTGAGTGAGGAGTGCATGGTCCTTTCCTGCCCTCTTCCAAGGGAGTGGGGCTTGTCTCCTCAATCTAAAGAAGCCTTTCCATCTCTAATTTCCCCTTCCTTTGTTTGAATAGGTTATCTGATATAATTACACAACATTCTGAAGTGCAGGAGTGCAGGAAGAAGTGATAAAATCAAGAACAGCTTTAATGAGGCCAGAAAAGGAAAAAAAACAGAGTCAACTCAGGGAAACTTCAAGGTCCTTTTGGTGCTATTCAAGCAAAGAAATGGGAATACTGCTAAAACAGGAGGAGCTGGGTGGAGTCAGAAGGTTGATTTGGAACTAGCAGAGCATTCAGTAGTTTCAGCAGGGAGTCTTCAAGTTAGATGGTGTCAGGAACACAAGGAGGAATTTGGGTAAGCAAACATCCCGTTGTGCAGACATGCACCTCTGCCTGCTGTAGTGATGTGTTTGTTGCAGGCGGAGGGACTGAGGGGAGTGACACAGATAAGGAAGGATGGATGGTCACGGAGGAATGGCCACATCCACACAAAGATCTGGCCAAGATTAATGCTGGGGGTGAGGGGGAGGGTGCTGGGGAACACACATTTGTAGAGAAAGCATCAATTTGCTGCATTCATCCTCTTAACTTAGCAGTTAAAATTAAATTTGATACAAAGATGGGGAAGAAGGGGAATTTCATCTCCTATAAAGAGTGTATGTTATTATCCAGTTATTCCAGTAAAAGGTGAAGGGTGCCACTGCCTGCTAGACAGAAATTTTGATTTCTGGGTGTTCAAGGGCACTGGACACAGCAATTCAATTTCCAACACAAGGTAATGCAATCAGGCCCACTCAAGATACCCCCAAGCCTAATGGGAAAACAGCACAACCAAACATGTTGTCACCAAAACTCCTAAATTAATGGGAAGATAATTCATGTTCTCAGGTGTTCATATGGACTGGGCTGGGGGGAAACAGTGTCTAACACCGATGGATGCTCTTGTATTCTATTTATGACATCATACTAAGATTATCTATGTAGTATATCACAGCTGTATTCGTAGCTGGATATTATTCTCACACAAATGTCTCCCAGAAGTCTAGATGTATTTCTCAGTCAGCTTTTGTATGATGATAAGGAAGCCTAGACCTTTCCTGCAGAGATAAATGCTGCAGTTCCATTCTGGATGTTCCCACTGCTCTATTCCCACCTCACACTTTTACCTGCCTTTACCAGGATAAGTAACAAGAGCAGCAGGTTAGGAGTCAGTATCAGTACCAGGACCTGAATTCTGGCTCCACAACTCACTTCTTGAAGTGAAATCACTTCCTTGTTCCTTTTTATCTCCCTGGCTAAAACAGGAATAATTTTTGCATCAGGCTACAGAGCTCATGGTCCTTCCTGTATTTTTCTCAGCTTTTTCTATTAATCTGAATTATTGTTGCAGCTTAGACCTCACAGGTGAGTTACTGTTATCTCCAGCTAGAATAAATAAAAATAAGGAAAAAAGAAAATAGAGATGTATAACTTTTACCTTTACAGAATATCAGGGCAAGCATCTGTTTAAAAAACAGACAGTGTTTAATGTAGAGTGAGCGCATGGACATCAGAGTGCTGCCTAACTGCTGTCAAAGTAGGTGTTAAACAAAGATTTTCCTCACCAATATTTTCCCTGTGATTAGAAAATAAGTAAAGGATAATATCCATGGAATAAACCTCAGTTATCACAGTTGTACAGTTTTCCTCTGTTCAGCAACTACAATATTTTTGCTCAGATTTTTTCAGTTCCTGTTAAAAATATTTGGGGCTATTCTTCTGAAAACCTAAGAAAGGTCTAACTAAGCCACTGCTGTTCCCTGCTCTCCTACATAACAGGCTAGGTGTAAACTTCTTTATTAGTATTTTGGTTCTGAAACTAACTTTGCAAAAAAGCAGCCAAAGTTCTTGGAAATGTTATCAAAGCCTGGGGAGAAAGGAAAGCATTTGGCTCACATCGCTGTTAGTGACAATAATCAATGCCCAGACAAGCACAGCTTCAAAAAATGTGTCAAGAACTCACTTTATATTTTAAACAGACCATGAAGACATTCAAATTCTTCATCTGGAAGAGAAAAAAGAGGAGGGGGAGATGGCAGGAGGGAGAGATTTCCTTCCACCAGGCAGTGAGAGATCACTTCACGCTTCCCTTTGGTAGGTTAGAGGGGAATTGTAAAGCCATCCCATGTGAACAGATGGAGGCAAAGGATCTCAGCTTTCACGGGAGCGGGTTAAAGAGCCGACGCCTGGGACGGTGGGCGAGACAGGGCCCAGCAGCAGGGGCTTTCTGCCCCCTGACAGTCAGACGTCTCCAGGGCCTGCTGGGGTGGCAGCAATCCTTGGGGAGCACCTCGGCAGGTTCTCAGCAGCCCGGCACCAGCTAAGCCCCAGACTTGTATAGGCACTTCACATTTAGGAGCATGTCTAATCCAATCAGGGGCAGATTGGAAGCTATCCGTGTACCTCCCAGATAGCATATTCTTGTCGGTTTGAAAGCAGCCCTCTCCTCCTCAGCCTTCCC
The DNA here is from genome assembly GCF_963662255.1 of Cinclus cinclus. NCBI lineage: Eukaryota > Metazoa > Chordata > Aves > Passeriformes > Cinclidae > Cinclus > Cinclus cinclus. The sequence continues at coordinate 27,006,475 of NC_085049.1, forward strand.
CCCAGTCTCCCTATCAGTCTGTGCAAGCAGCGGCCTCCCCCCTTGGGCACACGGAGCTAATCCTATTTACTCAGCCCATCAATTTAACAGCTTTAATATTCGCATGGGTTCGATGGATGCAGCTGAAAGGTTTGCAGCAGCCAGGCAGGGGCGGAGAGGCTGTGGTGAGCAGTGGGAGGCAGCCTTCCCATGCTGGCCAAAACAGAAAAAAGTCATTCAAAACTGTGAAGGCTGAGGCATGTCTCATGCCCACTCACACAAACACACAAAGCAGACAACACATGTACAGCCCATTACACAGCCAGCAGTGTCACTTTGGTCATTTCTCTGGTCCCTCGCACAGTGTTGGTACTGGGGTTGGTTGGAGTGTCGTGGTCTGGTGGAATTTAGCCTGTGTTAGCATAAGGTCTCTCTCTTCCTTAAACTGGAAGGTGTGCATGGAAGGACAGACAGGAACAATCACACAGGGTGCCAAGCACCCCCTAATGAGAGTGGTGACTCCGAGAGCCTCCTGCTCACACGCAGGCAGTTGTGGAGGAGCTCCATCTGATTCTGCTTTATGCTTAACTGTTTCTCAGCTCTCTGTTTATAAATTCCTGAACTGAAATTCCTCCCTTTATCTGTCCTGAGCATCCTTTAGCATCCTTTAGCTATACCTCCAGTGTTCTGGCTATAGATTAGAGCAAACCTGAGGAGGCAGGTCTTTTTAGGAGGATTCAAGAATACAGTCAGGAAGTTGTTCAGTGCTTCTAGCCCCTTGTCACTGCTTCAAGTGATCATGGACTTCAGAAAGAACCAGCACCCACCTCTGAAAACCCTGTGGAGTCCGTGTGCCCCTCCTCCAGCACTTGAGTCTTTACTAATCACTTCATTTCAAATGTGGAACAGCTCTTGGTTAGTGGTTCAGCTCATCTGCATGAGTCACACCTGAATTCCTCTCCTCACTACCATGGTTAAATAGAACTGGAGTGGCTCTTGCCTTTCAGGGTATTGCAGCCTTTGATGTGCAAAGGACATAGATCTGTCTGGTATTTGGACCTGGCACATCTTTTGCATTTAATCTGCCCTTTATTTATCTGTTTAGTTCTTGAACTAAATGTGGTTTTGGTTGTGGTTTTTTTTTTTTTTCAATTTGCTTTTGCTGTTTGTGCTAGAGATCATGTGTACTAACAACAATCTCAAGTTTTCCAGTGCCAGCAGGCAGCCAATTTGAGGATTTTCTGTATCCAGACTTGGGCTCTGCCCCTAAGTCAGGTAGACACATTGCCATCATTCTGAATTAAGGCTGAAATAGAATAGAAAGAGGAAGAGGAGTGAATGCCTCCTTCAGTCACTCCTGTTATCAAGACCTAAAGGTACTCTAAAAGAAATCCCAGTGTTTTGATTTAGTGGACAACACCCTTTGTCCCCTGGCTGAGAGCCCTTTGGGCAGTGACTTTACAATTCAAGAGGGATATTCCAATAGCACTACAAAGTCAGATGAAGTGAAAGTCCTTTATTTGTCCAAATAGCAATGGGAGGTTATGGCAAAGGAGAGCACTCAGAGTGTGCACTTTCCAGCTGCTGGCATGCTGTGAGCCTGACACACCCCAAGGAATCCAGAAAAAATTCTTGAAGCATGAGAATAATTTTTCCCCTAGTTCTGCCTCCCGTTTTCCTCCAGGAGGGAGTTCCCAAGTGCTGTTTAGGGCTACATCTTGATTTCCCCATTGCCCTCCTCAGCAATATATGTCATCCCTGGATTTTGATGGAAAAACAGACACTGTTTTTGCAGCAGATCTATGTTCAGCCCAATATCCTGGAGTTTGGCTCAGTTTTTTTAAATCTTACCCTCCTGTTTTGTTTCATGGCATTAATTGCTCATACTGTCCTTCTGCTTGTGCAACAGAACCAAGTATTCTTTTGTACTGAAAGCATGAGGATGGTTTTGGTAGAAGATTTGGTCAGTGTAGCTTCAATTAATTGTGTCACCCATGGTGATAATCAACCATCAATTGCAATTCACTGGGGAAATTCACTGGGGAGCAATTCACTGGGGAAAGGCTGAGAACTGCACATCAGAAGGTCTGAGGTAAAGAGGCACAAGATCCAGACCTGGGGGAGAGTGATGTGTCTAGCACAGCTGGATAGGAGAGGACAGATGGGACTGCATGGAAAGTGGGAGTAGGATTCAGGACTCAGGATATTCAGAATAAAGGCAACAGCAAGGATGTGATTTTCTCAGCTGAGATAAATATGACTTTTAGCTGGGAAGTCATTAAAAATGATGGTACACTCCTTTCCTTTGCTGTGGCTGCTTATGCCCACTGTGCCATAGCTCTGTGGGATCTCAGGCTGTGATAGGGTCAGGGGAATGGGGGAGCTAACCTGGCTGAAAATAAATAATTAACTATCCTGGGTTTATCTGTCAGTGGATTGAGTCCCAGATCTGACACCCACACAGCTTTTTGAGCAAGGATGCTGGAACAGGGGAGGGAATGTCATCAGCCAGAGAGATGGGGAGATCCACATCGTTTCCAGCACTCCCTCCCTGGAAGCATCAGGCCAAAACAGCTGATGGCACCCACCCTGCTGCATGTACTTAAAGAGGCTGCAAACAAGCAAAACATAATTTAAAGCCTGAGCAGGCCTGGGCAAAACTAAGCAGTCACTTCCCTCCCTCAAGCTGCTGCTCTTCAGAGGCTGTGGGTTGCACAAGTCGTGGCAGAGCCCATGAGGAGGTCACACAGGCAGCCTGGGCAGAAGGAGCTGCAAAAGGTGGTCCACAGGGTCCAACCTCCTCCTCATTTCTGCTCTAAGTATCAACAGTCTGCACCCTCCGGCAGCTACCCAACAGGGAGTAGTACTACTGCAAGCCCACGTGTTCCTGACTGGTTATAACTAAATTTGGCAGGGGAAAAGAAGAAAAAATAATTTATTAAAAAAAAAGGAAAATAAAAAGGATAAAGATGTCCAGCTTCCAGCTTTAAATGGAATGATTGAGAGATACATTCTGGCAGACAAGATTAGCATGACAGATAGATTACAGGCAGAGTGATTCAATCAAAAAAGGGGAAACTCCTCAGAGTATTCTTTTCCAAATACTGACTGTATGGATTTACTGAATGGATACCACAGGAGGTGAGCTAAATCTTCACCTGGAGAAATGGGAAAGCTCTCCCACCAATGGGGCTAAGGACTCATCCCAGCTGAGACCCTACCCAGTTGCTGATGGCAAGAGACAAAGTTTATGAGTGTTCTGATGCTGCTGCTTCTGTCTCAGCCCACGATCAACCCCTGCGCACAGAGAGGTCAGGGGGCCGTGAACCTCTGAGGCCACACAAAGGTTTCATCAGAAGTTCAATACCAAGATATCTTCCCTAAGCTATATTCAGTCCCTGATCAGCTGCCTTTTGTTAGAAATGCCGGCTCTCCCTAGGAGAGGCACTGCCACACTGCTGAATTGCCCTCCCTTTTTCACAGAATGCTGTTTTTTCCTCAGGACCTTTGATGTGGAGCGGTAGCGACCAAATGCCCCACACCCGCCCTGTCGCCCATCAGCTGCCGCTGCGGGTTTCAGCACCTTTTGGGGTTTCACCTCCTCCAGCGGAGTTAATCCCTCTTCACTTCCATTTCCTTCCCCCCCGACTTTGCTCTCGTCCGTGAGTTTAGTTGGAGTCAGATCACACCCCCCGCCCCCCCTCCGGGCTCCCCTTCCCTGGAAGCAGGAACTGGAGTGACCCCGGCAAGCCCCAGAGAAGAGAGACAAGCAGCGAGCCCCCGGCAGCCGCCGTGGTTCTGCTGTCGCTGTGCGCCAGCACAAGCAGCAAATTCCAAGAAGATGCGATCATCAGCAGCTCTGTGAAGACAGGAAAGTGGTTACAAATGCTCTCTGCCTCAAAGAGAGAGAGAAGAAACCGCAGTCTGGCTGCAGCTGCACCTCGTGCTTTCTGATTAATCCGCTGTTTTGAAACAATCACCGTGGTACTCCTGCATCGGTAGAGGTGAAAACAAACACACCGATGGATGCAAAGGGACTGCTTTATCTCCGGCCAGCACAAACAGAGTCTACTTTCAGCGTGGATGCAAAGTCTTCATACAAAAGGGAACAGAGATAGAGGTTTCTTCTTCAGAGATGTCTACACTGTACATTCAGGGAGAGAAAAATTTGCTAGGGCATATGGCATGACCATCCACGTGTGGGATCTGGGGTTTTAAATGTTAAAGTTCTTGGTGCTTCAGATACAGTATTTTCTTTAAACACTGATGCTACTCAGGAGGCAAATATGTCTCATCATCATCATTGTGTTTTCCTCAGTCTTCTGGCCTAAATTGTCTCTGTTTTGATAATGTGCTGCATATGCATCTGTTTGCCCAAAGAGGAGGGAGCAAGTGTTCAAAAGCAGCTCTGTCATGACTGTAAATGGCAGAATGAACAAAATTAAAAGTTCTCTGAAATGTTTAATTACCAGTTCAATGGCCAGATTCTCCACACAGCCCAGCATCCAGATATGGTTCAGCTGGAAATTATTGGGTTGGTTGAGGTGCAAAGAGATGCAAAGAGAAAATATTACTCATAAATCATAGAATGGGTTCAGTTGGAAGGAGCCTTAAAGATCATCTCATTCCAACTCCCTGCCATGGGCAGGGATACCTTCCACTATTCCAGATTGCTCAGAGCCTGATCCAGCCTGGCCTTGAACACTTATTGATGCCTCCCTAGTCAGTTTGACCCAGCCTTCCATGCTGTTTTACCAGCTGGAGCTATGTGTTCCCAGCACATCTCCGTATCTCCCTGGTGAGTCCCTTGTTGAGATGCTTTCGGGGAGGGCACATCCCTGAGCTTTTCTCTCACAGTCCATTGCTGCAAAGCTGAATGGATCCTTTTCTGCCCCAGCCTGAAAAGGCCACCACAAAACACATAATCTGGCCTCATTATTGATATCTGACATTCCTTATTTTCATTATCAAAAGGTTTTATTGAAGCCTTGAATTTGCCACAGTGGGTATCCTTTCAAAATCCGCCAAGTTTGCTGTAGAAAAAACAGATAACATTACCTTGGTATTTGCGGTATTCCTTGTGCTGCTCTTCCCTCTTCAGCGGAAGACCGCTGAGGATGTTTAGGGAAAGGCTAAGATAAATGTTCCTCAATATCAAAATAAACAATAGAGGCTAATGTGCAGCTTGTATTTTTCATGCTCATATTGGATTCCAGTTTGAGTTTAAAGGGAGCTGCCCCAGAGCTTTCAGGCTGTGGCTCCCAAGTCCAGAAGGATCAAGGGGCAGAAGTGAGGGTATATTCATATGCATGTGCACATGCAGATAAAAATGTTTTCTTGTCTAAAGTCTTTTTTTTGGCATGGAAGCATGTTGCCAACACTCAGCAAATAACAAATAATAGCAATAGTACCAGAATTCTTCCACTAGAATTCTTCACTAGCCACAAAAATTATCATATGTATCTACCAGCCTCTGGTCTGGCAGGGTAAAAGGCAGAAGCTAACTTGCTGCACAAGAGGAAAAGAGAAATTCTGCAGGACAGTCCTTTAGTGGTCCAAAGGGATCATGGTTTTCCTGCTTTGAACTGTGTGCAAAGGAAAAAGTGAAGTCCAGAGCCAACCCACTGAGTACTCAGGCCTAGAATTTGAAAAGGCCAGATACTGAATCTTTGATGTTGAGTCCCTCATGCCAGGTTCTTGCTCCCATGCAAGCTGGCAGTGTCCAAGACCAGATTGGATGCAGCTCTGAGCAACCTGGTCTAGTGGAAGGTGTCCCTGTCCATGGCAGGAGGTTGGAAAGAGATGATTTTTGAGGTCCCCTCCAGCCCAAACCACTCTATGACTCGATTTGTTGCATCAGGAGATGATGAGTATATCATCCTAGCAAAAACACTTGGGGTGTGGCAGTCTATGAGAACAAGATTAAGGCAAATGATAGGTACTTAAAGCCAAAATTCACCATTTCATAGCTAAATGAACAGACAAAACATAAAATGCTCTTTGTCGTTTCAAACATATAATATGACCTACTCTATGGCCTAATCCTGGAACTCCCACAGGATGCAATTTGATGCCGTAGTTATCCTGCTCCTATTGAAAGGGCTTCTAAGAAGCACCTGATGCAAGATACTCGGTACAATCTGGAGCAAAAACAAAGAAGAAAGAGCTGAACAATTCTGGAGGCATTGGGGCAAAACACAGCCATGCAAAACATTCTCATTTGATCTCTTTCTCAGAAGGCATTATCTCAGAAACATCTCGGTATGTTAAGGCACTGCCTAGATGGCTTGTTACTCCTGCAGTGCCTGAAAGACTGAGTTGCTGAAGCCTTCTTTCAGGCATGCTTCATTCTGCTGTCAAATCTAAGCATTTGGGTTCAGTTTCAGCTGTTGCCACTGCAATGTCACCTGTGGTCCTGCAGAAAAAGCAGGAGACAGCAGTGGTGGTAGTGGTGCCTCAGCTCCACAGGACAAAACACTGCCTGGTTTCTCCTCTCACTTACATGGAAATAACTCTACTGCTTTCAACAGAGCAGCCCTGTCAGCTCCAAGCCTGTTGACCTTGCTGGGTTGCTCTAGTCTTCTGCTGGTGTTGTCGCTGAAGCTACAGGATGGAGTAAGGACGACCCCTATCTGTGCTTTCCTCTGTTATGGTGCACATTTGACATGTACCTAAGACAAGTTTTGACATGGGAAAACCTATTGTCTCCTAAGAAACTCCAGATAGATTTAGCTGCTAAAATTGCTTTAAAAATCCTTTTGCTCTTTCCCTGTGATTGTCAGGAAAATCTCCACAATACCACTGGACATGGACACTTGAGGCCCCCCCATGCAATGTCACTTCAGACCAGTGTTCCTTTGAGAATATCTGGTGGTAGCTTCTTACAGAGGCACCTGGCCTTTATTTTCTGTCTCAGGCCCATTGACAGTGCATGAAGAAACCATTACTGAGCTCCCAGGATTTCTGCTGACACTGAGCACAAGCCTGAAGACAAAGCCCTAGGGATGCATGCTGCAGTCCTAGGTATTCTGGATGAAAAACTCTTCCCTGGTGAGGTTGGTGAGTAGGAGGATTCTGAAACAGTTCTTATAGGGTTTTACCTCTAAATAAATCCAAAGGAAACAGGTACAAAACCAGGCTTGCTGAACTGGCACAGCCATGTGTCTAAAAGTGAGGAAATGACACATCCCTGATTGTCCAAGCCATAGAAATGGGCATAAAGGGAGTGCAGGGGATTAAATGTTTTTCTAGATGAGCCAGAGCTCATCCCCTTTCTTGCCTGGCAGATGAATTTGACCACTTTTTTTTGGTGTTTGTTTGTTCTGGTTTTGTTTGTTTGTTTGTTTGTTTTTCCTGCTGGACCACAGTGTTATAGATAATCACAGGGTAAACAACATTCTTTTAGTGCAGCTTTTGTCTTTTTTCTGTAGGATGGAAAGCCTTGTCAAATTAGCCTCTGTCATGCCAAGCACTGAAGAAAACACATGTTGAAAAAAGTGCCTGTTCCCAGGCTTTCAGACTAAATAATGTCAAACCAAAGGTGAGGGGGAAGCAGAAGCTTGGATGAGGGATTTGATGGAGTCCCTGCAGCAAGTCCATGCCCAGGGTGGAACTGAGTCCAAACACCTCACACCTTCCTTGTAACAATCAGGGTGAAGCTGCTCCCCAGCCCCCTTTTCAGTGATCAGGTTATGATTTCCTGCCTGTTGCTGTAACACACAACCAGGTTTGTAAGACATGTGAAGATTATGGCTTCACAAATGGTGATACAATTTTTATTTGCTGGCCACCTCATCTCTTTTTGCGTATTCAGGATTACCAGGATTCAGGATAACTGAAGAAGAACTGCACATGTTCATTTTGCCTCACTTCTGAAGTCCTGGGTGTGTTTATCCTTAACCATAATTCTTTCCCCAACCTTGCTCTTACTTCCAGCCCTGACCTTATCTTAGGCTGTCAGAATAGGAGTTTAAAAACAAAGGTGCAGCCAGTTTTCTTTTCTTTTTAGTACAGCTTGACAGGGTTAAAATGCAGAACACAGACCTTCCAGTTTTCACAGAGTGCTGTGATTTCCTTGTCTGCTTTGCACCGTTGTACACTAAAATCCATAGATCCATTCTAATTTCAGAGGGGAAAAGGGACCTGCCTTCCATTCCACAGCAGGAGGGGTAAAAGCATAGGTACGCTGATTTTTTTTACCAGAAGTATTTGTGTGGTTAAAGATTTTTTTGCCAAAAGTATTTGTGCTAAAGACTCTTGAGGCTTTTGAGCCATTGGAGTTGCTTTTGCCTACAAAGCTGAAGTTGATGCTGGGGCTGATGTGTTGTTATTCTCAAAGATGCAATGAGGATGAGCAAAAGGAGTTTGAAGGGGGCATTTTCTCTTCTGTATTTATCTAGTGCCAATCACCGACTTCATGCTCTGCTGGCTGCCTGAAGACTAGGAAGAAACAGTCTTCACAACTCCTATGATTTATCACCCACACTGTAAAGTTTAATTTCACTTTTGAAGTACCGGCACTGCCCTGGCTGAAAAAAAGAAGAGGCTGGACAAGCATGCTTATGCTTGTAGGGGTATTGGAAAATTTCTTAAGTACCTGTGGGCAGGTGTGGCTCACATACTTGGGTTAAACCAATCGCCAGATCTAAGGTCAGGAAGGAATTTTGCCCTAGGGCACATTGGCAGGGACAATTGTGTTGTTTTTGTTTTCCTTACTTCACAGCAGTGGGTTGTGGTTGGCTTCCTAGATTATCTACTGTCATCTTAAGAAATGCTAATGACCCAGGCTTTAAGTCCACAGGTGGAATTGTAGCTTCAGCCCTGCAGGTCTCAGGCCTGCCTCAGAGAGTGACTGCAGCCACTTTGGACCCCTGTGCAGAGACTCCAGCACAAAGCATCTTCAGGGCTCTCAGCATCCTTCAGATTGCCCTGTGGTCTAGGCATCTCCACCTAACAGAATCCCTTGTAAGTGCCTCTAAATTGGAAATCAGGGCATGCTGGAATTCTCTTTGGGTCCCTTCCCTGTGGTGCAGCAGGTTTTCAGATTGTTTTAGGTGATGGAGCACCTTGTGTTGAGGACTGAGATATGGATGCTCCGTGAAACTTGTTAGCCTGCAGGATGTTTATGATTGCGATGCCCTGGAGTTGTGGATGTGGGTGACCTTTCCTGGGTGGCATAGCACTGTCATTTGGTTTCCTGTATTGCTGGGGTGGGGCAGTGTTAGTACTGTTCACTTTTTTTTAGTGCAATTGAAAATAGTAGAAGGTTTACATTTAACAATTACCCTTCCTATACCACTTATGTGGGATGACTAGAATCAGATTAGGGGTATGGTTACACAATCCAAGAAAGCCAGAATGAGGGAGCATCACTTTGGAGAAATGGCAGTCTCAGAAGCAGGCACTCCTCCCTTCTAATGAAAGCACTTTGGCCATAACTGCTCTGTTAATTAATTTCAGATATGTTGCTGCATCTGAATTTCCCAACTAACCAGTGATTCAAACAAGTCGCCTGGGGAGTGGCTTGTGTGATGTTGGTATTAATAGGATGAAAACAACCAGAAAGTTAGGGGCCTTCTTCTGAGGTACTGAAAACCCTTAACGAGGCCCTTAATTATGCAATAACTTCTTTGCAAGCAAACACATGCCTATTATCATTATTATTATGTTGATAGTTGATATCCCACTGACATGAACAATTCAGAGAATTCCAAGTATTATGCAGCACTCCTGCCAGCTCAGAATAGGCTGACACAGCTACAGCTACCTATTTAAGAAGATTAGCCTGATTTTATTTGCATAAAAATTTAAAGCGACAAAACCACTTGCCACACCCAGGAAATGATCATTAAAAATTAATTACTGTGCATTCTTTTATTAGCTATGTGGTTAACTTCTGAGTGTTACAGTCAATGCCAAATCCAAAGTGAGATGCCCTGAAATATCTTTCCCTAGATTTTCCAGGTTCTTAGAATCACAGAATACGCTGAGTTGGAAGGGACTCATCAGGACTATTGAGTCCAAGAATCACATCATGTGCCTTCCTTGGATGTTCAGAGAAATTATCTCATTATCCAGTCTGGAAAAAAAAATCATCTCGAGTAAAATGTACATAATTATTCTTAAGTGGGCATCCCCTAGGAATGATGACAAGCAAATCTTTGCATGCCTTGTGTTACAGATACACAATTCCAGCAATTTTGCATGTCTGTGTTGGCCATTACTCTGAGACATCAGGCTAAAGAAGCCTTAAAACACAGGCTTCACTGTCAGCTGAGGTTCTCCTAGTCCAGAGAGGAGCTCTCTAGGAAAGGCACAGTATTTTATGATGACATTTTCTGCTGAATGGAGAGTGTTGCAGGGGGGAATCCATTCCAGCAGCTCAACAGTCAAGTGAAAGAAGAGAAGGAGCAAAACCCAATGGAAAAGAGAACATGGAAAACTTGCCTTTTTGAAAACCTCAGCCACAGTCTGTTTGGCTAATTTTTGTTTCTAGAGTAGCAGCCAGGTGCAAGCGCTGACTGAGGCGCTTTGGGATGTGCACAATGGGATCTGCTCCAGCACTGCTGCCTGCACGTGGCCCCTGCCAGCACTGCCAGCAGCTGTGCCTGGAGCCTGCTGGAAGAGTTTGGAAAATCTTGGAATCAAGGTATGGCCTGGGTGGGAAGAGAGCTTAGACACCCAGTTTTAACCCCCTTGTCATGGGTAGGGACACCCTCCACTATCCATGGTTGCTCAGAGCCCCATCCTGGCCTTGGACACTGCCATGGATGGGGCAGCCACAAATTCTCTGGGCAACCTGTGCCAGGGCATCAACACTCTATGGGAAGAATTTCTTCCTAATATCCAACCTAAAACTACTCTCTGTCAGTGTGAAGCCATTCCCCCTTGTCCTATCACTCCAGGCCTTTCTGGATAGACAGTAATGATGACAACCCCTTTCTAAATTGCCTGTGTGGTACTTCCATGGCTGTGTCAGAGGAACCAGGCTGAAAAGCACTAACAAATGAAATTTCACCTGAAGCAGCTCCTCATCACAGTGATGGCACTGTCTGGCCCTATGTCTGAAATGCGTATTTGAGGTGAATTGTACCTCAGGAGTTTCCAGCCTTTCCCAGCCAGGAATTGCACACCAAAATCTGTGTGTGCCTGAAAACATCACAGCAAACCGCACTTTAGAGAGCCAGGGACGAGTGCTCTGGGGCACAATCAGACACAGAGGTACAGAGGGGATGCTTGAGGGTTCCTGGTCCATTATGGACTGAGGCAAGTCTGGCTGGGCCTGTGACTTGTTCCCAGGGTGACCTGGGCATGGTTGCTCTCATCTATCCTCCCTTGCCTCTTCCCAGAGCAAGGGTTTCAGATTGTTCAGCTGCCCCCATGCAATCACATCCTTGCTGCTGGTCTTGCTGTAAAGCCAAGTGCTTGCAGAGTTTGTGAACTAAAGGTTGCTTTTGGCTTGTTCCAGGCAGTGGCAGGGACTGGTTGTGGGATCTTCTCACACAGGATACCACCATGTACATCACCAACCTACCCATGCATTCAGCATCTCTTCTTGACACTCTCATGGCATTTAGGGGACCTAAAAGTAATCAAGTGTCTGACCTGAACCGGCTTCCAGGAGAGCAGAGCACCTGCATTTGTCCAAATTCTTCAAAAATGTGTCTGAATGTTTAGGGAAAGTAAAACTGCTATTTTACAGAGAGAGCTTCCATCCCAAGCCCAGGAATCGGCAGATTCATTTGTATTGGCAAGGAACATTTGTATTTCTGTTTCCATGTCTAAACCTCTTGTGCGTGGCTAAATATTTACTTCCAAGACTGTCAAGTTTGTCATTTATACGGAATCTAAATTCACTTCCTTGTCAGCCTGAATCTCTCAGTCTATGGAATGAGAATGGGGAGACACTCCACAGTGGCAGGAAGAGCGACCCTGGAAGACCATGGTGTCCTTTCATCACTGAAGCCCTCAGTGTTCTTCTTGTTAGTGGAGCGACACAGGATTCAACATAGAGGAATTTAGGGCTCCATACTTGTCTTGCCAGAGCATTCTGCCATGAATTTAAGGAAATCACTGGGCATGGAATTTTATTCTCACAGCAGCTCATGGGAGTCTTGCCATGGAATTCAGCCCTTTAATAAAGAAAAATGTAAAATGTCTCCTGTTTGACATCAGATATGAAGCACTTTGGGGCAAGATTGTCTCTTGCTTTGATAGTTGGTAGACTTTTGCTTCATCATGGAACAAGAATAAGAGCTACATAATTGAATGACAGAGAGAATTTAAGGCTGTGATTATGGGAAAATAAAAAAAATATTTACCTCTGCGGAGACAACTGACACACTTTTTACAAGCTCTCCACAGACCATGAGCCAGAAGAGAGAAACAGGAGTGCAGAGCCCTGCAACCAAGGAGCCAGATTGGTGGCAGATAGGGCAGACCGATTTAATGTTGCACAGAGGTCAAAATAGAAACTTTAGCATCAAAGAAAGGAGGAGTGCTTCCAAAGCCCAGCACTCAGAAGTAGCACTTACCAGAGGTATCATATAAACTTAACCCTGCTGTCGTTATTCCTGTTGGAAAGAAAGGAGGTGAAGGCCACGACCTGTGAAGCAGAGGTCAGATGTTACAGACCATGAGACAAAGGAAGTGACAATGGGGAAAGGTTCTTCTGTGAAGCACTACCAGATGGTGGCTAATCTCAGTCAGGGGAGAAGGCATGGCCACCTAATCTACACCGGCTCCCTGAACCTGACACTCGGGCATTATCAAGGGAAAAGACTGTTTTCCAACTGTTGCAAGACAGACTACACCGTGCAACCCATTCAGTTAATCACAGTGCTGTGCTGATTTGGGACAGAATTTTCCAGGATCAGACATGAAACGTATTTGTTTGATAATTGTTTCTGCACAAAAGCTGAAATATTAAATACTCTGAAAATTTCTACCTTGGTGGAAATTTTTACTCATGCCCCTCTGATTATTTGTGAAAATATCTTTGTCTTCTCATGTAGAAGAAATCACAATTAGATGGTATGAACTGGAAGAGCTCTGGGATCTCTGCTGGGGTCTGTCCTGGAGACTTTTATGACAGTAATGGTGAAAATGTTGTCTTTGCATTCTGTTGCAAATATGCTTACAGATTTTCTAAGGAATTTCTGCTAGCTGAGCTCGAATAGTACTCCAGGATTTCCATGTCTGTCCTGGGGACGATGAAAACACAAATGGAGATAGAGGTGGAGGTGAATTACAGAGTCCCAGAGAGGCATCTACTCGAGGCAGCAGGGCACAGACTTGAGAATGGAAACCTAAATGCTTCTCATGGGATTCATCACTACATGGGTTGCATTTAATCTTGTCTGAGTAGCTTATGTTTTCACCATGCTTCTGTTTCTCTGCCTGGGCCAGAAGGAATAGAAGCCCCATTGTTGTGAGCAGCTGCCCTGAGAGCCGAGAGCCGCGAGAGCCGCATGCAGAATGCAGAGCTGGGATGTTGCTGTGCCCAGAGAAAGCCTCGCATGACAACGACAGCCACTGGGTTTGTGTCCCTTCCAGCCATTTCTCTATACACAGGAATAGTGGGACTGTGCTCTTGGTTGTCCCTGTTCTGGACACCTCAGTGGTGTGGTTTGAGTCTCTCCATTTGGCAGAGTGATAGATGCAGAGATCTGAAAAAATAATCCAGCCCGCAACAAAGAAAACAATTAAGGACCTTCATGAAATTCAGTGTGTGCTTAAGTGCTGAGCTGGGTCTTTCATTGCTGCTATGGTCAGATCTCCTCAGCATTATATAGGTAAGCAGTATCACACAATTTTTTTTCCACAAGGAAAAGCAGTGAGAGCATCATCCTTTACATGCCTGTCACTCCTTACCTTAATATCTGGTATTAACCTGGTATTTCATCAGATATAACCAAGGTCCTCACTTCTTCTGGACTGCTTGGAAATAGGGTGCATAGGAACACACTTCTTCAAATGATCCACTGTGCAATGCCTGTGTCCTGAGCATCCTGTACACTGACACATGGGATGTGCATTTCTGAGCCATGGAAGTGAGAGCTGCAACACAGTTCAGGGAGGTGCAGCCAGGAGGTAGCAAAACCCTCCTGAACCAACTGTGGTACACCCCCAAGTGATCCTGCCATGTCCTGGGGTATGTCTTCCCAACCATTTTCTGGGCATATCAGCCATCCTGTCATGAAGCAAGGATAGGAATACAGCAGAAAATACAGGTTAAACCCATAGTATGAGCTATGAAATCACTCTGAACTCATGCTGCTTTTGCTGCTGGTACCTTTTAAAAGTCCTGCTTCATCTTTCAAGTTGACATATCAGTGTTTTTCCATGCTAAATGTGCAAAGCTGGCCATGACAGGAAGCAGAATAAACTCTGTTTACAAAAAGCCTTGTTCTCTCTGTTGACAAACTTGAAATGCCCTTTAAAATTTGGGTCTCTTAAAGTTGGGGCACCTTTCTGACTTCTTTTTGTGTGTCTTCTTATTGTGTCAGATGGATTCTGCAGGGTAAGCAATCCTTTTAATGAGAATAGGCTGTTTCCCCCCCATACTGGCAGATGTTTATTAGGACATGGCCACAAAGTGACATTATTGTAGAGCTGGAGCAATAGGACAGAGTTGGCTGGAACTCAGAGCTTCAGTGAAAACTTTCAGCACGATTTCAGATTTTGTTTGACAACAGAATAGGAGATTTTGACTGAAATGTTTCCGAAAATAGCAAAACCCTCACCCACTCAGAGAGCTGAATGTGAAACCTCAAATTTTGATGGGGAGAAAAAAAAAGTGATGACATTTCCCTTCCAGATTTGGATCAGTCTCAACAATGAAATTCACTTTTTATAGGAACCAAATAGTCATACTAGGAATTGAACTGTAGATAGATCAGAAATAGAAAATACAAGAGACTAATAAAAGTATCAGATATGCATAAGGCAGAAAGTTGAAAAGAACAGAGAAGAAAATGAGATAAAGGGGAAGCTATAGTTTTTATGTGGAAAAATGAGACCAGAGTAGAGATGGAGGCACAGATGTGAGTGGTTGTAAGGCAGGGCAGAAATGCTCCCATCCCAGCCATGGAGAGCTGCAGTCATGAACAAGTCAAGGAGTACAAGGCATGAATTCTGGAGCAAGTCCAGGGAAGGGAGACCAAGCTGCTTAGAGGGATGGAGCAGCTGTGCTGGAAGGAGAGGCTGAGAGAATTGGGATTGTTCAGCCTGGACAAGAGAAGGCTCCAGGGTGACTGAATTGTGAGATTCCAGTGCCTGAAGGGAACCCAAAGGAAAGATGGAGACTCATGACAAGGGCCTGGAGTGACAGGACAAGGGGGAATGGCTTCACACTGACAGAGAGGAGGGTTTAGATTGGATATGAGGAAGAAATTATTCCCTGTGAGGGTGCAGAGGCCCTGGCACAGGTTGCCCAGAGAAGCTGTGGCTGCCCCATCCCTGGAAGTGTTCCAGGCCAGGCTGGATGGGCTCTGAGCAGCCTGGGATAGTGGAAGGTGTCCCTGCCCCTGGCAGGGGATGGAATGAGATGATCTTTAAGGTCCCTTCCAAACCAAACAATTCTGTGATTCTACTATTCTACAATTCCATGATGTTGTGACTTTGCACTCTTTACCCACCAGGCCTGAGGCCTTGGGAGCTGCTGTCTGGGAGCAGCAGCCATCCACTGGAGAGACAGGAGATGTTTTAGGAGAAACCAGCAATACCTTCGACCATAGGAGCTAGCTGAGACCTACACACCAGAGGTTTTCTGGCTTCCTTTGGTGTCACTTGCCCAGCTCTTGCTTCTCTTCAAAATGGAAGCAACAGTATCATCCCTCTCTTGTTTATCTGCTGAACCCCTTTGGAAGTGGCTCACAGTTTGCCCTGGGTTTTGCTCTGTGTCTTTCCACACTCCACTCCATGCCGGGGATCCTGGGGTCACCGCCACAGGACAAAACAGTGGGAACAACAATAACTGCACGGTCCTGGCACAGGAGGGGGGACAATTGTTTTCGGCCTTTGCAGCCCACAACTGTTGGTACAAATGACAGATACAATCAGGCCTCGGGGTTTTCCTTACATTTTTATGTCTGGGGAAGGGTGTCAGCCGCTGTTCTCAGCCACTCTGGTGAACTGAAGCTAAAGATTTGGGCAGGTGGGGGAGAGAGAGAGAAATGCATTGAATTGCCATCTTGCCATCTAAAGAAACATGCATAATTCCTAGAAATGCTTTGTGTCAGTTTCAAAGATCCTACTGGGAATGCAGCTTATTCTCTGGTCAACACATTTCCTTTTCAAAAGGCACAACTGGTGTATTTTGGTTTTTTTTTCGTCTCCAGCAACAGTCCAGTACCAATGTTTTCTGTGACTGACATGCCTGTAAGTTCAATCAGCTGAAGGAATGGGGCAAGTTCAAATGACACTCTAAGAGGACACTGAGACAAGCTGTAGTCTAACCAATGTAACTGGAGAATCTATTTTAGATCTCTGTTGATCTGAGAAGGATGGAACAGGAAAAAAGGAAATACTTAACTCTTCTTGTGGAAAACACCATGGGAAGCAGAGAAAATAATGTAACATTCCTCTAAAGCTCCACTGTGGAGTTGTGGTTAAATGTAAATAAAGTTCTTATCCTCCCACTGCCTTTACAAGAGTATAAAAATGGTACCTCTAAAGTTTTGCTGGTGTTGGACTTGTCAAAAAACAAACAAATAAATCCCTGCAATAGTTAAGTGCTGTTACTTAATAGAGTTTTAAATCCTAACCAGCTTCTAGTGTAAAAGTGTCAACTTTGAACCAACTTTCTTTTTTGCCATAGTTAAGTCTAAGGTTTAACCTCAACCAGTGACATTTGCTTTTCTGCCTAGGCCTTGATGTGTTTATGGCACACTGCTTGTAGTGACAATCCTACTTTGAGCAGCCATGTCTCTGCTTCAAAGGCAGGTCTGTCATCTCCTTTCACTGAATTTAGCAGTTTCCTGAGAAAAATTCTGTGGATTAAAAAAAAAAAGAAGAAACTGTTTTAAAAACAGCCCAAATGCAAACATATTTCTGAAATTACTTAAATTTTTTAAAATAATGTATCTTTCTTGTTTTACCCTGCCATTGTATGTACCAATATCATTACTGCATGGCTTCCATTGAACCAGACAGACCACAAAACCTAAAGTGTTTATCCACTTTCTCTTTGATGAACACTCAGTGCCTTGTTTTGGAATTTTGTTTAATTTCTTTCATTGAGGGAAGTGATGGCACCATCTGCTGGGACTTTTGTCACTGCAGCCACTAAACACAGAATCACAGAATGGGTTGGGTTGGAAGGGACTTCAAAGATAATCTCCTGCCAGGGGCAGGGACACCTTCCTCTATCCCAGGCTGCTCAGAGCCCATCCAGCCTGGCCTGGAACACTTCCAGGGATGGGGCAGCCACAGCTTCTCTGGGCAACCTGTGCCAGGGCCTCTGCACCCTCACAGGGAATAATTTCTTCCTCATATCCAATCTAAACCCTCCTCTCTGTCAGTGTGAAGCCATTCCCCCTTGTTCTGTCACTCCAGGCCCTTGTCATGAGTCTCCATCTTTCCTTTGGGTTCCCTTCAGGCACTGGAATCTCACAATTCAGTCACCCTGGAGCCTTCTCTTGTCCAGGCTGAACAATCCCAATTCTCTCAGCCTGTCCTCCTGTGTGAGGGTCTCAGTCCTTGCATCTATAAACGTACCAAATATTCCCAGTTTCACTCATCTTTTTTTTTTTTTTTTTTTTTTTTTTTTTGTTATTATTTTTATTTTTTCCATACCTGTGCTAGACTTAGATTGCATTTACCAGACCTCAGCAATTCCCTACAGTCCTGGGTCCTGCCTGTGTTTGGGGAGGCAACTAAAAAGTCTTCTGTACAGTTTAGTGCTGAGACTAAGTAGATTAATGAAGGTGATAGGACAAAGTTTTAAAGTGAAAGGAATTAAATTCAGACTAGATATAAGGAAGACAATTTTTTATGGTGAGTGTAGTGAAACACTAGAACAGGTTGTCCAGAGAGGTGATGGATGCCCATCATATTTAAGGGCATGTAGAAGCAGGCTCTGAGCAACCTGGTCTGATAAAGATGCCCCTGTTCACTGCAGGGGAATTGGACTGGATGACCTTTAGAGGACCCTTTCAACCCAAACAACCCTATGGTTCTATGGACTTGAGTCCTATTGTCCAGGTCCTGTAAAAATGGATTTTATTTGTGAAGCAGGCCACTGAGTTTAAATAGAGAAAATTGAGATGAAAAACAGCCTCAAAGAAAGACTGAAGCACTTCCTTAATTTGTGTAAGATTCAGGAAACAGGGATCAGTCTGTAACAATATAGCCAAACTCTTTTTCTGTAGATCTCAAAGCAAGACTTCAATAGGCTGAGAATCACAGGAACAGGCACTCAGATTGGCAAAGACGTTTTTATAACACTTTCAGTCTTAAATATAACCTTGTAGCTGGAAATCATTGTAGTCAATAAATCTGGGAATTACTGTACAAATTAGATTCACAAGATTTTTGAGGATGTAAACCTAGAAGAATGTATGAAGTACCATTTATGTTAGTGTCATATGTCTCATAATCTTAAAATAGTTATTAAAAATGCTTACAAGAATATGCATATTTTATATGCATATAATATATAGTATGCATAATACATTTCTGTATTACATATATTTTGTATATTTATATATACTGTATATGTATAATATAATCACATGGAATTGTCAAAGTTTTAACTCCCAAACATCATAACATATACATTTCTTAGTAATTTTGAAATTTTACTAGCTATCTCTACTCTGTATTTCATGTCTTGTCATAAATTAAGAGATATTTAAATCCTTATGATAGGATTCACACAGTAAGCCTTAAATAGATATAAACCTGTTATATTTTGAGGACAACTTCCCATTTAAATCTCCAGCTTCACCAAGGAGAGAGTGATTTCTTTCTTTCTATGGACCCAAAATGAAATTACCCAACTTTAGGGTTCAAAAGCAATTTTTAAGGCAGTACAGGGGAAACATCACAACAAAATTAATCAAATTAGCATCACTCTGGGGTGACAAAGTCACTGACCTCTGATTGCCCATGTTATCTAAACCAGATGAGCAGAAACATTCTCCTCAAGTTACAATATTGCAAGTCTCTCTGATGCCCTGTACTGAACTGAACACTGGTGATGGCCAATCCCTGAAGAGAATTGCCATTTTGGGGCATTTGCAGGAACTCCTAGAAGGAGGTATAATAGTGGTGTGGTTGAACAAGGTATATGAGGTCTTGTTTTGAAGCTGAATTTCATCTCTTGTATAAGCATGCACCCGCATTTGGAAAACTTGAGCAATTCACAGTCAAGCTTTGCTTTCTTGTTGATTTTGTTAATTTTTCAAATGTTGGTTTGGCAGATTTTAAAGCACCAAAAAAACTTGGTAAGAATTGTTGTAATTTGGTGTTAATAATTTGAAGCAGGTGCCAGACCTACCTGCAAGATGCACTCCGAACAGGGCTCTTGGGGGCAATGGTGGCAGCACCTGCCAGTTTTTAGGAAAACAGTCTGACATTCCATTTGTAGGCCCATTTCTTCAGTTCAGTCTGAGACACTGCTCAGTGCTTCATCCAGCTTCATCCCCAATGGACTGTGGAGCACATTGTCCTAAGGAATCCGAGGGCTCTGGGCAGATGGAGCGGTGATGTCATCCCACTTTTCCATTTCTACTTCCTATGAACATTTGCCTTATTCTTACATGCCAGCTCTTTCTCGGCATGTTTTAGACTAGAAACAATTTTTTTCTGGGTGTAGAGAAGGAATCACTTCTTTTTGATTTCAGACAAGATCTGGCAAGTGAGCTCTTGTTGCTAGTCAAAGAAAAAGCCTTAAAAAAATTAACACAGAATCTGTGTTTAGCAAAGTGATTTGCATAAGCTGTACACTTGGTTCTTAGAGTTGGAACAGTTCTAACCTATGACAAATTCCTCTGTCTGGGCTGTCTTCCAAAATCATTTTCATCTACCCTGGCAAAAGAACTGAAGTCTGCGTTCTGCACTAATTAAAGGCCTTCAGGAGAAGGGCCTCAGTTGAAATGCTGACACACTTTGTACATGCTTTATTTGTGAAAGGGGATACTGAGCCCATTTGATGGTGCCTCCTGCTCTGTCAGGCCATGCAAAATTTTAAGCAGGGAAACAAAATGGGCACAGTTATGTCTTGTTAAGGTTCTGAGTTACTGAAATACTGCAGTTTTCTCCATTAATAAGCATGATACGGAGATTTTTTTTTTTTGGTCTTTGCATAACATTAATAAGCAGTAAAAAGGCTAAAACCCATGGCAGTTCCTTAGTGAATATGTACTGATACTCACAATTTTTATGAAATGGTATGGCTTAATGCAGCTAAGTCTCTGTCTCTCTAAATATCTTCATTTTGGAAACAGCAGAATATATACCCAACATCCCTTTAACATAAAACTGGGAACTGCAGAAAAGGGAAGGCAAGGAGAACAGCTGTCCCAATAACTCTGTGGAGTTCTTTTGGAAGGACTACCACTCCAGTAGGAATGCTTTCCATGCTAGATCCATGACAGACTTCTCAGCTTTTTAATATTCCCAAAGTATTCAATGGAAATCAGAGTCCTTGACTGAGGAAGGCACCCAGAAAGTCTTTTTTTCTGAAGTTGTTGTCTTGAGTATTCACCACCTGGTTTGGAACACACGTGCTCTGCTGGGGCTGAAGAGAGATTTTAACTACTCTGGATGTTAACTACTTTATCCAAGTGCCCAGCAGAAGGCAAGGAAAGAAACTCCTCCTCTGTGTGGAGTCTCACCTAGTAGGAAGTGTGCTCTGAAAACATGGATTAGACTCAGCTCTGCAGCTGAACTGCACGGAGAGCTCCTGCAGAGACTAACAGATCTTAACCAGGGTTCAGTGCACTCAGCCTGGCCAGGGAGAGAAGTACATCTATCCAGCAGCAGATGTTCAGATGCTTAGTGACCTGTGGGAAAACATTTGGGAGAGGCAAGGGCACTTAGGCAGCAGCGTGGTGTTTGTGGAATTTAAGGAATCCCAGCCCATGTCCTAGGCTTTTCTCCTTGCTCCTTTGCAATGAGTGCAGAAAAGTGAAAAAGGAGGAGCAGGAGGATTTCTCCCTCAGATATTCTTTCAGCGTTCCTCAGGCTTCACCCTGCTTGTCTACTGCAGCCCTCACTAAACAGTTTTATTGTAAAGCAGCAATGCAGTGATTCCATGGCCTCTGAGACATATTCAGGGCTTTTGCTAGCAGATAAACTCACAGACATAATCAACATTCTTTATGAATCCTCATCCTTTCCTTAGAAGGATTAATTTCTAGCCTGTTTTCTATGAACCTTAAATGCAAAGTTTCCACAAGTGCAAATGCTCCAGTCTTTTGCTGCCTTCTTGGGCACAGGGGACAATCCTGTCTTGTTTTTGTCTCTAAAAGTATTGACTGTATTAGACACTGGGCACGTGCTTTTGAAAGAAAAGCACCATGAATGCTTGCATGTCCCTGTATTATCGGCCACGTGCTCCATCCCTGGGAGACAAACGGGCCACTGAAATGCGGCTGGCCTGGACGTCCTACATACCAAGCAGATGCAAGCAGAATGCCATAGGGAAATAAGAAACACATTGTATGTGATTTAAAAGGCTTACAGCTATGGAATATCCCTCTGGAAGCCTAATGAACATCTCCAGCACATAGACAATCAAAGTACAAAACGCGCCCTGCATCAGGATACAAAACCACGGAACTGGAGATAATCTCGGAAGAGACCCACAAAATAAATCTACTGACAGCAGCATCTATAAATCATGCAGCTCCAGCACTTGGCTTGTCAAAATGTCTCCAAGCTCAGGATTTTCTGTGGAGAGGAGGCTGTCCACACAGATTCTTTTTTAATTTTATGCCTCCTGTTTGCCTCTCGGGTGAACTTGTGTCCTGGGTTTGGGGGTTGTCTTTGTTTTACTTCCTTAGATGCTAATATGACTTTGACAAAGTCAGTGATTAGAAATTCAGATTTCTTACCACAAGGCTGGAAAAAAAATTATACAAACACTTGCTCAAGTGACTAAAAATACAGACATTTTTAAATCTGGTGACTGTTGGAGTGATTGGATCAATGTTTGGATATAGTGGGGAGAGTATCTAGGAAAAAAGAAGGGGGAAATGGGAAAATCCCTCAGGATTAATCTGCTGGGGGTACTTTTTTTTTGCATGGACCTTCCTACTTATGACACATACGAGCTCTTGGACGTACATTTCCAGACTTTGCACCAAAAGTGCAAAAGTGGCAAAATGTGCCACTGAGCTGGCAAAAGTGGCGAATGTGGCAAAGGCAAGGTGAAAGCGGTTAACAAGGTAATTTCATCTCATTCTTAAAGGGAAACACAGCTCTGAGGCAGTTATTTCTAGAACTGTGTTAATTCCTGAGTTTTCCCAGCTGCTGTAACAAGTGGAGGAATAGCTGGTGTTAAACCTGCATTGTGAGGTGAGAAGCAGCATTAAGAAGGCTAGGCTCAGTGGTTTTCTGCCCTCAAGACTAATTGTAACAAGATCTTAGATTGTCTGCTCTTCACTTTGAACCCAATGTATGTAAATAGCCTTGGTCGTGCTATTCCTGCTTATCCCTGGGTCCCATGCCTTGCGCAGAGGAGCTCTGACACACCTTAAGGAGCAGAAACTATTCCAATTCTGCTTCTCCATAAACTGCTGAAAGTTTGTAAGGCTTTGAAGCACATGCAGCATAACGTATTTGTATGCAGATGCTGGAGGATGTCTCAACTTTGGGGACAAAACTCTGGGAAAACAACACCATAAAAACAACATAAAAACACTAGCATTCCCCTGGTTGGTCCTGCATGGACAGATGATCAAAACTGCCAGGGAAAAAAACATGCATTTTCTCACACAAAAGAGAAACAATGATGACAGATAGACAGGGACTAGGCTGAGAGACTTCAGCACTAACTCCTGCTCCTGAACTGCTGCAGGACCTGGGAAACTGACTTTGCTTCTGTTTTCTTGCCCATTCATAGTATAAGCTCCTGAGGGTGATGACTGTCCCTTGCTGTACATTTAAACTGTACAATTGGAGCTCAGTTCAGTCCTGTTGGTGCTACTGCAGTTGAAATAATAACATATAAATAACTTGCACAAACCAACCGGATCAGCTGCTGGAAGAATGCAGATGGGCATGAAAAGAGATATGGGTGAAAGAATGTGAAGGAGCAGAAAAGATGGGGGGAAGAATGGCCTGAAATAAAAAAAAAAAAAAAAGAAAAAAAAGAAAAAAAAAAGAAAAGAAAATAAAAGTAAAGGGAGTTAACAAATAGCAGAAGAGCACAGACAGAACATCAGAACATGGTCATTCCAAAATCAGCTGACGCCTCCTGTTCCCCACTGTCCAGAGGAAGATTTGAAAATGGTTTAAACAGAGAAAGAGGTGAGCAGGAAAACCATCCTGCCTCTCACCAGCTCTCTGCTAGCCCCAGATCCTAGTTCATTAACTCCTAAAAAAATATTCAGTAATCTGAACCTGTAAAACAATTGGTTTAAGGCGGTGGAATCTCTCCTTAAAGATCCAGCACAACCATATCCCCAGCACACCACTCTGCCAGCATTTATTAGTCCTCCAGGGGTCATCTTTGACCTGTGCTAATGTAATCCTGCTAAAACCTTCTGGCTGTCTGGGGCCTGGCTGTCTTCAGCAACACAGCAGTGTGAAACATTTATGGATTAAAATAAAATTAAATACAATTTTCAGGCATTTTGAGAGAAAGTCTTTAGCTCTACTTGTGGCTAAGTGATAGACTCTAGAAGGTTGCAAGATAAGAGGCTCAGAACTGTGATAGAAAGTGAAGTCCATGGAGAGACCCAAGCTAATGCATTTTCAAGTCAATGGAAATATTTCTCTGTCTCTCTGAGTGTTGAACTGGTCTGTGAGGGACTGGATGAGATCCAGTTGAGGCCCATAGTTACCAGAAGTTGCTACCAACCAATGACTATTCAGAGGGTCACATTAAGCATAAAGATGGTTGCAGTAACATGTTTAGTGACCATGGCTGCAGACACAAAATACTTTTCATTCTTCACAGTGGTCTGGGGTCAGAAGACCAGGGAGGAAAAGGCATGAAGGCAATAATAATGAATTTATCAGTCCACACCTGCTCTCACCTAGGAGTCTGGAAGAACAGCGAGATGTAAACACCATTCTGTTTCCCAAAAGATCCAGGGAGCTGCAGGCTGGAGTCACTGTGCTGGTCAGGTTGACTCCCTTTACCAGCACTGAATTGCTGCTTTAAAATAAAAATCCAAGAATTGACCTATAACTACTGCACTGCCAAATACAACTGAGATTTCTTAGAAACTGCTCTCACTGTGAGTTTTGTGTAAAAGATTTCCCAAGATGTCTTTGTGTGACTATTAGTTATTGCAGTTGATGTGCTGTGAAAGATTTTAAATGGCAAGTCAGAGTGTTTCCTTGAGAACTTTTCTGTTATGGACAGCTCTTAAGTTAAACTGGGAAAACAGAACAACAATAACAAAAAGCAATAATGAGACTGTAAAGGAATAGGGAATATTCCTGCTTTGAACCATCACTGATAATTAGTCAGAACACAGACTTTTAGGTTCAGCCTGAAGGAAGACATTGGAATGAAAACTGCTTAAGACAAAGGATTAAAGTGATTCTTCAGTCATTTTAGCTTTCAGGAGAAAGCTAAACTAAACACTGCAACACTTTTTTTAGAAAAAACTCTCTAGAGAAATAATGGAATTCTTATTTTTTGAGAATTCTAAGCAAGGACCAGGCTAATGCTTCCTAGGAACAATTTAGGTTGTGCTGATGCTATGGTGGAGCAGGGGAATAGACCAGGAGACCTCTTCAGGTCTCCTGTAAATTTATCTTTTTGGATTCTGTGCCTACAAACAGTAGTGTTAGCCAAGAACATGCTAAACTTGGGAAGGTGTGCAGTAATGTTTTAAATCCATTTATATACAAACTAAAGTTTAAGAAAATATACATATGAGATGAAGAACTGCAAATGAAAGATGACAGAGAAATAACACACAGGCATTTGAAATGTGGGCCAAAAATAAAACAGGATTCAGCCTGGAAAATGCATGCTAACATACTTGGAGAAATATAATCCTAAATAATATCCTCAGTGGGAAAGCAAAACCTGGAAATAATTTATTTTACAAAGGAATCTTCAGGCTGATTGAGGACAGTGAATCAGATAGATGTGTTTTAAGCACCACTATAACAGCTGGAGCTCAGCTGGGATTTCCAAATTCAGGTTTGCTGCTGCTGCAACCTGAGGCACACAGATAAATCCCCCAGCACTCATGGTAAGAGTCTACCAGCTGATTTATACTTTGATTTAAAATGTGAGTTGCTGAAGCTTCAGCTGGAGACCATCAGCTGTGCCTGGAGATATGGCCTGATGACAATCAGGCTGAACACTATTTCCAACAAAGCAAGGAAGCAGGCACCTTTCCACCCCTCCCCAATTTACATGTAGTAAGGCAGTTTGAGCAAGGTCTTGATTCCCTAACATTAGTAAAGATTAACATTCCTCTTGCTGGCTTCTAGGGACACAGAATTGTACCAATACTGGAGAATTCAAAAATTTTGAGAGTAGTTGGAGGAAAACACTAGGCAGGCAAGTAAGTGGAAAAGAATTCAAGTGATATATCACAGAAAGCACCATGAAGTACTGGCAAAAAAAACCTCACCACATACACAGATATTGACAATAACTCTGTAATTTATTAGACATAGTCTCTTTTACTTGCCTTGGCTACTAAGTCTGTTCCCTACCTATCTGTTCACAAGGAAATCCAAAGCCATTGAGGAAAATTCCTTCACCACCTGATAAGAGCAATCAGTTCCATGACCCTTGCAAGGAACCTTAAAATCTGGCTAGACAGAGATGACAGAAATCCTACACCCCACCTGCTATATGGGTGGCAGAACTTTTTTACCCATTTACAGAGAAAAACAACAGTCTAATTTCAGAGACTTATTTCCACAGAGTCCAGGAGCAATAATTTTGGTGCTGATGTTTTCTTTAACACAGCTTTCCATTCTGTCAGTGGCACACTCAGCAGCTCCTGCCATAAACACAAGTCCAAGCAGCTGATGGCAGCGAAGGGGAAGTCTGTGTTTGCTCCGTGGGAGATCTCTGCACTCCCACAGTGAACCTGCATACTTTAGTGCAGGAGCTCAGTGTCCATAACCAGACACTAAAAAAAGCTTGGTTCCCTCTGCATCCAGTACTCGCCAAGTGGTTGTTGTGTTATTTCCTAACCACACCAGCTGGATGTTCCCGTGGACCACCTGACAGCTCTTACTTGTAAGTCCATGTGGCAGGAACAGAAGGCAATGTTTCCAAAGGAACTGACCTACAATCTGAGAAGTCTGTCTCCTGGTTCTGTTGAGATGATAGCCATGGAGTAAAGCAATCCTTCCCCTTCTCCCTGCTCTTGACACTCTTTCTCCATCCAAAGAGAGCTTTAATTAGATCTCCCTGTTTTAACTACATCATAAAGTGAAATGAAGTCACTTGCTATACTGTGGCAAATGAGGGTGATCTGCGTGGTCCTCCATCTGTGCAAAGTGTTTTTCTTCATGAAACTTTTCCTCCATGAGAGGAATTCATTATCTGATGTTTGATGTTTGGATTTCACTAGATAAAGCTAGAGAAGCTTCACTAGAGAAGCTGTGTTGGACAAAATAATTTGCTGAATTCATTGTGCATGATCCACTCTGAGGACCATCAGTGATGGAAAATACAGCACGACTGCTGGCACAAGCCATGCCAGCTTCCTGCACCTGCTGAGACATACAGGATTGGCAAAATCTGCCATCTAGGAGGATAGAGCCCAGGCTTCTCAAGAGTCCTGTTCCCCTACTACAGTCTCAGGTCTGTCATGGAGCCCTTTAGGGTGCAGAGGGTCAGTTTGTTTACTCAACTCAACAGAGACATAGGATCATAGAATGGCCTGAGTTGGAAGGGAGCTAAAAAATCATCTCATGCCATGGGCAGGGACACCTTCCACTATCCAGCTTGCTCAGAGCCTCATCTAGCCTGGCCTTGGACACTGCCAGGGATGGGGCAGCTACAGCTTCTCTGGGAAACCTGTGCCAGGGTCTCATCAATATAATCAGAGGGATAGAGCAGCTCTGCTACAAGGAAAGGCTGGGATAATTGGGATTGTTCAGCCTGGACAGGAGAAGGCTTTGAGGTGACCTCACTGTGACTTTTGAGTGCCTGAAGGGAGCCCACAGGAAAGCTGGAGAGAGACTCTTGACAAGGGCCTGGAGTGACAGGACAAGGGGGAATGGCTTCACACTGACAGAGAGCAGGGTTAGATTGGATATTAGGAAAAGATTCTCCCCTGTGAGGGTGGAGAGTAATTCCAGATTGAATGCTAGCGGAAACATGCTCAAACTGGGGCAAATACACATTCGATGAGCTGTAAGGAACAGAAAGGTGTAAATTCTCGATTCACTGGCCTTCTTTGTAACCTTAATGTTTATCTCCTGGCTGTGCAAATGTTCATAAAACAACACAGATGACTGGCCAGAACCAGCTACGAAGTACACAGATACAAATCTTGATGAAGGAGAGCAATTACATACTGCTGTTTACTTTACCTCTGTTGTTTTAGTTATGCTTTCTAGTACATTTCTAAATAAATGCCATTCTTGCTTTAATATTTAAAGATCTCTTGCACAAGCAGACAGCATTTTATATGTCTGTTCATATTAAATCTTATAGCCTGTAGGTATATTTCTTCTTTCAAAAAAATCACATCCTTTGACCTCTATCATGTCTTCTAAATTATTTGTTTCAGCGTTTCTGGTAAAGTACTTTCTTGCACTAGATTTACTGTTCAAGGAGCAATCTTTGTGATTCTATGAGTCTATGAGTTGAGTACTTGGAACCCAGAGCAAATCAGCAGCATGGGTAAAAATGTTTATGAAGAACTAATAATACTTATAATGTAAATATTTCTTTGTTGCATGGCACTGCTGTTAGAACGTTTCAGAAACATTCCTGAATGTAAACATTTTAATTAATGCAATAAATGTTAAAAGCAAATATATTTGTTACCCTTAAAATTAGACCCAAAAATTAGAAGTTTTGGGGATACACCATATAAAATAATTTTACACCACCTTTGTGCTGAGCTAAAGTGATGTGGTTTTCTGTATATCTTTATTCATGTTAGTTAGGGTGGATATTAGGAAAGGGGCACTGGAACAGGCTTCCCAGTGAAATGGTCACAACTGCAAGGCTATCAGGACTCAAGGAGCATTTGGACAATGCTTTTAGGCACGAGGTGGGATTGTTGGAATGTCTGTGCAGGGACAGGTGTGGGACTCGATGACTCTGACAGGTCCCTTCCAATTCAGGACATTCTGTGATTCTGTGATTCTGTGATTCTTCACAGGATTACTCAGATAATTCAATATGTCCCCTAGTGGGGTTTTGGGAGTTTTTTTGTTTGTTTCATCAGCAACTGGATTTTCAGACTTTCTACTTGGCAAAGAAAAAAACCTTTTCTATTTTTATTAGCTTCCACATTAGCTTTAATGCAGCACTGGACATGTCATTTTTGGGCTTCTGCCTTTCAGGTTCTGATCTGCATGAATCTAGTCCTTCAGCCCCTATTTGTGGATATTGAGAAAATTTGGAAAATGTTTGGAAAGTGCTGTCACAGGACCCCTGATAAAACAACCCCAAGGCAGTGGGACCTGCTTTGCCAGCATTCCCACTTTCTGTTACTTCCTTGCTGGTATTCTTCTGCTAGATTAGATTAGTTGACAGTCTATGGACAATAATGCAATTACAATTAAGCCCACTAATCTGGTAACAATATGTCTACATCCCAAATTTCAGCACAATACAAACTATAATTGAGTCTTTCTTGACCTCATGGTTTTCCATGAGACCACTGTGAGTAAAACCTCATTATTTGCATAAATTAGTATGTCTTTGCTTAAATTATTTGCAAAATTCATCTTGACCAAAACATAATTGTGATGGCATTTTTCCTTCTCTTGTTGTCTTACCCTTCTCTTGTAGAAAAGCTCATTTCCATTGAGAGACTGGTTTATTGCTTTATGAAAATGTTGTTTTGGAAGGTGGAGTCTCTTCATATTTAGTCTCTTTCATATTGACACAAGTAACATTTTCTGATGGACTATTTTTATCTTTATTTGTACCCATTCTGAGAGATTTATGACCAGGCTTTCCAAGAACAGCAAAACATGGGTCAGGGCCATCTGGCTTTTCATTAATATCTTTATGTGCCATTGCAATGACAAGGTTACAGAGTCTGTCAGGATAAAAGGAAAGAAGCCTCTTCTAACTCTCACTTGCCTTCAAGTATGGCCTTACCCTCTGTGCCCTTTGGCTCCTTTGGACTTGGAGTGGTTTCTGTCTCCCAGTGACAATCTGGTGACCATAGACACTGAATCCTCCTGGTGATCTGCTGCACTGTTGTGACTCTACCCCTCAGTAGATGGTTGTCCTGAATGTCCATCACCCATATGCTTTTCAATGCTGAATGAACACCTTCCAGGGTGTTTTTGAAAGCAGCTTAAAAATTGGAGTGGATCTGAATCCTGAATCAGTCTCAGGAAAAAATAAAATGGAAATGCATAATTATTCCATATCCATATCTCTGACTCTTGGCACGAAGACTCTTTCCATGTTAAGAAATTCTGTGTGAGTACCATGTGAAATTCTGATTGGTCTTGGATCAGTGAAATATTCATCTCAGAGATATGATGTCAATTAAAGCAATTAGCCCCACCAGGGGCCTAAATTACATGCATATGAAAATTAATAAAGACTATGTGGGTTCATCATCATGCCACTAATGCTTGCCTTATTTTTTCCTGTTTAGGACTAATGTTACTTCATAAGTGATGGTTACTGCTGATAGAGCTTGATAGGCTCTATCAAGGAGCAGTAATCCAGGAATCCAGCAGGGAGCAGGAGAGCATCATTTTGCATCTACCAGCTCTTGGTGAAGTCCTAATAGTGGAGGTCTAAGGAAATTATTTGTTTGCTATTATGTTTGGAATGAAAGGTGCTATACCAGAGGAGAATATTCACCTGTTAAAATTCTGTTGGATAAAGGAAAAGAGGGAGGAAGCAGCTGGGGAATGAACGGGTGGATTTTTGGTAGATACAGGGTAAGATGTGGGAAGGGGCTCTCAGGTAAAATGCATATCACAGGAACCACCAAGAAAATCCGCAGCTGCCCACTTCTCCAAGCTCTGACATTCCAGAGGGGTAACCAGTGGTTAGCAGATCCATTTCTATATTCCTTGGATGCTCAGTACCTTGTTGCAAAGAGATAATATTAGGAAATGAACCAATCTGGATATGTAATTCCTGATAGTAAAACCCTGGGGTCCGAGGTTTTGATATTCTTCCAGCAACCAAACCCAAAAGAGGGAATCCTGGATGAGGTGGAAAACACTGTCACTGTTAGTGGAATTCCTGGGAGAAGGAAAGCAGCAGAAGCACTAATAACAGAGCTGGAACCAGACTCCAACCAGGTAAGGCAGACACCAAATCCTTTGGAATTAGAACTGGGCAGGGGTGAGAAGAATTAATTGCTAAATTTGTACCCCATGGATTCCTGAAGAAGATCCCAGCAGGGAAACTCCATGAGGAGATCCAGACTGGGGACTGTTCCCAGATAGGAGCAGTGAGCCTTGGAATTGTGTGAAGGACAGCACAAGGATCAGCTGTGAAACATGGAGATGTTATCAGACAATTTACTCAGGAGTGTTTAGTTCCCAAGGCAAGTCAGTCTCCTACCTTGTGAAGCTCCGAAATCTGGGAAGACCCCAAGTAATGTAGGGAATGGACTGGCAGATAAAACTTCTGGGGAATGGTAGGGGAAAATATCCTAATAGGAGGACTTGTTTTGTACAGGAATCATGCAAAAATTGTCCAAAAGAACAGGAATCAAATTGGATTGACATATTCCTTGGAGACCACAATCCAGTGAGAAAGCTGAGAGAAGGAAATAGCCTAAAAAGGCAAATGAGCCAAATCTGCTCAAACCCTCAAATGGCCACATTCTCTGGCATTGCTGAGGAATTCAGCCAAACTCTAAGAAAAAGGTGAGCCCATATGGAATCCTTTATGGGAGACCATATCCAACTGTAACTCTTCCTGAGGAAAGCCATGGGATAGGTTATCCCAGTTTTAGAGAATACATCATTTCCTTGGGAGAAACACTTTGCATAACTTTATTGTTTTAGCCTAAGCAGTAACCTGGGATATCCAAGTCTATCCTCCCCAGTGGGGAGACTGGGAGTGTGTCTGGACATGGAGAATTTCTGGGAGAGCCCCAGAGAAGAAAGAAGGCTACAGCTTTGTAGGTCTGTGTCATAACCCATTCTGTCAGCCACTCCTGTTTGATCCTAGTGGATTTATCCTCTTGGATTCAACCCCAGCAGCACTAATTGCTGGGAATTAAGCAGCCTTTAGTACTTCTTTTCCATAAAACCTCTCCATCCCACCCTTCAATCCTGCTGTGCACAGAGGAAAAACCCAACCCCTTTTTTTTCCCTCTCCCCTTCACTTTGCCTCCTCTTTTCCTGCAGGTTTTGGCCTATCCAGTCTTGGATGTGGATTAGGCAGAGCACCTTGGAAGCTCAGCTCAGCTCAGGGTGGGATTGGAGCAGTATTAGAACCACCATGGATTCTCCCAAGGTTTGGTGTGAGGAACTGCATCTTGGGAGGGGCTGGGATTTTGTGCCGTTCTTAGTTTGTTTTTTCTTTTCTTTTTCTGCCTTTTGAGCTGCCTCAGAGGAAAAGCTGGAAACCAAACCAACTGAAGGGAATTCCCAAGTTCCTTAGCAGACCTTCAGAGGAGGCCCAAATCCACATGGACCTGAGAAAATGGATATGAGGAGAATTGGAATAACTGAGCCTCAGAATGGGAATAATTGAGCCTCAGCACTCTGCACTTAATTCTTTTAATGTGTTTGGAGATGCAGGAAATGCCAAATCCCTAAGGAATTCTGTGTCTGTAACTTCAAATGCAACCTCTTTAAAGCCAGGTCCTAGGAGCAGGGTTTTCTCCAGGATAAATCCAGATGTGACATGGAAAGGCCTCAGCAAGGATTTCCAGCCTTGACTACACAGATTTTGGAAAAGCTTAGTAGGTAAACAATATCAAATTTATATGAGGTTTGTATCAAGTGTGGCACTTACATCTGGGATCACTCAGTTCACTGGGTGTGAAAGTCCTTCAAGTAGCAAAGCTGAGCCATTTTTAAGAATTCCAAGTGTTGTGTCCCTAAGATTCTTAATAGAATATCTAAATTATTAATATTTAATTGAGACAATATAAAATGGATTTGTTAGAGTGGCAGAATTTTTTTTTTACTTGGAAGTGTGTTGGGATAATCAACATTCCTTATGTCAGAATTAATTTGTCCTCCTCTTTCTTTTCCCTTCTTTTCTTTCTAGATTGTGGATAACTGGGGAGAATATTTGGGATAAAGAAATTAAATGCATGAGGCAAGCTTCATGTTCCCAAGAGAATGCTATAGGGATGTGCAGCTTCTGAACTGCACAAATGTCAGGCTCCCACAGAAACCTTCCAGAACTGGAAGGGACAGGGAAGAAGATTGCAAGAGTGGTGTGGGAAGTGCTTTCTCCCAGGTCATATTCCTTGTCTCTCTCCTGTTCCCAGCCCAGGTCTAAGTTGGTGTTCCCTGAGTGGCTGCAGTTCTCTGGATGTGGAGGGAGGAGAGTGGGAGGTAAAGTCCCTGCTGGTTTTTGGGTCCGTGGTGGGCAGAGAACTCTGATCTTGGCAAGATGGGTTTGTGAATACTGAATCAATCCTACCTCCTTTTAATGAGTTGTTTTAATTAGTCATCAGCAGGGAACACTTTTAACCAACTTAAGTTTCTTTTTCACAGATTTCTTGTTGTTTTGATCATGAAATCACCAAAACCGTACATTTGCTAATTTTGCTAACCTGAAAAGGTTCAATGAACAAATCCTGAGGGAATTGGGGATTGGATATCTGGGATCTTATGGCCCTTCAAGGCCATGTTGGTTTTATCCACTGATTTTGGTTTCAAGGAAAACTCCAAGTTAAGAATAATCAAAATATGAACCAGCTCTCATGAAACTCAGCTTTCCAAAACTTTATTTAGGATCAAAAAAGGTGGGAATGCCTTTGGCAGAAAAGCACCTGTGAAGCAAAGAAGACTTAAAATGCCTGTAAGAAAATCATCGTGGATGGATGGATGGATGGATGGATGGATAGATAGATAGATAGACAGACAGATAGATAGATAGATAGATAGATAGATAGATAGATAGATAGATAGAAAGTAGATATTTTATAGCAATTGCAGATAAACTTTCAGGGTTGGATTTTGAAATATTTTTAAAGTATAGTCTTCTATAATTATGCATGTTATTTTTAACATGTAATATAAAAGACTAAATCTCTTTCTGGTTTTAGAGTATTGCATTGAAAGTCTATGTAGTTTCTCCTCTTTGCTTGTTCCAGGAGAATTCTTAGTAAACTTCTATTATCTGTAAGAAGGTTGTAAAATCGGAACTGGAAATTTCAGTGCCTTTATCGGAACTTGTTGTATTATCTGTATTATTGGTGAGATGCATTGTTTTAGACAGAACTAGGGGGATGGAAGAGAAAATTGAATGAAAAGGTTGTAGAGAAAAGGCAGGGAAAGAATGTAGGGAACATAAATTAGGATTGAAATCCATCAGTCTGCTGGTTCAGTCTCCTGGCAGGAAGTGGTGAAGGAGATCAGTCAGTGCTGAACAAACGTGTTCTGTGGGTTTGTCCCAGTCAGACATGGCTGTGGGGGACACTCTGTACCCCAGCCAGGGCAGGGAGGGCTGAGAAGGACAGGGGGGGTCTCCCCAGCCTGCTGGTGCCTGGAAAAGCACATTGTCCTTATGGAGATGGGCCCAGTGGTGTCAGTTTGCCATGTACCTGAGACCCCTGGCACAGGTCTGTGTCTCATTTTGTAAAGGGTAAGTGTTGCACAGAACAATTCTGAATTATCATTTGGGATGTTGTATGCTGTGGGTTTTGGGGATGCTTTTTTGTTTTGAATGGTTCACACTGGAAAGTTTCATTTATAGGTGACTCTGATCTTCTGGGTTTTGTGCTGCTTGTCCCACTACAAGCTCTGAGCAAAGGAAGGACACGGCAGCTCTCTCACTGAGTTGGCATCCTTGGCCTGAGCAGTCATGGAAGCAGCAGGCAGGTGTCTTGACTGCTGAACCACTTCTTGTGGTCTTAAGGCTGACATCCAGTGCTAAAGAAAATTCCTCCTTTTCATGTGACAGCATCACTGACAGGAGAGGGAAGGACTGGGGCAGAGTACTAAAAAACTCAAGAATTTCAGGTGTGACACAAAAGACAGCTCAGAATGCAAAAAGGGAATTTTGTGCCCAAATTGCCTCTCAAGGCAGTTTTGCTCTCTCTTCTTGTGCAATTGTGTCTTCTGAAAATTAGACCATTTTATTCATTGTGCTGTGCAAAACACTTCTCAAAATGTCAGGAAACAGATGATACTAAAACTTGAAGGAATTTGGATGTATAGAAACAAGCTATTCTTTCTTCTGTGCGAGGTGCTTGATGTTAGGAAACACTGAAAATCAAGGAAAAGGTTATAGTTGAGTTGGTCACTCTTTATTTATTAATTACCACCCCCCCCCCCTTTTTTTTTCTTTTGGGTTTGTTTTGTTTTATTTTGTTTTGTTTTTTAAACACAGGAGTAACTGGGAAAGTTACAGGAACTAAAACTGGATGTACTAAATCCCTAAATCTTAATAACAAAAGTGGCTTAATCTAGAAGTTAACAGTCTCATGAAGGGATTATTTTTGAACTCAGAGGAAGTACACACTGCAGAACCATGAAATGCCACCTGCAGGAGACTAAGTCAAATTGGATTTTTGTCGTTTCCTCACGTTGTTTTTCTTATTTTTAACGTCAAGTGCTGACACCGTCATCCTTCTCCTTGGTCTCATCCTTCCAAGCACGGCACTGGGTGGATCCCTGTGAGTCTGCTGGAGGTGCAGCTTCCCAGAGCAGGGGAGGAGTCACTGCTGGGGACCGGGAGGCCGAAGCTGCTGCGTGTGAGCAGCTGGCAGAGGGACTGGCCTGATTTAAACAACTGAACACAGCAAAGTCCCAGAGTGACCCCGCTGCTCCCCAAGCTCCTGCCACATAGTGGACACAGGTGGAACTTAAGGGAAAGCGACCCAGCTCGAGCTATTTTGCTGTGAAATTGTGTTTGTTAAGGGAAGAACATAAGGATGAGAGATCTTGGGCTGAATGGGTTTTTTCCATGAAATACCAAAAGCAATATTGGGAAACTTAAATGATTCTGCTGGTAATGGCTGCATACTCCTGCACTTATCCTATTAGTTTTCCTTTCACACACTGGAAATTCAGAGACTGTTCAAATGGAATTGTCTCCTGTCCATGGTGTTTTCTTGGTTGTATTTCAAAACAAAAATACTTGGTGAATTATACTTAAAAAACGCTTGGAATGCATTTGTTCATGACCAATGAAAATGCTGTATGACAGGCAAGGAATACAGCCAGGTGATGCATTAATTCTTGCATGGAGATCAGCCTGTTAGCCGTAGTGGGGAAACTTCTTTGCCCCTTGAGAGCACAGGGACTGAGTTTGTGTTGGTATGAACCAAGGCAACCAGGCTTTCCCCGATCCCCTTTATTATTCCAGCAGAGCTCTTTCTGGGGGTGTGTGTGCACATGTAAGCGGCTTTGTTCAAGAAACGAGCTGCTGTCCAGGGCAGCTTGACTCGTTTTGACTCACCCTTCTTCAGGGGCAAGGAAAAAAGGCCGGGGGAGATGGTGAGGACTCGGGGGCTCTGATGTCATTTGGGGCACCTCCATGTCCGTGGGAGAGCCACGCTGCGGTGGAGGAGCAGGTGAGCAGGGAATGAGGGGAGGTCGTGCTGGGTGCCCTTCCCCAGAGGGACCCGAAACTGCCAGAAAATTCACAGGGACACGGGGTGTGTGTAAAATATTAAAACCTCCCAAGTTTTTGATTTGCCAATATATTGGCAAGTAATACTAATTTATATATAAATAGTATAATTAGTATAAATACTAATGTATATATATATAAATTCATTTCGAAATAAATCCTATCTACTATATGATATATAGGAATGTAAAAAGCTCTGAATAGAGATGTGTAGGGTTTGAAAGTAATGACATAACGTTTTTATATATGAATGAAACAATCAAGTGCCTGAAAGCATAGGAAAGGATGATCGTGGTGAAAGAAACAAGAAAGGCTCTATCCCAAGTTTTCTCTCCGTTCTCTGCTCGCCCCGAACTGTCGCAGCCCTGGGCTGAGCTGCGCGGTGCTGCTGCTACCTGGGGACAGAGACCGGCACTGCCGCCCGACACAGCGCCCGACCCTCCCCGCCGTCCCCTGCCGGGTGACCCGGGACACCGGCGGCCACCGCGCCTGTCGAGAAGGGCATGGGCAAGAGCTGCCCGGGTGCCACTCTCAACATGACGGCGCTGAAAGGGGAGCCGCAGTTCGCCGCTCCAAGGATGGCGGAAGTGGCAGAAAATCACGTGACAGGACACTACAGATGGCCGGCCGGGGTTGAGCCACGCTCAAAGTGGCGGATGTGGCAGGACCGCGACAGAGGCGTCCTTGTCACTGCCTGCTGCCGCTGAAAGCACGGGATCGGGTCGGAATCGGAGTCGAGGGGGGTGGGGGGGGGGGGAATTTCAGGCAGGCGAAAAGTACGACGCCTTTGGGGGACGGGGGCTTAATTGTACCACACCAAAGCTGGCACCTTAGCCTGAAATGGCTTCTGCCAGCACCCAAGATGGCGACAAAGTGCGGAAGTGTTGTGGTGCCGCACCAAAGATGGCGGCTCGGTACACCGCTTGTTGACCTTCCAAATATCATCAGGCATCAGGCGCATGCGCCTTGGGTAGGGAAAAAACGGCGGCGTGGAATGACCGTGCTGCTCCCATTCGGGTGGCTGATCGCGGCGCCGACGCCGACCCAGCGCTTTCAGCGCGACTTTTTGTGGCGTTACCCGATGTGCGAAAACGGGTTGTGGGGTCAGCAGAGCCGGGAGCAGCCAGCGAGACGGAGCCGCTGCTTCGCAGGAGGTGAGAGGTGCGGGCCGGAGCTGGAGGCGGGGCTGGCCAGGCAGAGGCGGCAGGGAGAGCTGCAGCTCCCAGCAGCGATCCGGGAGTGCTGGGTGCACTCCGGGCCGAGGAGGTCGGAGCTGTGGGTGGTGGTCGTGTCCCGGAGCTGCTGAAATGGCAACTGGCAGCAGCCTCGTGTGTCTGTGTGTGTGGGGGACCAGCTCTAGCGCTGGCTGCCAAATCATGTATTTATCAGGTTTGTTTCAAATGCCATGTTCACATCTGGGACCGTTCAGGTCCCTGGGTGTGAAAGTCTCCTTGAAAGCAGCAAAGCTGAGCAGTTTTGGGGCATTCCAGCTGTGCTCTCTCCTGCTCTGTGACCCCCGCAGCAGGTGCAGGGTGAGGGAGGGGTGTGGATCTCCTGTTTGGCTGGGAATTCTGAGGCAGCGAAGGAAAGAAAGAAAGAAATGCTGCTGTGCAGGGCCTGGGGGGCTGACACAGCAGGACCCAAAGGCAGCTCAGGGAAAGAGGACGCGTCACCCCCTCCCAGTCCTGCCCGGTTTAAACAACTGCCCCAGATGCCAGGGCAGGGAGCAGCTGGGGAAAGGGGAATCGAAAATCCAAGCAGGCAGAACCCACTGCAGATCTGTGGGGTTTTCATCAGGCGATGCTGAGCTACTGACACAGAATTCTACGGGTTCCCAGGAGAAGTGAGTTTGGACGTTTCTGTTCTAAGATGTATCTTGGGCATAGGGGAAGATAATGCATTTATGAGTTAGCTTGGGACACCAGAATATACAGTTCTCAAAGTTGACTTGGCTTTTTTTTTTTTTTTTTGAAGAGAGATAAAATGAACATGGTAGATTGTTAAAAATGATGAAAAAGTGGAATGAAAGGTTCTTTTTTTTGCCCAAACTGAAAAGGTTTTTTGTTTGTTTTGTGTTGCCTGGCTTAGGGAAATTTAGCAGATCTCACTTTTTTTTATTTCTCCAGGTGAGTGAAGTGTTATATTTTTAATTCAGAAAGGGTTTGTTGTATGTGTAATGTTTCAGTTGTGATTCCAGAGTGGGGGAGAGCTTGGAGCAGGGAGGGAATGCTGCCCTTGCCCAGCAGTGCCCTGAAGGCAGGGAGGGGGTAGGAAAGCCCGAGGTAGGTCGGAATTCCTTCTTTTGTGCCATTCCAGAAGGTCACTGAGTCAGGAGGGAGGAGTTGGAGGCCGGTGTGTGCTTTGTGTGCACCTGGACCATGCAAAGTGACCTGTGCTGAAGGTTGTGCCCCAGCTGGGGCTTTCAGGACACTTCTGTGCAGCCAAGAGCCGAGGTGTAAATAACTGTAGTACTAAGGGGTGGCTCTTTGTGCCAGGATGGGCTCTCCTGGCTGGAAAACTTGTTCAGGCTACTCTGAAAAGAGCAGGAGCACAGCAGGGAAAATGTCCAACCCAGGGCTGTCATCCTGGCAAATTAACAATTCAGTTGGAATTTTTCTTTTCTTACATGTTACCCATAAGGAAAATTTGCTGTTGAGGATGTGAAAGGTGGGGAAACAAGGACTTTTATCCCAGGAGGAGAGAGATCCTCCTGTCCTGTGAGCTGTGCTTACACTGGCTGCTGTCTGGGGAGATGCCACCTTGGGAAAAAGCACCTGATAATTTCTGTTCCAAGATTCCATCCTGCTATTTATGGTTTGCCTGTGCTGAGAGAGGCTGGAAATGTTTCCCAGCAAGTGTTGTCTGCCAGTCACTGAAGACAGACTCCAATCTTCTCGTGTAAACCAAATAATCCTTGTGTTTCCCAACCTCACTGAGAACATTGGAATTGGAGAAATGATCCTAATTCTTTCCCTGCTCCACACTGCATCTGTACCAATTGGTGGTCCCACCAGGACTTGCGATAGGGTGCATGAGAAAAATAAGTTATTTTGCTGATATAATTGGATTCTCTGTATTTTGCTGTGGATTTGAACTCTCTTGTAGTAAAGCTCATATAAATATTTTAGATTAGAACAGAAAGCCATGGAAAAATAGCCTGGGTTGAAGGGTTTTTACCAGACTAGAGCTTGCTACAGAAAATTGGACGGTCAGGGGCTTTGCTGGGTCTGGTCTTCCAGTTTTGAAAGATTAGAAGCTGAAAACTTTTGTTTCTTCCAGCAGAGATTTGTGTGATTTGGCTCACCGGGAAGTATTCCCTCATAATAGCCAACCTAAACTTTTTTTCCTTCAAAACACAGTGAATCTGCAAACTTCTTTGCTAGATTCTTGTGTTCTGTCCAAAAAAAACCCAAAACAATCAAAAAATACTAACAGGTGTCCTTTTCCCCCTTCCTTCCCAGCAATGTGGCACAAATTCCAGTGATGGGAAGAGGCTGGAAGAAGCTGTATTTTACACAGTGGAGGCTGTGGATTATGCACCAGAGAAGGAGCTGCTGAACATTAAAGGCATCAGTGAAAAGTGAAACCAAAGATGACAAAATCCCGGTTAAGATGTTCTAGAACTTTAACCCAAGATATTCCACAGATTGATCTCTGCTGGCTGAAAGTGTTGTGGTGAATTTGGAAGGTCTCCAAAGGGCAGTAAATGTGATTGGAGTTCTGACATGACTTTTGATGGGAAAAGTGCACCAGGACAGGACTGAAGTGGAGGGTATTTCCATAAAACACACAAAAGGGATGTCGGAGCTTTTTCTTGGAGCAGAATTTCAGTTCTGTGCAGAGGTATCAGCTCGTGCAAGGTCTGTGAAATGTGCATGGAATGATACATGAGGCAGGAAATATTAATTACTGGGGGTTAATGAATGGCATGAGCTCTTCTGGCACTGCTCAGTTGGGTTTTCCCTCAGGCTGAGGCAGCCAAACTGTTCCCATGGGCTTTAGCAGGGCCACAGAATTCCACCAGCAATGGCCAGAGATCATCCAGATCACCACTCGCTCCAAAGAGCTGGACAAGCTGCTTCAAGGTCAGCATTTTATTATTTGTCTTTCCTGCTTAAGCTCAGTTATTGGGGTGGGGTTTTCCCATGAGTTTGATCTTTGCATGGAACCACATAAGACAAGTCTTGGTTGTATGAAAGACCTCTAGGACTGCTCTTGAATAATTGCTTGTATTTTAAAAGCTGCTGAAATAGTCTTCAATCCTTTTAGTCAGGATGCAAGAGCCAGAGCTGCCCATTTATGGATGTTTCTGGTTTATTTAAGTTTGTGATATGTTCAGGGGAAACAAAACCAGGCATCACCACCTCCCCATTCCTCTGGTAATCCAAAAATGAAAGTAAGTAATTTCAGCTCTTCAGCATCTTCAGAAACACACCTGGACTTCTTATCCACAGCATGAACAAATTTCAGAAGTTTTCCCTCTTAGTTTTGAAACTTTCAGCCAAATTCAGTGTTTATCTGAGTCTCTACACATGCAATATTTTATATGTGGGATAGATACATACACAGATACTTGTTTGTAACATGTGATCTTTCACTATTTATTTATAATTGTTATTGTCATTTTCCCTCCAGGAGAAATAGAAGCAGGATCCATAATGGAGTTCTTTGGGGAATTCCATACTGGGAAGAAGCAGCTGTGTCCCAGCCTGGCAGTCACTGGTCAAGGTGGGTGGTTCACCTCATTACAGCCCAATATTCAGACACCACAGCCTTGGGCTATTAGCTAATTTGAGCAACTCCCTTGACTTTCTAAGTGTTTATTACTGTCTAGAGGTTGCCATTCCCTAAAATATAGTGGCTTGGACTTAATTTGATAATTTAGTTGACTCCCTAAACTTCCCATCTTCTCAGTTCAACATTGAGCACCTGTCATCTTGTGTAGAATCATGGAATCCTGGAGTGGTTTGGGTGGGAAGGGAATTTAAAGCACATCCAGTTCCATGGGCAGGGGCACCTTCCACTATTCCAGGTTGCTCCAAGCCCCTTGGCCTTGGACACTTCCAGGGATCCAGAGGCAGCCACAGCTTCTCTGGGCAACCTGTGCCAGGGCCTCAGCACCCTCACAGGGAGGAATTTCTTCCCAATATCCCATCTATCCCTGCCCTCTCTCAGTGGGAAGCCATTCCCCCTTGTCCTGTCACTCCAGGGTGACAGGTACTGCAAAGGGAAGGAGTCAGAGATGGGGACCAACAATCTTCCCTCTTGCTTTTCCCAGCTAAATGGGAATTGAATCACAATAACTTGGGATATTATTTGTTGTATGAGCTCGATGAGGGCATGTGGCAATGTCTGCTGTATTTATGGATACTTTATTCCCTGTTCATTCCTTTCCTTCTCCTTTAGCTCCCTACAGACTGTGGGGGCAGCGAGGGAAAAGCCACATCCACGGGCACAGAGCAGCTTCCATCCAGAGCAGTTCCTGGCTGTGGCTGAAAGGTCAGTGAGTGCAAGACAGGAGTAGATGGATTCACAGCTCAGTTTTCCACAGGTCCTGGAGGTTCATCTGGCAGGTGTTCCCTTCGGAAAGCTCTGGTGTTGCCATTCCTCTCCCATCTCTGCCGCTCTCTCCCCACAGCTCTCCTGTCATTGTCCCTCAGCATGAGGTGATTTCCCTCTCTTGCTACTGGATGGGACTGGGAGCTTTCCAAGCAGCTGGGGGCAGGACTGGCTGCATCCTGTCAGTTCTTCCTGAAGGGAATTTGATCTAATCCTGCTGGCTTCGCCCACAGCAAGGACTGCTCCCGTGTTCCCTGTCACCAGGGAATATTTGGCAGCCAAGTGAAGGAGAGGAAGTGCAATGATGCTTGCAGCAGGCACAGGTGTGTCTGTGCTGGCTGTGTACAGGGTGTCCTTGGAATCATGGAATCCTTCAGGTTGGAGGAGCCCTCTGAGATCACGGTACTCAGGTGTTCCCTTGCGCTGCCGAGGCCACTGTCCCATGTCCCCAAGTGCCACATTCACGCGGCTTTAAATCCCTCCAGGGATGGGGCCTCCACCACTGCCCTGAGCAGCTGTGCCAGGGCTGGACAGCCTTTCCTCTAAGAGACTTCCCAATATCCAGCCTAAACCTCCCCTGGGATCACGTGAGGCCGTTTCCTCTTACCCATTTCAAATGGTTCCAATCATTCCCTTCTCTTTTCATCACCACAGCTTGCATTTTTCCCCTCTGTTTTTGTTTCTGGTGGTCATGTGAGTTTTTCTTCCAGTCTTTTGGCAAAGGTCCTGGCTAACTCCAGGAGCTCCAAGGTTCATCCCTTTTTTCCCCGATTTTGCAGGAATGGCCTCTGCCAGGGCTTTAACAGCGACCGCCAGGCGCAGCTGCTGGATCAGGCTAAAGACTGAGAACTCCTTTTCTTGCCCTGCATCCCCAGGGATGCTCCGTGTCCCTAAGAGGCTCCTTTCCTGCTGGCACCGCAGGGATGCTCCCCGAGGCAGAGGGTGGAGGAAGCCGTGGCTGTCAGCGTGGGAATTTCGTGGCAATTTCGGGACAGCCGAGCACAGCCAGAGCTTTGGGAAGAGCTCTCCCTCGGGGCTGCAGCACAGCTGAGCTCCATGTGCTTCCTGGGCAGCGTTCCCATGGGACCATACCCCGCGCGTTTCCCTGGATCCCGCCGTGGGCGCCGTGCAGAGGAATCTCGGTGGCCACAGCTGGGAACTCGGTGAATTGGAAGCAAAGCTGAAGGGTTTGTCCATGGAGAGAATGGTGATTTATAAACCAAAGCAGAGTGGCATTCCACACCAGGGATTTGGGATTTGGGATGGTCCCAGTCCATAATCTTTCTGTTCATTTTCTTTTGGATGCTGCAGCATCCTGGGGGATGCTGTTCCTTTCCATTTCCATCTAATATTCTGTATTTCATCAGTTCTCTGTGGAAGTCTGCTTTTAATGAAAAGGCCCAGGAGGATATTGATGACATCCCAGGTTCCTGGAATTTACAGGTGTGTGCTCAGACCAAGGATTGTTCTGGCTGGCAGAAGCTGCACCAATGTGTCAGTCTGGATTTGTCTTTTCTCCCAGTTCTCAGTTTGGGGGTGCAGTGCAGCCCTGCCCTATGTATCTCCTAGAAGAGTTTTGGGGTTTAAAATATTCTTTTATAATCTGCAGTATCTCTCCAGAACTGGATTGAAAATAATAAAACTGTAGCAATGTTGTTTGGATTGGTTCATTTGCATTGGTTAATTAAAGCAAATCACTGAGAAGGGGTTTGAGCAGCCCTTGGTTGGAGCTGGCAGCTCTTTATTGTCTCTTCATTCTCTGAATTTCTTTGAATTATTTTCTTAAGCAGTTGCTGCAATCAAGATACACAATGAGAACAGCATTGCTGCCCTGCTGGGTTGGGAAGTGCAAGTGCAGTTTCTTGGAGACGGAGGGGATGGGGAGCCGAGCCTCAGGCTTGGTTTTGGCAGTGG
Organism: Cinclus cinclus; assembly: GCF_963662255.1. NCBI lineage: Eukaryota > Metazoa > Chordata > Aves > Passeriformes > Cinclidae > Cinclus > Cinclus cinclus. The sequence goes on from NC_085049.1 coordinate 27,050,015, forward strand.
GAATTCAGTGAGGAGGGGAGAGGGGAGATGCCCCAAAACTGATTACAGCCAACTCTGCTGGGTTTGGGTGCCCTACCCCAAAAAAGTATCCTGGTTAAAGGGGAGTTGAGGAAGCAGTGGGATGTGCTGGGGGGGCTGTGCTGGAACCTCCAAACCCTGGGCAGGGATGGTGATCAGTGCCAGAGATACAGGAACAGTATGGAAGGGGGGGGGGGCTGTCACTAAATTCCAGCCAGGGGATGCTGAGCACTGCCACCTCTTTGGGACACTCCCTGATCCAGAGAGCTTTCCCATTATTTTCTGTCGTGCTTAGCACCTGGCACTTCATTAGAGTCCCACAGGCTGCAAATCCCACGGGAGCAGCTGGAGTCACAGCAGGAGGGTCCTGGAACCCCGGCGGGGCCACAGCCGGAGCGGCAGCGCCGGGCCCGGCCCCAGCGCTCGTCCCGGAGCGGCTCCTCCCGCCCGCGTCGAGCCCGGTCCCCATCCCAGCGCCAATCCCGCCCCGCTCCTCCGGCCCCGGGATCCCCAGCGGACACGGGCAGGACTCGGGCCCGAAGCCCCGGTCCCAGGGCCGGCTCGGCCCAGGTGTGACGGGCGGGGCCGCGAGCGACAGCACCGGCCCCATCCCGGGCAGGGCGGGGCCCGGGGCGGGGCCGGAGTTCCGTGAGGAGGGGCCCGGGGCGGGGCCGGAGTTCCGTGAGGAGGGGCCCGGGGCGGGGCCGGAGTTCTGTGAGGAGGGGCCCGGGGCGGGGCCGGAGTTCCGTGAGGAGGGGCCCGGGGCGGGGCCGGAGTTCCGTGAGGAGGGACCCGGGGCGGGGCGGGCCCAACTCAGGTGCGCGGGGCGGGCCCGGCTCAGGTGCTCGGGCCCCAGGGCGGCTGCGCGGGGCGGGGCCGAGGTGATTTAATACCCGGAAATCACCTGGCCCGCCATTTGCTCCCTCCGAGCACGGCGCGGGCGGGAGCTCCTCTGCGGGCTCCGCAGGTGAGGCGCGGGGGCTTCGGCCTCCCATCCTGTCCCCCCCTTCTTCCTCTCCTTCTTTCTCCCGGTATTGTCCTTCTTTCTCCCCCTACACACCCCTTCCCTCTCGTCCCGAAATCTTCCCTCCTTTCCCCCTACACTCCTTCCTCTCCTGTCCTATCCCTTCTTTTTCCTCTCTTGTGTCCACCCTCCCTCTTTCCCCCACCTGGTGTTTCCCTTCCCCTCCCTACCCCTCCTCATCCCCCCATCTCTCCTCGTCCTCCGCTCTCCTTCTTTGCCCCCCGCAGCCGAATAAAGCCCAGAGGGCCGGAGCCCGGCGCCCCCTGCCCTCGCTGGAGTCCCCACACGGGGCCGGACCCGCTCGGCGGGACCCCCCATTCCGGTCAAACACACCGCCCGACACCGCCGGGGTTCCGGCTTTCCTCACATCACACGGGGGGTCCCGGGGGGTCGGGGCTGGGGGTCAGGGAGGGACCCCTCCTCCGGAGGGGGGGCTGGGGGGAGGGGTTGTGGGTAGGTGAGGGTGGGCCCCTCCGGAGGAGGGGATGGGGGAGGGGGGGGGTTGGGATGGGTGGGGGGGGGTGGGTTGGGGAGGGCCCCCTCCGGAGGAGGGGGTCCCTGGGGGGGGGTCAGGGGGGGCCCCCTCCGGAGGAGGGGGTCCGAGGGAGGGGGCGGGGCGGAGGGGGGAGATTCCCCCTCCGGTCCCCTCCCCCGGACCCCCTCCTCCGGACGGGGTCAGCCCCGACCCCCCCTCCAGGGGACCCCCTCCTCCGGACCGGGGAGGGAGGGAAAGCGGGATGGTTCACGTCCGTCTGCGCAGTGAACAGACATTAGAAAACCAGTAACAGACAAACGAGCACCTTTCCTTCCCCCACCCCCCCCCCCCCCCACCCCACGGAGGGGGCCGGGGCCGACCCCGTCCGGAGGAGGGGGTCCCGGGAAGGGGACCGGAGGGGGAAATCATCCCCCTCCGCCCCCTCCCTCGGACCCCCTCCTCCGGAGGGGGCCCACCCTGACCCCCCCCCCCCCCAGGGACCCCCTCCTCCGGAGGGGGCCCTCCCCAACCCACCCATCCCCTCCTCCGGAGGGGCCCACCCTCACCCCCTCCCCCCAGCACCCCCTCCGGAGGAGGGGTCCCTCCCTGACCCCCAGCCCCGACCCCCCGGGACCCCCCGTGTGATGTGAGGAAAGCCGGAACCCCGGCGGTGTCGGGCGGTGTGTTTGACCGGAATGGGGGGGTCCCGCCGAGCGGGTCCGGCCCCGTGTGGGGACTCCAGCGAGAGCAGAGGGCACCGGGTTCCAGCCCTCTGGGCTTTATTCTCCGGCACCCCGAGCCCCGCTGCTGCGGGGGGCAAAAAAAGGAGAGCGGAGGATGGAGAACGGGAATAGGGGGCAGAGGGAGTGGTCGGGGGAAGGTGACAACTACAGAGAACTGGAGAGCTGGGGTGTGCGGGCAGCAGGGGAGGGGACTGGGAGTAAGGAGGAAGAGGAGTGAAGGCAGGTTGGGGGGATCTGGGAGGGGGAAGGGGAGCAGGGAGAGGGGGCAGGGGGTGCCGGCGTGGGGGGAAGGAAGGATGGAAGGAGGAGGGAGAGGACGGAGGGTGTCCGGGTGTCCAGGGTCGGGGTGTGTAGGGAGAGAGGGGATGGGGGGACTGGGCCGGGGGGGGGGGAGGGAGGGGAGGGCTAGGGGGGAGAGGGAGGGGGGGGGTTTGGGGGGGGGAGGGAGTAGGGGGTGGGGGAGGGGAGGGAGAAAGGAGAGGTATAGAGAAAAAAAACCGGAAAAGTTAAAGAAAATAAATGCGGAAAGAGATATAGAGCCCGGCCCGGCCGCAGCCGCCCGCCCCGAGCACCGAGGGGCAAATGGCTACAGACGCCATTCCCGGGGCTTAAATCCCCCCGGCCCCGCCCCGCGCAGCCGCTCTGGGACCCCGCGCACCTGTGCCGGCCCCGCCCTCCACACCTGTGCCGGCCCCGCCCGGCCCATAAATGCCGGCGGATCCGCAGCTGCTCCGCTCGGGGCGGTGGGTGTTCGTCCCGGGCTGCGGCCGGACCCTCGCTCGGAGCGGCACCGGGATCCGGGCCCAGGAATTCGGGTCCGGCTCCTGCCGGTATCTGCTGGGGGTTCCTGCCGGAGCCCCTTTTTTTCTCAGCGGGCAGGATGAGGGATTTGGGCTTTAACAGGGTCCGGGATGACCACGGGCTGGAGGAGCCACTCCGGGATGGGCCCTGGGGTCGAGCCCGGCGCTGCCGCTCCAGTTTTGGCCGGCGCGGAGCTAGGGTTCTGCCGGGGCTCCGGGCACGGTCGCACCGCGGCCGTCAGAAGCCGGGGCTGTGCCGGAGGAGGGCGGCCGTTCCCCGGAGCAGGTGCTGGATCGCGGCTGGAAGCGGGCGGGACGCGGGTACCGCCCCTCCCTGGTGCTCGGACCCGCTCCAGCCGCTCATCCGGTACCTGCCGGATGAGACCTGAAGCTCTCTATCCTCTCCCCTGCTTTCTCTGTGGCTCGCAATTACTAATGGGAAGATCTCTGGGTTTTGAAGAGCCAGTGAAAACTATTTACTCTTTGTTTCCAGAGCATAGGAGATTCTGAGTTGGAAAGAGCCACGAGGATCATCAAATCAAATAGTGGTAAGTGATTGGCCCATGTAGGGATCGAATTCAGAATCTTAGCCTTCTTAACACTCTGTTCCCAGCACCTGAGCCAATCTCAGGGTCATGAGGGAGGTCCTGCCTGGAATGGGAATGGCTGCTGATAGCAAATGAATTCCAATGCAAATGCAGCTCCTTTTCTGCTGTACGCCAGCATCTGACATGACACCCCAAAACTTTTTTGCATAATTCTGGTTTCCTGCCCTTTCTAAGGTTATATTCAGCAACTACAAATACACTCATTCCAAGTCCCTTTTTCAGGGAGAAATAAGCAGGACAAGTCCTGAGGGTTCACTTGGTCGGTACCCACAGTTCTTCTGGAGAGTGTTAGGTCTGGTCCAGCCTGCAAAGGAGTGTTTGCTGCAGGTGAGTGTTCACAGCCCAAAATCACAGCAGATGCCGAGGCTGGGGCTGCTTTTCAGGCCCAGAGCTGCACGGAGCCCTCAGTGACTCCCACTCACTACCAGTTATGTTCCTTGGTGTTTCCTCAATGTGTCCTAGTTGGCTGGGAATGCAGGGCAGGAGGAGGCTGGGAGCCCCAGAAAGGGAACCAGCACCTGCTGACCTTGGTATTTGCAGGGGAGGAGCTGTGCCTGCAGTGTCCTGCCGGTGGGATGCAGTGTGCCAAGCACACATCCTGGGGATGGGCACTGGGATTCCTGGGCAGTGCTTGGATGGAGGTGGATAAAGGGCTGCCCATGGCTCCTCGGCCAGGGGCTGCCCTGAACTGCCACCTGGAGATGCTTCAGGTTGTACAGACCCCACTGCCATCCCAGAATTTCCCCAAGGAACAGCTGGCAGTACCTGAGAATGTCGGCAGGGTGTGTTTGCAGAGGGGCTCAGACAGCAATTCCTGGAGCTCTTGCACACCCCCAGGTATGTCCCACCCACCCCAAATCCCTTTCAGCTTGGAGACATCATCCATCAAGGGAATCTTCCCTCATAGAAATTAAAGCCCAAACAGTAGCCCTCAGAGATGCCTTAAAATAAACAGTTAGAGTTGGATGAAGTTCTGTTTGGATTAAGTTTAGAGTTCTTTAGGGAGCCAGCTAGAAGTAGGGAGCTGATGGAAAGCTTTCACAGAAGGCTCCCACTAGAGGTGTGCTCCAAGAGCAGAAGGAGTCCCAATGTTGTCAGAGCTCCTGGAAAGTAGATGGAACAAAATAAGGTAATTCATCCTCATTTTCAGGTCTTCAGGGACAGATGGAGGGCTGAAGAGTAATACCTTTCTCTTCAAACTTGTGTACTCCCAAGTGAATGCTGGTTGCATTCTGACATATTTAGAAATATGGGAGAAAGAGAGACTGTGGACAGAAAGGATGTTTTTGCTTCCCTCTTTAAAAATTCACAGAAAATGACTGGTTTTGCCAACAAACGTTTTTCCACTCAAGACTTTCCCACCAACTTCATTAAACAGAGGTACATCACAGTTGAGACACCCGTTAAACAAAATAGTACAGAAATACCATTGTTCCTGCTGGTGATGAGAAAAATGGTGCAAACTAAAATATTCTGTCCTTTCCTTCCTCCATCAGAAACTCTCACAAATTAATAGGTTTTTTGTGGTTTTTTTAATACCCTCCCCCCTTACGTTATTAAATTTCCAATAACTTTGCTGGGGGGCAACTACTCTTTCGTTATACGAATCAGTAATTGCAGGACAATAACATTACACCATCTTTTTTCATGGCTTGTGTGAAATACAGTACACAGAGATCAAATTATGGCCAGCCACATGCCTTTGGTAAAATTAAGTCTGGTGAAATCACATTTTCTTCAAACTCAGAAAGCCGCATGTTGAACCCATGTTGTGTTTTGAAGTTCAATTCTTTACAAACTTCTTCTTCAAAACAAAGTTAAACACCTGTCACCCCAAAGAAATGGCCATTTCTAAAGCTGCTCCAGAAGAGATGAAAGGTTTGAACTTCAGAGAAGCTCTTCACATGCCTTGATCGCCATTCAATTTGTTTCAGACAGGGGGTAGAAAGTCTAGTAAATATTCACAAACCTACAAGTCAAAACAGTGATACCAGTGATAAATATTCTCAGTTTTTAAAAAAACTTTCTGTAGTAACACATGTGGCTCATTTAAGGAACTGACGGTCTTCTCCTTTGAGGCGTTTTTTCCGGGGCTGCACAAAGTCATCGTCCGAGTCATCGGTATGTTCTGGATTATCCTTTCCACTCTCGCTGCTTGGCTGTACAGGGAACTTTCTCTCTGGATAAAGGTTCCTTAGAAGATCCTCAAAGTAGGCTTCAAGTTTCATGCCAGCATCAGCCACTTCTGAATCGGGCTGTTGGGTGAATTAACAACATCAGTGCATCATGAAATAGCTTTGTACTTAGATCTCATTAGGTCTTTTAGGTACAAACTACAAAAAACCATCACTCAGCAGCAAGAATGGCTATGGAGCACCTTCCAGGGCCCCAAGGAGCACAAAAACCCAGAGTGAAGGCAGATCTTCCAGCCAACAACCCCCTGTGATTTTTGTCTCTGACAGGTGATCACAGAAGCCACAAAAATCACACTGCCTGGGTTCTCAAAGCTATATAAAGATTCTAAGAACTGTTAACTCATGACTGGAGTGGAAGCAGGGGGGCAGAGTTTTGTTGTGCTGTAAAACATAGATATGTCCTCAGGGTGTTATAAACTTCTCTAGCTTACAGATAGTTTTAGTAACAGTGAAAATATCACTGAGTAGACAATGACTGTAACATGGAAGACTAAGCCCTCCTGAAGTCACCCACAGCCACCACAGCTATCAGTTTCCTGAAGCAGCAATCACCAGAGTTGGAATAATTCCTTGCTATCAAGGGTGTCTGGATGAGAACCCCACAGAGGCCACTTGCAGAAGTCTTTATCCCCACTGTAATCCTCTCTCATTTTGTGGAACATGAACCACATGTTTCCTTATGTGCAGTAGGGGACAATAACAATTACTTAACATGCTACTCGAAATAATAAGGGTGGGTACAGAGCTCCCAGAATGAAAATCCCACTGAATTTAAGATTGGATGAAGGCGATCATAATGCCCACCATTAACCTGTATGAAAAAATTGTCTTTTTCTTTTAGCTGCCATCCTGCAATTCAGCTTGTTACCATCCTCCTCCCTTCTAAGGAAAGACCTCCACTGCAGAGTTATCTTAGACCACAGTAGTGTCAAATCTGATCTATGTTTTCACTGCAGTCTCATCATCCAAGTAAGTTCAGTACAATAAATTCTTGTGTTATAAGTTCTACCCCCATTATAGTTTTCCTGAAAGCAACTAAGCCAACAAAATATGATAAAACATCTGTTTTTCTAACCTCATTAAATTCAGCACAGTTCTGGAAAATTAGTCTGAAATCAGCCACAAAATCTTCTGGCTTTGTGTAGAATGAATTGGTCACTTCAAGTCTTTTTTTGATGGTTGACAAGTCCATAGGCTTTTTGATTATTTTGTAGTAATCAGGGACCTAAGTGGAGGAAAAAAAGGTGCAAAATGCAATTGTGTTCATAATTTATTGTTTTAAAAACCTTCAGATTTGATGGAGTGGGCAAGACTTAGTCTCATCTTAAAAGTGCAACTCAAAGATACAAGAATTGCACTTTTAACATACACGCAGACAGTTTCTGGAATAACAGTGATGTATGACAATTTGTTGGCTAAAATGCACTCTTTCCAATACCTATTTTAAAATCAAAGACAAACACATAAAACCTCCACTAACTACATATAACAGAGCCAATGAGTTGGTTTGGACATTATTTTCATGTGTAGTCAAATAAGCTATCTATTAAGTTTTATTTTCAAGACCACCATATGAAGTAAGTCTTTTGAAATGGCAGCAAATTTCAGAGATATCAATGGTTTTCATACCCAAACTGTGGCTGTAAGATTAAGGATTTTGTTCTTTAGAAACAATAAGAAAGTAAGTAAGAATGAAAACCAGTGGTAATATATATTTTTTCTACTTTCTCATAACAAGATTCACGTTTCTAATACCTGAATCTAGTAACACATGACCGTAATATGAATAATCAATTAATCTCTTGAGCCATTTCTTATTATTAAACTCTGGAATGTCTTTCAGAACTCTTAATCAAATGGAATAAAGGCTGCCTAGGAACATAGTACTTTTTGATGAACTCTTTCCCCCTTCACTTGTCCTTCCCCACTGACTTGTCTTGAAAAACATCTTGTCATCTGATCACAGTGGTAGCTCTTTGTATCCTTGGACTTCTAATGCACCCAGGTAATGTTTACCATTTTTAACCTAACAAATTTCAAGTCAGTAAGAAATTCAATTGGCTATTAGTACTAATGGAGTACCCCAATTCTCAAAATAAGGTAATGTTTAAAACTCCCAAATATATCCAAATTTACCTTTTCAGTGATTTAACTTGGGATATGAAGTCAGCAGTGTTAGAACTTACTTTCTGTAGCCATTTTTGAAATATTAAGTAGAATCAGTTATTGTGGAATTTTACTTGTAAATCCCCTGCTGATGCAGGGCTTTAGCTTCCTCCCTTCAGACAGTTTGAATAAAGCTAAGCATGTTTAATGCACTGAATGTTTGTGGAATTTGACTTAAGATAATGGACTTCAGAATGCCATTAGAAACATGGCAAATATGCTGCTAACATAAAATGGAAAGAAGTGAGGTACATACTGTGAGAGGAACTGGATCTTGAAAGGCAGGACTCATTTCATGACAGTAGAGGTATAGCAGCAGTCTTTCGCACTTCTGTGTCAAGAAAAATAGATAACCAAGTGATTAATGGCTTATTCTAAAATCACAATCTACAGAAAATAAAGAGCTCAGTGTTCACCATTTTCTTTGTGTATACAAATACATTAAACTGGATCTTGAGCCTTGAAAGAGATTATGAAAATACTTCTGTGTGATTTCATGCTTGCTGATTCCTTTTCAGAATCTTTACAGGGCTTATAACTTACATTTAATGCAAAATACAAATAGAACATATATAAATAACGGTGTGATAGAGTCTGTCCTCCACACACATACACACTGCTCTTGATGGGCAATATGATTTGTCCAAAGATAAGAACACCAGGTGGGAATTGCAGGAGGAACTGTCTGGATGCTTGCATAACTAATGTATTCCATGGTGGGGAATGGGCCTGCAGAAGGGTACAAAATGCTCCTGGAGACTGAGCCAGCTGGGCAAACTGACCTCCCGAGGCTGCAGGGCAGCTTGCAGGTGGATCCCACCCCAGCAGGATACAACCAGCATGAGGATGGGAACACTCAGCTTTGGACAGGTGAGTAACAGGTGGAGATAAAATCCTAAAGTAGCTCTATGGGTGCTTTTGGTGCTTTGCAATTGTGTTTTGTGCAAACCTGTGCTTTTCCAGCTGAACCTGTCCATGTTACAGCCCTTCAGGCCTGCTTATATTATACATTGCACTGGCAATATTACATACTGTGTTAGCAATAAATCTCATCATAATCACCCACTTAATCAATGTCATGAGCCTGGGAGTCTTCTCTCTACTACTCTTCCATAAATGTAGATTAAGACCCCAAATAAAATACTAATTTCAGTGTTATTTACACAAGTTGCCAACTGCAAACAGGTGAAATGCTGACAAAAGTTTTTAACACAGTTCAAAACTGCTTTAGCTTGAAAGTTTTAAATAATAATTTTATCCTTACCCTGCGGTCTATGGGTGCCAAACCCATGGTGTCTTCCAATTTTCTTTTTTCAGAGCTGTGAGCAGGTTTATCACAGTCATATTCAACTTCTGGCTTGGACAAATCCCGACAAAATGTACAAATCCACTCTCCACTAAAGAAGACAAACAGACACATTGACCTCAGTGAGGGAGCACTCTTTGCTGGAAGGCTTTTCACATATTTCTGGGTAAATTCCTCATCTGGGGGCTGGGTTTTCTCTGCATCTCTGTTGTTTTCTTGGTGGTGGTACAAAAGGCTGTGACAGCTGGCAAAAAATGCTTTATTACAACTTTGTTTCCTTTTAGTTGCACTGCTGTCACTAATTGTGTCCCAGCAGAAAGACAGATGGTCTCTACCTTTGTCAATACTGAATTTTTTCACTTGAGCTCACAGGATTTAAGGACTGCACTATGAAGAGTCCTGTACAACCACAACTACAGAGAGACTGAAGGAGTAATATGGGCTGAACAAAAGGAAAAGTGTTAGTCTTGTGTGGTGAGAACTACATACCCTCTACAACCTTGATCTACAGTACCTTACTAATCAAGAGATGACCATAGACAGGGTTCTTTGTAAAACTGAAAATACTTCACTCCCAAAACCTTTCAGATGTTCATGATTTTACCGGTTTGTGTAAGACAATATTGGAGATTTAAATGTCAGTGTAAGGTTATAAGAGAGTTAGTTCTGCAAGCTATGTCCACTGATTGTTGAACACAATTTATGAACTTGAAAAACTGAAAAAACTATGAAGAGTCTATATTTTTAATATACCTCTCTACAAAAAAAAAAACACCAAAAAAACCCCTGCACCCTTGCAGATAACCACTAGAGGGCTGAATCACCACACAACAGAATCCAGCAATAACCCATTATGGGATCAACTGCATTTATATGCCAGAGGTATGTTATTATAAAGAGTGTCTTCATAAATGGCAAATATTTCTGCAGAAGCCGTTTTTCATTTCAATATTAAGGCAGAAGGCGTCACAAATTTAAAAAGAAAATCTTACTATTTTCTATTCAGTTGATCCAAAAATTTTCACTATCTGCCAGTTTTAGCATGCAGTGGTGAATGATGGACATTTTGCTTCAAGAAGTTTTACCTTCTACTGGCTTAACTTCACAGAATGATTTATGACAGTGTCACCTCTATGCCTGGACTAGCCTTACAGAAATGATGTAGCAGATAGACAAAAATTGACACATACCATGACCTAAAGATATTGTGATACAAGACATCAAGGAACAAATTAAAGACAGAAGAATGATGCATTAAGATATCTAAGAATCAGGAACAATGTGGTAGGTTGGAATAAAGGAAAGAATATGCTGTGACCTTACAACTCTAGGTGGGAACATTGTTTTAAACTGAAAGAAAGTAGATTCAGACTGGATACAAAGGAAAAGTTTTTTAAGGTGAGTACTCTGGAACACTGGCACAGGCTGCCCAGAGAGGTGGTGCATGCCCTATCCATGGAAACATTCCAGGCCAGGTTGGAGGGGACTCTGAGCAACCTCATCTAGTCGATGTCCCTGAGCATTGCAGGGGGGTTCAAATTAGAGGACCTTTGAAGGTCCCTTCCAACCCAAAACACCCTGTGACTATGAACCTCTGAAATTGCTCTATCCATCTGAAACAGGAACAAAAAGCAACCCTGAAAGCAGCAGACTGCCATAATAACAATATTATTTTGTGTGTTTGAAGGAACTAATGATAACAGGCTAAAGTTTGTTTGGCAGACTTACAGCTGGGGGAAAAAAAAGGCAAGCAAAGCCACAAACATGAGAACAAAAACCTGATACATCAGAAGTCAGGAGGAAACTTCAGCTAACTGTGCTCTGGAGGCCATGAACACAATGCACCTGTAATAATATGCACCTTTACAGATCTGCACACCTGCCATCAAAGTGACTTTTGGCTCCTTGCCCTCACACATCTTTACCTGTTTCCCCTGAATGATCAAGTAAAAATGAAGCATTTTAAAGACTTGTTATTGAATATTTAATTTTAATACCAACCAAGTCTTGAAATGCATTGTTATCTGTCTGCTTCAAGATTACTTTTTGTTTCCGTGCCAGAAAGAATATTTATTTATCTAAATGCTTACTGTAGCCTTACTGCATTTACCTTATGGCATTAAGCTGTAACATAGCATTGTTTTAATAAAAAAAAAAAAAAGCTGGAATTTGAAGTTTCAAAAAGAGAAACATTTTTATGTGCCGTTTCAAGTAGCATTTAAAAGAAAGACACACTTTCCAGAAGTATGCCTGTTCAGAGTAGCACAGAGATCCACGTGCTAATCTAAGCTGCTATCCAAATGTTCTATACCAGTAAACTATCCTGATATTTAATCGGAAGACCTCTTATTTATAAAAGCATTAACCACTGAGCATGTTATGACCAATGTTTTTATCCTTTAATCCAAACAAGCTTATTACGTGACATTTCCAAGCTGGGGCTTTGCAAAATGCTGTTTATTTTAATCAAAGACACTAATTCCAGAAGCAAGCACTGGTAATGCTTGCAACAATAATCTATTTAAGACTCTATTTTGAAAGTCAAGAAACTGAGCAATGGTTTTGTAACAGCCAATGAAGAAAGCTTAATGCTTGTTTCAACACTGACTGAGATGTTATAAAATATGTCAGTCACTACACATCCCATGCTTGGAGCGCAGCCATGTTTAGCACTAAAGTAATATATTTAATACTATATTAAATCAGATTTTTCCTGTAGAAATTTCTTAATTTTTTTCCTTTTTTTTTAAGAGCATTATTATTAAGAAATACAACCCTTAAAACTTTTTATGACAGATTGGTAATTCCATGTCCCAGTTTTAATAATAGATGTCCTACATGTAGTCTTGTTTAACTGTCAAGTAAGTGAAGGGTTTTGCTAGATTTTGTACAAAAATATGCAATTGAGCTGAAGTTTTGTGAAAATTCAGATTTTATCTAACTAATAAAACTATTGGACACAAGACTTTAAAGAAGACACTGCTCTTCCTCTGAGACTCAAACTTCTTATCCTGGGTTTCACAATGCAAGTCTAAGGTCTTTTAGTGTAATTTTAGATTGAATTGAAACAGTCAATTACCTTGGAAAGCTCATCAATGTAGGGACATGACAAGAAAGATGGAATACTTTTGGACACTTCTCACAGCAAAGGAGCTTCCCTCCATTTTGACACACAGCACACCAGTCTTCGTTGGGATCATCCTCTTTTCTGCCCTCGCCAGTGTGGGAGGATCCCATCCATCCTGCTTTCCCAGGGCATGTGTTCTCCTGCAGTACCCCTGGCTGGTCATCTGTGCTGTCTGGTGCATCTGTTCTTAGCATAGCTTCAACAGAAGTGGAACTGTGATTGGTATCCAGCAGCAAGGAAGTCAGTATGGACTGCAGGAAGAAACACAGGAAGTCAGATTACAGTATTTATGTGAATTTACGTGACCCTAACAATGTGCAAACTGACCTGAGTAACAGATTTACATGCCAGCAGCCATACAACTTGCAACATGCATGCAGAAATTACTAACACACTATAACACAGGCTATTTACTGCTCCACCAATAAAAAATTAATCTCTGGTGGCCCAAAAATCTAGTACCTTGTTTATGGATATTCCCACACTATGACTGGAAATGCTTCCTAGCAGCACCTGAAAATTTCATCTCTGCAAGTTATTTTTGAATTTCCCAGGTTTTCAATGGATAAAAGCAGTCCGATCACACAATTTAATTTAATTGGCAGTAGGGCTAGTTTGATTTTGAATTTCATCTTTTCCTTAGCTTTGTAATTTTCCCCTGGAACAGTTCCCAACAGAATACAAGTAAATAATTTTAGTCCCCATAAATACAAAATACCCTCCAAAGAGAAAGGGGATCTTTCTAGCTGTAAATATTACATTCCGAGGCCGGGATTCTTCCTCCATCTCTTCCTTCACTACAACGATTGGGAAATCAAAATTTTCTGATGCAGGCGACTCCTGTTTAATTTTGATCGGCTCCAACATAACAACAGGGACTTTGTGTGTAGAGTCAGCTCCTGGTGGCCTGCTGGAGGAGCCAGAACTGTAAATGACATGAAGAGAGAGGAAAAGAAGGAAATTAGGAGTCAGAACTGGACACCTTTTGTACACTGATGCTTTCCAAGACCTCAGGATGTTAATCTACTTGGTTTCTTTAAATCCTGAATAGTATTCCCTTTATGGAATGCAACATCCAAGCTAATTTCCTTTGATATATACTGAAAAAGCATTACAAATGGGAAAATTTTAATGGTGCAGCCTCAAAACTAGAGAATTACTCATGGTTTGACCCACTAGTGAAAAAGATGCAAATAATCTCAGTTTCTTTCAGATCATACACAAAAAAGCACCTCCACTGAACATCCTAAAACACATAACCGAATAAGGCAGATAAAACACATATTTACATTATCTTGGAAAATTTTCCTGGAGCCTTGCAGCTCTACCAAAACTTGGACCCTACTTATAGAACTAGATCTGTCTTTTTTCATGTATTTAGTACTAACAGGATGAGAACGGACAATCTAACTTTAAAATACCTGCTTATCTTTTTAAATAAAATGAAGAATTTAAATCTAACAAAATGAATTCAAGCAGCAGTATAATGAATCGCATTTTTAAATGCAAGACTCTTCAAACAACCATTTAAACTGCTCATAGGAGTCCTTCACAGAATTTACCATATAAATGGAATAGAGAAAAAGGTATTCTAGATTAAAAAGCACCTGCATTCCTAACTCAAGTAGGATGAATGTTATCTGATTTTTCTCTGCATGAAAAATTAATGTCTCATGTATGCTCTAATTTATTGCAATGCATTAACGAATCTGCACTCTTCAAACAACACTGTGTAAATATATTTGTTCATTAATATTCCATCAGTAAGGGATAAAAACATTTGTATAGACTCTCAGTAGATATCTAGTGCTCACTTAACTGTATTGCAGCAGAAAATTCTTAATAACCCTCTTTGTAACATCAGTTCCTTAAATCTGAAGTAATTTATAGTTCCACAAGGGTTTTTAATATGCAGTTTTTTCCTTCAGGTGATTTTTCTGAACTTAAAACCTTATTTATAAATGGTATTCTTTTAATAACGCCAACCTAGCCATCATTTATATATTCAATACATCTTTAGATGTTCTGTTAATACATTACAAATGAAATTACTGCTTTTAGAATGCAAACAGTGCTGTAACAACCATCAGGCCTGCCTGACCTGTTAACAGAGAAGGTGAAACAAATCGACATCTTTATGTATTAAAGAGAGAAGAGACGGAGGCATGTTCTGTAGAGGTGGAAGTTACATTTACTTCTCTCACACTCTCTCCTTACCTCTCTCTGCTCCCAACACTGGAGGCACTGGGTGAACGAATTGGAGGGTGCACGTTTGTCATACTGATTCCTCCTAGGACACAAGGATCAGATTAGAACAGAACACAGGTCTGTGCCAAGTCTGAGATACGACTCAGAGAAGTACACACGTTTTGGGGAAAATTTCTCCTGCAGTGAGAAACATCTCATTTAATACATTTTCATGAAAGGATGAGAGGCATGAGGTAACCGAGGGTTATGATGGGTGAGTACCTCTGCCTGGCTGACCTCTACACCTGATCACTGCAGGCTATTTTGTCTTATTTAAATTCAAGCAGATCTCTCAGGAGAACTGCCAGGAAACCTTGAGCTGGTGAGCAGGAAGGAGTCTGGGGGACAGATATGAGAGAGACCGAAGGTCTGGGACCCAGAGAGCCAAAAGCCTTGTGCAGCAGACTGCTGAGCAGCAGCCCTGGGAAGCCTGAGTGCGCTGTTTGTGCTGTCTGTGAATGCACTGCCGCTGTCTCTGCTACCCGCCACAATCTGGGACCACCGTACAAGCGTATGAACATTGCATGAGTGCTCCCTGGGAATTCCCACAGCCTTCCCATGGTGACAGGAATCCCCTGGATCCTCCAGGTCCACCACATTCAGCCACCCATCACAGTAACTTCTCTGGTCATCCTGTGACAGTGCTGCACTACTGACCCAAGGCACCATTTCTAGTCTGCTGTTACATCCTATCTCACTTTTGCAAATACTTGTCTCTTACCACAGCTGCTAGGTTTTAATCAGGTGTACACCTGAGCGTGTCACTTTGCTATGGATTTCTATTCAGTCTGCTAACATCTACCCTTTTTTTCCCCTCCCTGTTTTTAAGATCTGGACACTTAACCTTTGATCACAAATGCCAAAATATTATCTCAACTCTACCTCCTACTAGGGTTTCTACAACTTTGCCTTCATTTTCTCATCTTTCATCTTTAAGATAAAGCAGAATTAATTATGATGCCAGTGTTAACCTTGCCATATTAGATTTTTCAATTGCACCACTTAAATAGAAAACTGCACCAAATTTAATTACCTGAGAGGCCTGGTGATGGTACCGAGGAATTTGGTGACTGCACAGTCCTGTTTGAAGGGGGTTTTGGCTGATTCTGCTCTACAGTGCCATCCTTCCTTACGGCATTATCCAGTGTGATGTTTCCTGAACAATCAATCTAAAAGGTGGGGAAGCAAAAGTAAGCAGTTAGTGCTGGGAAAGGGAAAAAAAAAAAACCCTTCAAAACAACAAAGAAAGAAACAAAACCAAAAAGTCTCTGCCACGCTGATATTTTGAAAGCAAAGACCAGAATGCATTTCACCAAAGATTACCCATCCAAAAGTGAGATAGTTACTTTAAAACATATCCATCTGGCTTTCCCTAAAAAGAAATAGCCAAATCCAGACAGTGCTTCATTTTAAGAGCAGATGATTCTCTAAGTACCATTTTTTCTCCACAGGCTACAGGGAAGGCTTAAATCAGACAGGGAGCTTTCACACATTGAATTGAGTTTATCTCCACACCTTCTTTGAACATGCTCACAATACATACTCTCAAAAAGATAAAATGCTATACACAAATTACCCCTTAATCCACTGCTTTAACAGGACTGGAAGAAATTCAAAGGACACTCGATCCCATCTGTCCCACATACCCTCTGGACAGAAGCCATGCATATTGACTTAAAATGGAAACAGCAAACCAACACTTGCTCTTTCCACCATGGCTCAGGCCAGATAACTGGGCCTTTATTCTAGGGGCTCCCAATTCAGCATTCTAACTTTCTGTAAAAGCTACAAATTCTGGTTTGATAAGGAGGAATGACTTTTTGAAATGTTTGGTTTCTTCCAATATGTAAGATAATGTTTGATAAAATGTATCCAAAGTGGATGCAGCAGCTTTGGCAAGGTCAGCATATTTACAGTGATTTGTGCCATGTTATCTTGAAAGCATAAACTCAGTCACGCACAAGCAGAAGAGTTCTTAATACTGTGCACAGAAATAAATATGCCAAAATGTCTCACAGACTCAGTAGTTTTATGACCATGTTGTGTAGCTCCCCCTTTAAGTCTGACAGATACTGTGATTCTGTAGTCCATGTGCTCCATTTTAATAAAGAGGACACACAGTATGCAGTGTTAAATGTTAAAAATCTACCAGAAACCACTGCTATCTATGGACACTGGTCAACGAAAGCTAAGTTAACACATTTCTGTAAGGAGAATTATGAGGCCTGCAGAAAAATACGCAGCATACAAATAAACAAGTCCAATTACAACTTGTAATCCTATTTTAATTAGTTGTCCTAACAGCTGTTTCCCAGAACAGTTCTGAGTATTTCCAGCAATGTACAGGCAATTCTGCATTGTTTATTTCCTATAACTGTTTTGGCAAACAGAATTTCAGTCTAAAAGGTTTCTATTTCTCACAAACATTAAGACCTCAAAATAGAATCCATAAAACATTGCCTCTGTGTTACACTTACATCAGGGAGAGATGGCAGATTATAGGAGCTACCCACTGGGGAACTCAAATCTATCACGGGGGGACCGTAATTCTTCCCATCACACCCAGCAGCACTGGTGACTGTGGGGCTGGATGGAGTCGATGTTGTGCTGCTTGCAGTTGAAGGGGTGGTTGAAGTTTGTCCACTACTGATCTGCCACTAAAAAGAAGAGACAAAAATCCAGGGTTCAGCACTTTTTTTCCTTTGCAACAAGTCACATCTACTGAATGTACTGATAAAACCAGCAACTTAGTTCAGGAAGCTGAATTCAAACATAAAATCCTGATTTACTCTTAAGTTCTCTCATTTCAAAAACCAATCTCACAAAGACAACGGAAAATGACAAGTAGTTGAAAACTATGAATAGAAAAAATGAATGCAAATCCTTAAATTCAAAGCTGTATCTCATTGTTAAGTATCTATTAATAGTTCATGCTGCATTGACAGTGTTGTGGAAGAAACGTAACAGTTTTTGTGAAATAAAAGCATTACAGGTAATAGGCTGAATGCACAGCTGCTCCAGTGCTTTACCAAATAAATGGCTACAGTGTCACCTTGAAGTCTTTGATGTCGTGCTTCCCTTAATGACATAAAGTCATTAAGAATTTGAAATGCTGACTGTGTCTACAGCCACATATACATTTAACTCCATGATATGAAGTGCACAGTCAAGTCAAACCAAATTTCTTTCTCATTTAGATGTATTGAGTTTTCAATTACTTTAATGGAATTTCCTGGCAAATGCAGGCAAAATCTAACTCTGCTGAATTCCTTTTTAGTCATTCTATTTACTGGCCTCTAGAAAGACATTACTGAATAATGAGGTATCTTTAAAGAAAGGCATGTAGACAGGCCAGTCTTCTTTTCAGAGGCACAGAACAATAGTCACTTTTTATTCTTAAAAGTTCTCTTAGATATTGTACAGCTTTCTTACTGGTATGACACTGCTTTTCAGGTCACAGATTTGTCTGATTCTTTCCTGCTTACCTGCACTCAGGAACTTATGTGGTAATAATATGCTTTTTAGTAAAGATGAGCCTTCCTAAACACCCATAACACACATGATGTGTTTGCTTCTCTCCAGTTCAGCTGCTGATCATCTGGGCACTGATCAGTCTCACTCAGCAGAGGGCCCACAATTGTGGACACTCTTTTCTCCCCTCACCTGTAAGAGTTCAGGTTTGCCATACTCTGGGGAACCATGACAGCTCCAGCCTTTTAGCCAGTGTTTTACCTGGTTCCTGGTGAAGTCACTATCATCAAGTTACTAAACTGGGATTTTCTGATTTGTCCACTCACTGACTGCAGTGTGCAGACCATGGCCATGCTAAGTTTTGCCTAAGTGGTCAGAAACTACAGCAACAGCAAGTAAGAGAATGAAACACCTACACAGCACACACAGTGGCTCACCTCCCCAATGCTTCAGCTGCTTAGAACTGTCAAAATGAAAGCAACTTAGGTTACCTCATTAAGAAAACTATGGGTATCTTGTCACAGTAAAATCTCACACTCTATTTTAACTGAAAAGCACTCCAGAAGTATTGCAGAAAAGATGATATAAGGCACATTTGATGTTTAATTTCTAGATGGGAGAGTGAAAAGGGAAAGAGACTCTACCTGTTTTATAGCTTGCTGTGCCAAGAATGCCATTTGCAAGGGGTTGGGCTTTACTGCTGGCCTTGGTAGGTTCTGATTTTGGGGAAATCTCATTTGTTGTGCAGGAAGAGCGGAACCATTGGGCTTGGAACTATGATTCTGAAAATGAATCAAGCGTGGAGGTGCCTGCATAAAAACAATAAAAACAGTCCTGCAAGTTAGCTGAGATCTATTCTGTATTCCACACATCTTTTACTAAACAGTCCTTTTAAACTTCTGATACTCCTCATAAATTATACGCAAACAAATAGTACCGCACCATTTATCTCAATTACCAAAATAATTAATTTCAATGTTAAAACCTAGTGGACAGTTTTGAATTATTTTAATATATGAAGAGACATAACAGGAGCCAGTGAGAGTGTTTCCAACTTTGAAAGATATGAGAGAATCATTGGGTATTAGGCAAAATAGATTTAGCAAAAAAAATTAATGACATTAACTTTTTGATCACTTGACCAAAACTACAAAAATGTCGCTAAGCACTGTATGTGGCTGGGTAAAGGAAGATTTTGGTTTTTTAAAGAATAAATATAGGCTCGGTGCTGCCATGCATTTTGCAAGGCAAGTAGTTTAAAATGCCCATTCATTCCTCAGTAAAGAAAAGGTCCTCTAAACCATCTACATAGCCATGTGCTGAAGATGAAGATATCTGTAGTTAATGTATCTAAATTTCAGTTCTTTGCATTTTTTCCTATTTTACTTGACTTTCTCCCTCAGTGCCATGGAAAAAAGAGAGTCTAAAAACAGTACTAACTTACCTGATGAGAAGCATGAGGCTGTTGCATGGCTCCTGGCATTCTTGAGTTTGGCAGAACTACTGGTCCTGCTCTGTGTTGAGCTTGCTGTCTCTGAGCCATGACCTGCTGCTGCATGTGCTGGAGGCGGAGCTGAGCTAAGCTGATCTGTGTGGGGAACTTGGAGAGCTGGTTGGGAGGTAAGCTGCCTGGTGGCTGTAAGTTTGGTTCCATCACAGGGCTCTTGGGCATATGTGGTGGAGTCTCCTTATCTTCAATTACCAAAGAACCTATTTTAACCAAAATAAATAAAATCACCATCAGCAGAAATGCCATCACTCTGTCAGCAACATGCCGTCTCACTACAATCCAAAACATTTCTGAAGTAACTTGTTCCTTTATTCAGACTTTATTTTTTTTTCACTGGCTCTTATACCTGGCTTACCTACAGAAATTGAACACGTCTGATCATAAACAAAATGGCCTAAAGGTTGTGATTTCTGAAACTAGATAGATAAAACCAAATCACATTTATCTATCACTTAAACTCTTACAGGAACTCCAGTGCTGGTCTATAAGGGTGCCATTTCTATTGTAGCATTTCTCAGAATGTAAGGGACCATATTTCAGAAGTTCATTAAATAAGCATACACAAGAAAAAGAGCCCACCAAAAACAGGAAAGTCTGCTCATGACAAGCATCTCAGCTGAGCAGCAGTTCAGAGTTATCACCACACAACCTGACAGCTGGTTTCTGGAAATATGTTTCACTTTCAATTCCTGTCTCTAAGAAAATTATTTATAAAGAAGAAATTGGAGAATTTTCTTGCTATCATCAAATGTCCTCATGTCTGGGAAAAGGAGCTTATTTGCCTTAAAGAACTGCCATAACACTTTCTTCTTTTGACATTGTAGAGAATCGTGCATTTGCACCTCTGTACACTGAGACAGCAACTTCTGATGAAAGGCAGAAAATGTCCCACAGCTATTTCACAAAGCCTTCTGCACATGACAGAAAAATAAAAATGCCCCCAAGACAACAGTGGAGAGAGAAAGGAAGCACAACAGTCAAAATCCTGAAAGACCTCTAAAACCTTGAAGTCCTCCTGCTAAGCTGTTTGAGCTCTTAGGGTGCTTCTCATTGTGGCTGAAAGCTGTCCCATGGGAAAGGACCTGGGGGTGCTGGTTGACAGCAGGAACACTTTCTTTGGATGTGAAATAGGGTTAAAAACTGTATTCCTTGTTTCAGAAGCCAGAAGGGGTGAACTATTGGAAGTATTGACCAGAAAACTGAACGCTGCTATTTTCACCATCACATATAACATTCAAGCAAGATAAGTTTGCTAACACTTTATCATATTATTCATAAATAATACTTTTCCCCATGCAGTGCACTTTAAATGTTTTTCACAGTTAGGGAAATACACTTAACAGAGTAAATGAAGAAATGAATACAGTAGAGGCTATAATCACAAAAAGAAATCTGCTTTCAAAATAGGACCAGGACACCAAAATGCTAATAAAAAATTACCATACCTAGATTGAAAATATTCTGAGCCCAGAAGCTAGGATCACAGTGGAACTGGATGGTATTGTTAGCCACTGGGGAAGGATCACACCTTGCTCGGAGGAGATACCGTAGTCGATATGTAATCTAGAACAAGAACAAAAACAAGTTTTTTTTTCCTCTGGGGCCAGAGCCATGTATCTGAATAGCACAAAACCTCCAAACACATACACACACCACCCACACACACGCCAAACAAAGCAACCAATCAAAAAACCCCACCAAGAAAAACTCCCCTGAACAAGCCCCTAGAGAACAGAGGTTAAAGATAGAGAAATGTGTCCAAGCTACAAAAGAAGAGGTATTTTTGACATCTTCCCTTATTCCTAAAGTAGTTTTAAAAAGAAGTTAACTACAGCCTAAACAAAAATAACAATTATTTCCTGCAGAAATACATATCCTTCTAAAAAACTTGGCCATTATATTCAATGACTTTAACTACTTGCAAGTGAAGTTCAGATTTACATAACCATTGATGTTTTTTCTCCCCACGCATCTATTTTAGCCCATTCATTTTTCTTTCAAAGTATGCCATTCGTTTGGCAACAAGTATGATCACAGGAAATTTTCTTTTGTACTTAATTTAAGCTTTCTTCAGACAGCCAAAGAACATATTTTTATAAACTGTCTTTGAAAACTCAGATTCACAGATATTTTCAGATTTTTCCAATACCTTGGTTCCAAAGAACTGGGCTGTGATTACACAAGAGAATATTCTACCAAATGCTTGCAAATTTATCTAGTTCCTAAAAAGAAAATGTTGTCTTGCAGTTGCTTCACTACAAATGTCAGGAAATGATATACTAAAATATGTCTAATTTTAGAATCACACATAGCAGATCCTGAAAAAAACCTTGGGAGTTCAACTCTTGTTTTTCTTGAGTGATAGATTATTTCCTGGAAAAGAGATATACTTGGTGAAATCATCTTAACTGCTTAAATTATACAAGTTTGGCTTTTTTTTTTTGAGAGGAATTTCATAAGAGCCGGTGTACAGGTTTTTTCTTTCCATTTTAGGCAGGTCAGTTTAAGACTGTACTCAAAAAAAAAAAAAAAAACATTTAATGTGACTCAAGGTTTTCAAATGATCAGAGGAAAATTTCAAGTGCATTATTTCTATTTTGGATAGAGATTTCCTTAGGATTTTTGTGTACACTACCAGAATCAAGTAGATGACACTACAGAAATTCTAGACTTCCGTCCTGTTACCAGTACTGGTCACACACAGCTCCTGCCATGGTTTGCTCCATTATTTTCCTCCTATTGTGCACACACGTCTATCGTAGATAAACTCCTGACTGGTCACCTCATGTTAGTAAAAGTGAAAAGTACAGCCTGAGAGTACAGTACAGCCCTCCAGATCTAATGCTGCCTTTAAGTCTGGTGGGCATTCCTTCCTCGCTCCTGGATATGCTGGAGCAGAAGTCCCACATGCTCCTCTACACAAAATTCCTTGGAAATAGATTTTTCCAAATGCCCACAGATAGGTTATATACTCAACTCCTGAGCAGCATCAAGTTCTAGTCTGTTCTTTTGAAAAATACTTCTGATTTGCTGAGGCTTTCTGGGCTAGATGGTCCTTTCTTTCAGCTGTCTAATGTTTATATGATTAAGATGCCTAAAACTTGTTTCCTCACTCATGTAGCAGAGCCTTGGTGGCAACACTAAGCAATTATGAACAACATGACTCAGTTTTTATGGCATTTTCTCTATTCAATTAAAAAAAATGACTGGCTGAGGCAGTATATAAAAGGCAGACCAAATGAATTCAACTACTTGAAGTTGATAAAAACAAGTAATATTCTCCTATAGCTTGCAGTAGCAATAATAGGTATCACAAAAAAAAAGGAAGAAAGAAAAAAAAACCAACAAAAAACCCACCACCACCAAAAATCAACAACAAACCCAAACAAAAAAACCCACCAAATACCCAGGTAGGTTCTCAACTAACTAGTGAGAAAATAAGGAAAAAAAACTTTGTGAACCTGTTTATAGGAATTGGGAAAACAAACAAAAAAAAAAGCATCTAGCATCTTTCCTCACCATTGCCTCACCATAGCAGATTTCTGCTATCAAGCAAGTACAGTCTAGCAACCCTTGGAAAAATCAAGGTAAGCTTTTGGTTTGTTACTTCTCTGTCAAATTTTCTAGGATTTCTGTTCATCATGAACAGTCAACTTAGTGAGACAACATGAACTCAGATCTTAAGGATCACTATAGCAATGAAATACTTAGCTTTGTAATTGTATTGACAAATAAAAGCCTCAGTTTAATTTTTTATCAATTTTGAAAGACTTTCAGTGGGAGATGAACCTGACAGAACAAAGACATACAATAATATTTACATTTAGATGCTAGATACCAGATACAAATACTATTTTTCATGAAGCCAAAAGCTGTAGCAAGTATTGTAAAGAAGCACAATGATGATGTGGGACACACAACTTTTTTTTCCCAGTGTTTCATGGCTTCATGGTTTTAAACCCAGAGAAAAGGAGTTGTTCCTACTTCTGCAGATGTACATTAGTTCTATGGTATTGTAACAGGAGAGAACCACGACCAAAGAGCTGAATTAATAGAAACATTCTGTATTTGTTTAAGAGAAAACCACGAAAAAATATATATAAATACTCCAATTAGTAGAAAATCATTAAAAATTCTAATATCCTAGTACTCCTGACAAGCATGTGCATGCATAGATGACTTAACTCTAGTCTCAAGGTGAATGGAGAGAGCTGTCTTCCAAACCTTACCAGGCGTTTACTGTACAACAGTGCTGTGCTGCTCCCACTGGAAACTGCCCATTTGGAAAAATTCATGACGTGTTCCAGCTGTTTAGAGAGACCTGCCACTTCCTGTTGTTGCTGCAGAAGTTTCATCCTATGCTCTTTTGCCAGAGTCTGCAAGTAGAAAAGCAGTTGCAGTCAAAAGGCTCCACTTACAGTTAAAAGACATTAACTTTTGTATTGGTAACTCACAATGATCACGTGCTTTCACTTAGCTCCTCTAAAAAGGATTCCTGCCCCTGATGCAGCTATCAGACAGAAAAGTCAGTTTTTTCTGACTTTTACTGATGCATTTACTCAAGACATCAGGACTTTCTGTGCTGACGACATATTTTTACATATATTTATAAATTTATGTATATGAGTGCCTCTCTACATACACACACTTTTCAAGACACAATTGGAGATAATATTTTTCCAGGTACCCATTCTAGACAATTCTCTTATGTGATTTACTACTGGATTACTGAATTTATGACAAGTTCTGATAGAACACTTTTCATGCATGATGCACAGAATTATTAATTGCAACTGCATGGAGAAAGAAACTGGCCGCCCCTCAAAAACCAAACTTTCCTCCACCAAAAAACCCACTTGCTCAAGTAGCTTGTATAGGACATCTCTCCACTTTGGAATCATGAGAGGACATGCAGAGGGGACTAATGCTAGAAATTTACTTCAATGTGAATACATAGCAAAAATATTAAGACTGAAATTTTTCTTTCGTATGATAGAAATGAAATTACCTCCAACTGATGCAGCAGAGCTTTTCCCTTTTTATTTATTTCTACCATCAGTGTAAATATGGCAACTTTAATATCCTGTTCCACTTGCTTTTGATTCTGATTCACTTCAAGAATTCTGTAAGTAGATAGTATAGAAAATAATGTTCTTTAGTTCATAAACCCATCCTCTAAACCATAATAAAAAAAAACCTGTTGCTTAGAGTACAATACTTGGTCATATACAAACAATTAATGTATTAATATATAATATATATATATATATATATATATATATATAATATATAGTCAGGAAAATTACTGGGAGAAACAGAACGAGTAAGACTGACCTCTGATAAAATTAATTAATTGGTGGCAAACTCTAATACCATAACTCTGACATCTGTCACTGATAAAAATTAAATGCTCATTGTAATTAAAAATCTCCATTTTCAGAACTCCTCCACTTTTCTGGAATGGTCCATGCCAATCAAAACTGCTTAAGACTAATTTCTATCTAAGGTAGAAAGGCACTAATTTAGCCATTTCAACAACAGTGCTCAAATTCATACCAGCAAAGCTTAATGTTATATTGGGGAAACCTCTACTGCAAAGATGAAGGAAGGGTTCAAGTCACACTTGGCATCCCTGACTGTGCTCAATCTCCCTGGGTACTGCTGCCCCTGGACTCTGCTGAAGGAGCAGCCACAAAGGCTTGCTGCAGATTGCATTTTACAGATTTATTTTTCTCCTAGGTTTGTAGTACGCAGTGAATAGAGCCCCAAGCATAAACCTAACACATGATTCTTCAAATACATGTCACAAACATAATGAAAACATGAGTCATAACCTTTCACTTTGTAAGAGGAGTCTACACAAAGGAAACTAATCTGCTGATGGGGGAAAGCATTTAACATTGTCTCCTACAGTCTTTATTGCTTAAGTTGTTTTGTTGCACCCAAGCAAGTGCTGCCCATTAAGTCCACAGGCTGAGCAGAAGAATTACCTAATGCAACCAAGCATACTGAACAGGCAACAGTCACTACAGTGAACTTTAGAATTCCTCTTTCTGGAGAATAAAAGGAGAGAGATATAAACACTAATTTAACCATTTCAAGAAGCTACAGTATATGTCAAGTTGCCTTCTGTCAGTTTTAACTTCATAATCTGATACAAACCTGTCTTGGATCTGTTTCCCTGTATATTTTATGTACTTAGTCTTCTCCATCAATTTGGTGATTAGTGTCTCAATGATAACTTTCTGGTTCTGAAAAGCTTCTTCTATAAACTGGTACCTGTAGTAAAAAGCAGTGAGGATTGATACATGGAAAAGGTGTGATATACTTGCTAAAAAGAAGAGTGACTTACAAAATAATACTTCTTTAATTAGAAGAATCCAAGCTTTAACTGTCATCATGGAAGTGTATGTCAGCAAATGCTTATATATTTCATTTATAGTATATTTAATTTTATAGTCCATTTCCTGTCTTACTGGGGAAAGAATTTATGATTTTCATAAACACAAAAGGATATTGTGTGACCATAGCCCAATTTTAGCAAAAGAAAAATTAATGTTTTGAGGTAATCATCACTTTGAATGTTAAAATGCAGGTAAACTATTACTCCATGAAAAACAAGGATGCAGAAATAAAGAGATTGCTGAGTTGGTAGCAGTTGGCAACTTTTTAAATCAAGGAACCAAAATCTCTAACAATCTGAGGGAAAAAGAGGTGGCACATTATAAAAGGGATATCAATCCTAAGAAAAGAAGAATAAAAGAGGAAGACTGCAACTCTGCAAGAGCAATATTCAGCCTGTTCCAAGGAGCAACAGCAGCCAATACTTCTCCACCTACTGACATTCACCTAGTCAGGCAAGTAAGCTCTTTGGGTGGTTGCATCAGGTAGAACAAGCATATTAATATTTAACCAGAGTGCATCTGTCCAAAACACTACTGTATGAGTTAACCAGCAAGATTTTTGCCTTGTACTCAGAAGTTGAGCATAATTCTACTTTTCAGCTTCAATGACAAGTTAGAGATGACTAAAAGAATAGCAGTACAAAGATTTGAGTTCTATAGCATTGTCAAAGCACAGCATTAGCCAAATTGTAGGTTACCTCTTCCCTTGAAAGGGCTCTTCACAGAAAAAAAAATCCTATTTGCTCCATTCTGAAACTGTTTGGTAATGTTATTATATAATATTGTTGAAGGACAAACGGTGAAATTACACATAAGTGTACAGTTGCATAACACAGCCCCTGTGCTTTCTAAGGACTCTCTGAAGAGCTGCATAGCAACAAATTTTAACTAAATAACTTGACCATAACAAAGGTCTCGTGCTTAAATCACCAGATTAACAACTGGAAGAACTAGGTTTTATTCTAGATGCAACACACACTCATCAGTCACATTCTTTGGGATACAATCTCTGGCTTTTTGTGAGTTTCATGCCTGAGTAGCAAATCTTAGTTTGCACTTTTTCTACCTGACTGTGTTCCATACATCTAGAACTACAATCTACTTCAGGCTACCTTCCTGTGAGATGGATAAAACATCCACTTTGCTTTGATACCTGTGCTCTTTGTGCTCTAGTAACTGACAGTCTCTGCAGGTCAACTTGTCACAGGTTTCACAATACAACTTCAGCTGCTCCTTTTTGTGGTAAGGGCAGAACACTGGTCGCTGACTGGTCACACCAACTGCCTCTGTTGAATAAAGGAAGATGTTAGTACAGCCTACTCAACTTGTTCAAGTGTACAAGTGTGTATGAGGTCACTCAGACTGTAACAGCCATAAGATCAAACTGCAATGTCTCACTTTTATTGCTTAAGCATGGAGCTAGCACCCTCTCTAATGGAAAATGTCTAAAGTCTATTTTAACATTGTCTCTTCTAGCCCCACAAAACTATTTACAAAACAAGTAGTCAGTAATGTTGTGGCTGCAAAAGGCATTGCACAACCAGCAAGCTCCTTTTTTAAATGGAGATGATGATGTTTTTGACTTAATTTGTGCCCTGTCTTGTTTCTCAGCTGACTTGGGTGAAAGGGGTTTGAGGATATCAAGACATGGACATTCAAAGCGTAGAACATACAGAATGTGATAACCAGGTCCTTTCAGGACCCCATTATTAAAGGGTGAGAGGTGCCACTTCTTTTCCTAGTGAGCAAATATCAAAGGGTGCAAGAAACACCACCAGATAATAGAAATGAAATCTGTTTCTTTGAACAATTAAACTGACAAAGCCTGATTTCCTAGGAGTCAGGCTGGACACTGACTTCATGAGGATTATACAGCCTGTAATGAAAACTGGCTTCACACTGCAGCCCACCCTTCGCTGCAGATCGATAAGGTCTCTTTTTCATACCCATTCATTTGCTAATTTTCAAGAAATCTGGAAGAACTTACTTTCAGATTTGTATGCTTCAGTCAAAATTCTTTCCAACTCACCTACAAACTGCCTCCCAAAGAGGCCTGAGTGTACTGAGATGATTCCTACCACTAAGTCATGTTCTACCTAACAGTCCATCAGACATTTCTACCCACTTTTGTCCTCTCTTGAAAGTACACTCAGTACTCACTTTTGATTAACCATGTGTGAAATGCAGAATACAGTGCTTATCTTCAAAGCATCATGAGCAACAGATTACCTCATAATACTAGATAGGATGAAATGAAAATAAATATCTGTTCTAATACATATTTTTAAAATACCATGAAACAATTGCTAAAAATCAAATAAATATTTATATATTTACAAGAAAAATCATGCAAGTCCAATGGACATGCTAGAACCACTATAATGTTTATTATTCTCCTACAATGACCCTAAAAGACAAGACACAGTGGGGAAAAAACTGAAACAAAAGAAGTTCTCAATGAATAGAAATACAACCTTTTCTACCACAGACTAGTCAAGATTTCTCAGAGAGGCTGTACTGTACACCACATCCACCACTGTTGCTTCCCAAGGCCCAGATGGATAAAGCTCTTAGCAACTAGAACTCAGAACTGAAGGCTTGAAGCAGGAGGCTGGACTAGATGATCTCCTGAGGTCCCTTCTAACTTGAATTATCCTAGATCCTACTGTGGAAAAATGACCCAATTCATAATATACTTCCCTAACATTTCTAAAGCAAAAGATTTCAAGCTCAAAATATACTTAGCTAAAACATTAATTTTATCAGAATGGTGAAAAAACCATAATCTATTAGTGCTCCTTTTCCTGCTGTATACAATAATAAAGCTCATGGTAAAACTCATGTTTAATTTGTTAGACCTCTAGTAAAACTACAGAAGCCAAATGCCTAAGGTATTTTCTGCAGCTGTTCTCTGAAGTCTAGACAATAATTTGCCATCAATGCATGTGAAAGATAAAATCCATGTGTATTTACTGGTTTAAAGCAAGTGAAATAAAAAAAATAAATAAAAATAATCTGTACCACTATTCAGCTTATCTGAGACAAAAAACTGGCAGAAAACCAGCTTTCCAAGTTACCACTTTTTTAAAGAAGTGTGTTGGTCCAGTATAATTTTCCAATGCAGAAATAAATTCATTATGAAATTGTGAATATGTTACCTGGAGATACTTCCTCTTTCTGTCTCACAGTATGATCCTTTGTGAATTTAACCCTCTGGTGAGCTCTGATGCACGTCTTGCACAACCACTCTACACATTCCACACAAAACCCATGAGCTTCTGCATTGTCTTCACAGCTTGTGCAGACCTGACAAGAGGAAGAAAAGGTAGCTGTCAAAATAAGTTTGGAATATACACACAGGTTATTTTTCATACACCATCAGTGCAGTTCCATAGTTTTCTAAAAAAAGTGAAACGAGAACGGAAAACTGCCTGAGGTACAGGAACATTATAAATAACAGCACAGAAATAATTGAATGTGACTTTTCAAAGAAACAGGTCATTTTGTAAGTGTTACCCTAAAATCTTTGCCTGACATGATAAAAGTCAGACCACTAGTTTCTGCCATTCCCTGCACAGTTAGAAGCCAAAAAATGTTTAGTGTATACAAGATGCTGTTGTGAAATATTTTCTAATGACAGAACATGACCAACACTGCTCTGATTTTAGAAGCCTCTCTCAGTTCACCCAGCAGTTTTAATTCCAGCTTCCAGTCACCTGCTTGGTTTCAGGAAGCACACACAGTCCTGAGCAGCAAGGTTCCTCTCAAGAATCTTAGGATCACCTCTTAAAAACTGTATTCCAGTTAAGTTTGTCAAAAAAGCTACCCCAGAACAGATTTGCAACCAATGCATAAGAACTTTCAAACTGTGGCCTGTTAACCCCTGGGGCTCTGTGGACTGTACCAAACAGACCTAGGGAGAATTAAAAAAAAAAAACCCACCCTAAGGGAAAACAAACATGTCAGCAGACCAAAATCTCTCTACACAGAGTAAATACATACACAAGACAAAATTGCTACATTAGCACAATCTGAACAGCAGGGTGAGGACTTTGAATAATGGACAACTCCATTTCACACGTTCATAATTATAATTTCATTTTTACCCTTCTTTCACAATTCCTTTGCAGTCCTACCTTCAGTGGGGTTTTGGTAGTAAAAAATGGTGACCATGCTTATGCAGATCCTTGTTTAAGGTAACTACTACCCATTTCCAGCAATGCTTAGCACTACTGCAAACCAAAGGCTTGAGGTGTCTTAAAGATTGCTACATCCTACAGATCACAGTGACATACTTCTGCTCACCGAAGCAGCAAGGACAAAATTTTAGGTTTTAGTTTTGTTTTCAGTTTGATTTAAAAAAACCCAACCAAATGACTTCCGCACCCACACAAGGTAAATATAGATTAAGTTAAAGAGGAAGGAAATATTTCTAACTTGTGCAGATAAAAAATATATACACAGAACTAAGTTCCAGTTTCCCCTTCAGGAAAGAAAGGAAAATTAGCACAAAACTTGCCTTAGGCCAGATAGCAAGTTACTGAGAGAACTGGAATTTGAACATGGGTTCCAGATTCCCCAATGCTGTGCTTATTCTTCTGGATCATGTAACCTCTCAAAGCAAGGATTTTCTGAGAAATGAAGTTACAACACAAGGGCTGTTGATGACCCCTCTTGTTGTCACTTGTAGTTTGAAGCACTGTTTTTTCATTAAAGGTGATCTGCAAAGGAGAAAAAATTTGGCTTGGGCCCCTTTTTCTGTTTCTTTACAAAAACGAGGCCTGAAAGTTTTCTTTTTCAAAATAATCTCAAAATTTTAACTTCTCCTTGGTTTTTCTTTTTCTTCCCCTTCTTCTCCTAACAGAAAAAATATTCATATTCCTATCCAGACCAGTATACTAGGGAGAAATGCCAAAGAAAGGACATAATAAAAAAGTCTAGAAAATGGAATTGAAGCAATAAAAGGAAGTGAACTGCAATCAGGAAACTGAAAATTTTTGCTTTCTGTCTTGATTTCAGCTGGGATAGAGAGGGGGTTTTCTTTAGTAGCTGGGCACAGTGCTGTGGTTTCCGATGTAGTACAAAAATAACATTGACAGACAGCAACACCAGCACATCAGTTTATTAAGCAGTGCTTATACAAACCTAAGGGCTTTTCAGCTTTCCATGCTTTCTGCCAGTCAGCACATGCACAAGGGGAGAGTGTGGCCAGGACAGCTAACCTGCACTTCCCATGGGGATATTCCATACCACAGAACATCATGCCCAGCATAAAAACTGTGGGGAGCTGGGTGGGAGGCACCAATCTCTGCTCAGGGACAGGCTGGGCATCCATCAGTGGGTGGTGAGCAAATTTATTTGGCATCACTTGTTTGACTTGGGCTTTATTCCTCCCTCCCTCTCTCTCTCTTGTTATTCTTATATTATTTAATATTACTTTGTTTCATTTATTAAACTGTTCTTAGCTCAACCTACAGTTTTACCTTTTTCCCCCCCCTGATTTTCCTAGCTCTCCCACTGGAAGTGGGGTGGGTGGGAGGGAGGGACAAAGTAAACTGAAAGGGGGAAGTAAAAAAGGCTGCATGGTGCTTGGTTACTAGCTGGGGCTAAAGCATAACACTTATTAACCCTTAAATTCCATGACATTTTGAAAAACAAAAAAATATAACAGTATTCTTAATTCTTGAGGAAAAAACCATCTCCCTCTTTTCTCTCTAGCCAGTTGTCTCTTCCTTTTTGTGCCAGTGCAACCCTCTGCAAGACTGAAATGCAAACCAAGATTACACCATTGTAGCCCAAGGCTCAGTTACATCAGCAATGCTGACTGGAGAGTGAACTGAATAGTCAGGACAAGAAAGTTTTCACATCAGTCTTGTTGCCAAAGAGGTGTGATTGTGGTGTGTCCCAAATATCCAGACATGTCTTTTAAAGTCAGAGTGCAGAGTAACGTACTGGATTTTTGGCTCTCTGGTGTAAAAGAAACCAGCAGTAAAAATGAAATAAGCAGAGAAAAAGAACAGAAATTTTTTCCAGGCATTCTCTAAGTAGTCAAAGAAGCAAAACAAAGATAAAAATAGGCAGGAACTAAATTAAAAGCAAAATCAACTAACCAAACTCCTCACAACAGCCTTTCCAGATCACCTTTAGCAAAATCAGGCAGACGAACATGCCAGGTAAGTTCAAAGAATTTTTGAAGGTATTAATTCTCCCTAGATTCCAAGAACTTAATCTATTTTCCCTTTTCAGTATGCCTTAGTTGGGTTTTTTCAACTGCTTTGACCTGCTGTATGTGGAATGAGATGAAAATCGTGATTCAGTAACCAATCATCAGGTGCTGCCAAATGAATCAAAACTCTTCCTCTGTAGTATCAAAAATATATATCCCACCTTTACACTCTTCAAATCCACCAAGTGGACACGAGACAGACTTCTTCCTAAAGCTTTCATAGACACCATAACTCAAGCTGTCAAAACAGCAATACCTTCTAGGTAGCATCAGATTTGCTCCTATCCACTTCTGATTTGAAATATGTATTTTCAGATATAGTTTGGATTTTGCTAGAATTCCTAGTTATCAGAGTATGCCATACAGCCAAAGTACAAAAAAGTATAATTACAGCAAATATTTCTTATGCCCTTACAAACCCTAAAACCCATTTAATTCTTATTTTTGTGACCCACACAAGCAGTGTTTCAGTGACTGCAAAGAAAACTCTCACTAGTTAACATATATGTTTTTATTCTGGTCAGACAGACATTTATTTTTAATTTTCTAGTAATTACACTTAATTCAGTTAAAAGTTCTAGTATTTATAACCCCGGGAAATGTTCATTCAGCCTTCAGTCAAATTTAATGAAAGAAGAAATTACTCAGCATGTTGCAGGTAAGTACTATTTTAAGTAAATACACAAGCTTTTATGGCAGAAAAAACACATTTACTTGCAAGAGTTGAGGTAATAGACCTGTCTTCTCCGCTACTGCAGTGAGTAACCACTCTTCCAATTAAACACACTTTGAGCATTAAAGAGATTAAGTAATCAAGCAAAGGTTTCAAAGGAAGAGAGCAAAGTATGAATATGAATATTCAGTGAACTCCAAACTTCACCAATGTAAATTAGATGCAATGCTTTCCTCCACTGGATGTAAACCTCACTAAGTGTTATGTAATTATCCCTCAGCACATACAAAATCACCAAAGACAGCGATTATATGTAATTCTAAATATGACCCATGTACTGTCAGCTCAAAATGCATGACATTTGATCAGCATGTCCTTCTTACCCACCATGCCATCAATATCCACATCTCTTCAAAGCATACAAGAGCATATTGTGACTCTTCCTGAGTCTATTAACCACCTTCATAAACCACTGGCTTTCAAAGATGTTTTGGTCACAGGTACAGCTTTTATAAGCTGTTTAATCATAATAGTTCTTCTTTGGAAAAACACACAGTGGGTCCTCTGGCACCATACAAACTTAAAGAAACTTACTGTTCTAAATTCTCCTCATTAATCACCTCGTTATGGCAGTCAGACTTGCTTTCCTAATATCTGGTGGATCTACTATCAGATCTAAGCTGATACCTTGCTTTGTTACTACATTCCCATGATCTCACATAAAACCCAGCTGTTCTTCATTCCTAATACACTATTTTAAACTCCAGCCAGAGACTGGTAAAGATACAGAAAGTCATTCTTACTATCAAAACTATTTTTACACACATTCTGTTTTGGACACAGAAGCTATGAGAACTAGAACCTAGACTAAAATGCACTAGAGGCTCAGTAGGCTGCACCAACACCCATGTTTCACTAAGGTCTTCTCTCTTGCATCAACCTCACATTTCTCATTTTTATTTTCATGGCTTTGCATACACCATGTTCTTCTGGTAAAGTCCCTAAATTTCCCGCACTTGTCTACCCTTTAGTCTTATTCAAATCTAGCACTTGCTTCAGCTAAATCTCTTAAGTCTGAAGCCCCTTTGTGCTCAGTCTTGCAAATAAAGTATAATTAATTTTTATTATCAAACTTCTCTTTAGAAGCTGATAATTTTATCAAGTCTTTCAATAAATCACAGTGGGAAAAAAAATAGAAAGCATCTGCTCTTTTAAAGTATTTATGTCCTACCTGCCCACAACCTACAACGATTACTTTCAGGAAGATCTCAACTGCGTTTCCTGTGAGTTTCTTTTTTTTCCCTGAAGTTTCCTATGCTAATAGCCAGCACAAAGCCTTTAATGTTACCCAGGAAAGCTCTTGTGGAACACATACTAGGGAGTTGCACACTTTCTTCATGCTCACTTCTCGTGCTCCTGAAGTTTTCAGCAGTAATTGCTAGAAAGCACAGCTATGCCTGTGCTTTCTGAACTGCCCAAATCAGGCTCAGGTAAGATAAACATGATTATAGACAGATGGACAGCACTTTCATGGTTCCAGTTATTCTTCTATTTCCACAATGCCAGGCTGCATGATATGCCATTCACTCCTGCAGTTTTAATTCAATATGCTAAAAAATTGCTTTAGCATTAGTACCATTTTGAATCTGAAACAATTAAACATTTAATTTGCAAGAGGCCTTTTGCAGTCTGTGGTGGATTGAAACAAAGCAGCCCTTCCTGACAATACACATATAAGGCTAATCATAGATATGGACCAGTGGTTCTAAGCCACAACAATATCTGCACAAAATGCATGCCTTGCTTCCAATTCTAGTTTCTTAATTGCTCAAATAAAGCTGCAAAACTATCAAAGACAAATTAACTATCTCAATAGAAAAATCCTGTAAAATAGCCACAGTTTTAGATATAATTTGGATGATCTCTGATGCAATATTTCCTGCAAGTGTGAGTATCTTTTCTACTTTAATTTCTCTGATATGTTGCCTATGCTAATGAAAAATTTTCTTTCTTTTCTCTTTGCTCCTTCAAAGGCAAAGCAAGACAGGCTGATTAGAAGGCTGTATCATCCTTAAACTTCATAATATTCCCCCCTGGACAGTACACTAATCAGTTTAACTATTATTGAGTTGACTTTGCTCTTCCACAACAGGGAAGTTTACAGAACAGTGTAGCTTTTTTCTTATGTCAAGGTACAAAGGAATGTACAAAAAGCTTCATTATCATACCAAAATAAATCTATTCAAAGAGAACTGCACATCATTAATTTCCAAGAGCTAAAGGTACACACTCCCATAGCAGGCATCTAACAAAACATCTAGCTCCATTTCTTAGAAAAAAGTCAGCAAAAAAGCACATGAATGTCCTGTTCTGCTGGTCAGCAAAGTCTGCTGGTCTGCATTCAACTGCTACAGCAAGTGTGCTGAGTTCAGCCAAAGACCTTAGCTGAAGAACAGTCCCACTTTCAAAGTGCAAACCTGCTGGTTTGTGTCAGGGAGAGGGAGAAACAAATACGGAATGGAAGAGTAAGACTGAAGTCTAGAAGGAATCTTAAGGAAACACAAATGCTTCCAAACAACCTCCCTGACATCTGCTCACACCACTCAATGAATGGAATTCTCTGTTTAACTTTCACAGGAAGCAAAAAGATATTGAGGGGGAAGAGGGGGTGATCAGTGACTTCACCAAAAAAAAAAAAAAAGGTTACTACTCCCAAGGAAAAAAAAATTGCACTTCTATCACCACTCTGCAAAGCAGTATCTTTGAGGACTTGTTATGTAACCAGGCAGAGGCTATGGGACAGTCCCACCCTCTCAAAAAACCCCCCACATTTAGGACTGCTTCTGCTTAACGTTGCTTGTTATCTTGCTTCTCTTCCTAATCTTAAAATCGCTATAAAAGTTATGATCAAATTTTCAACAAGGACTACTCGTTTGGTCAATCTTACTGGTACATTATTAAGAGATTGTGTAAATCTCACAACCATCTGCAAAACTGTTTCCTGTAATTCCCAGGGGACAAACAAAACAAACAAACCAACATTTCCCCTTGCCAAATCCAAAAAAAGCCAAGTTCAAACAGTCCTACATTGCAAGAACACAGCTTGTACTTCCAGCAACTCACAACTCAATTTCAGTTTCTGATAAGGTCTACCACTTCTCAGAAATCCAGTTTTAAAATTCCTTAAAATCTGAATAGTTCAATGACTTGCAAGACACAAGTTCTCTTCCTCAGAGATGAGGACACCAGTTATGCCTTCAACAGTCAATTGGTATCATGAACCTGACTGGGTCCTGACATCTGCTCCTGAGATGTGGCTGTTCACACACCTAAGGACAGATTCCAGCTAAGCCTTGAAACGAGCAGAATGCAAAATAAAGGAGCTCTAAGACACTGCCCCTGAAGCAAACAGCTCAAGAGCTAAGAATACAGTCCTATCTAAAATGGGAAAGTGATAAAGAGGAATTTTCAAAATAAAAGGGAATCATCATCCAAATATTAGGGCATGAGCTGGAATGCAGGCCACATCCATATCAGAACCATACCGTACTGTTCTTATGAAGAATGCAGCAACATACAGAGAGACTGAATTATTTGCAGTAAGTTCCTGGAGTTTAATAAAAAGTTCAGGAGTAAAGAGTTGCATGAGATACTCCCTTACTAGCTAAAAATGAATACCTGCAATATTTTGCTAACAGAGATTGTTCAATTATGATCCTACACAGATGTGACTATTAATTTGGCGTAGCTTCCACACTAGCTAGTACTTGCCTCCTGAAAAAAACATCACGAGGGAAAAAAACCCCCAATATTAATATTCTTCCACATAAGCAACTTTTATAAGATGGCTATTACTTGACTGCAAAAGAAAGGCAAGGCAGTCTACATAAGGAAAACAAACAAGAAACCCCTACAATATACCACCCTCCCCAGTTAGCATTTTGAGCCTCTTCATGGCAACAGGACTCCAGCTATTTAATCCCATGTTTTGTCAGTAATGTGATAAAGTCCATTTAGATCTCCTGGTGTAGTGTTATTCAAGTCTCTGCTTCAAAGAGTGCTTCAAGTACCCTGTTCAAAGTACAGAAATTCCCATTCTAATGCCTATTCCTTACTTTTATCTTTTGCTATTAAGATGCAAGTTTATATCAACAATTAAAAATAGTTTAGGGAAAAATAACCACCTTCTTCACATGCATTTTCATACATTTTAACTGATTTTCCAGAGGAGCTACCTCATGTGTCTAAGTACTTGAAGCTCTGTCTGCATATGAAGAACAAAAAGGCCACACAGCAAGAAGCCAAGGACACACACACACATCCAAAAGGTGTTAACTTGATTATATATTAATGCACTTACCTGATTTGATTTCTCTACAGTGCTACTGGGAACCTCTGTGGTATCCTTCACAAAAAAGTTATCTATGATGTGTCTCTCTGCACATTCCTGACCACAAATGGGACAGCGGATAACACCGACTGGTGGGGGAAAAAAAATATCTCATTATGCTTGCACAAACTAACATATATTAAACAACTTCAAAGACAACTTGCAAGGATAAATATTTTTAAAGGACGTTTTAATACTTTTCTGTCAATAAGATGTGAACAAGAAAAAGCAAATTCTCATTTATCACTGAAGTAACATTTACCTGTTCTTTCCTGATGACATATTCTACCACCCAAGGTCAAACACTTTCTTGTTTGAATGCCATAAGGAATTTGCCTTAATCTTATAAAAATAAAAAAATAATTATTTTACTATGAAGGGAATGCATTCCCATTGACAATTTGTTGTTATAGAACGGATTAAAGTAAACACTTATTAGTGTGGAATATTAATAAGTGACACTGAGTGGCATTACACACACGCCAGCAGTGTGACGTGAATGACCTTCATTCATGTCATAGGAGAACACAAATGCAGTACATTCAAAATTAATGAGGCAAATTGTAGAGAGGATGAATGGAACTGTATTAATATCGTGACTACCTTCACATTAAGTGAGGGAAAGCAAGAAAAACTTAAGAATAAATAAGCAAGGCTCTCTCCCTCCTCTTCTCTGCAATACACAACGGGGTATATAATGCTAAGACAGAAACATACTTAGGCTTCAGGTTGAAGTAAACTGAGAACCAGTTACACAAAAGGTTAAATAATTAGTCTTCTCAAAGCTTGGGGCTGAGCTATGAGAAGACTAGATTGAAATGGAAAACATCTATCTTAACGTTTTTGAGCCAAGACCTTTTCTAGCTGCAGAAAATAAGAATGTCTTATTAGCACTGAGGCTTGGTTTAAACATCCAAGAAAAATTTCTAAAATGCTAGGCACTGACATCTTGCTTGAAGAAAATGACCACAGTCATTTCAACCAAAAAAGGAAGCAACTGAAACTAAGTTAGGCTGAAATAACCACTTAGGACATGGAAGTCACATGCAAAAAGCCTACCACAGAACAGTCATGCAAGTCTACACTGACACAGGTTCTAGACCTTCAGCTCCCATTTGAGAGGAGACATAAATTTAGGGCCTTTAACAATATCAGTTTAACCTGTTTAACCCAATGAATTCAACACCAGTATGTAACTCACCACTTGCATATTTAACTAAACCAGCATGGGCTTAAATCTGTTCACATTTCATTTTTACAGTAAAATGCAGAAGTACAGAAACTATTAAATATTTCACTTTCTGCAGAAGAACTTAATTCCTTACTCTAAGTGCTTCATACAAGATTTAGGTAACTTTTTCATAAGATTCTTTCAACAGATGCTCAAGATTAAACTGGCAACTGGGTATAAAGCAGTGCTCTAATAAAAGCCCACCCATTTCACTAAAGCAATTCATTCTGGAAAATCAGCAAGCAGTTTTTCACTTGTTATCAAGGAACTTCACTTTCATCTGAACAGCTATGATGTTAAGCCTGATTTTACTCTAAGTGCCATTTTACCAGTCTGCATTTCAATACACATTTGTGCAGCTTCCTTTGATACACAAATTCCATTTTCTGGCTACATCTTTTGTAACATTTTTTCATACTATCATCTGCAAGGATAATTGAGAAATTCAGTTGTGGTAAGTCAAATAGCTAGCAGAGCTGCAAGTACTGAATTTCTCCTGTAATTAAGCAAATCAATTTACCAGTCAAGAGTGAACACATTTCCTAACTCTCAAGCTACACTCTTTCCAAAAAAGACAATTTTTTTTACATTTTTCAACAGCACAAATTACAAACCACCCTCTCTCTGTTCCCTCACGCTTGACCCTGACAAAGCAGGGTGCTCTGGGTTCATACCAAGATCATCTAGAGAGGTCACTTCTAAGACAATTTGAAGTATTAAAAAGCACACATTTTTTATTGCAGCACGCTGGACACACAGAGGCCATTTCCTCTAATCTGATGTGTCGTGAAATTTTACAGAAGGATATTTATTCCACAACCATATATACTGATTACAGATTATTCCTGGCCAATATATACACATCACTTTTCCTAGAACTGACTTGCATGCATCCACCTCTTAGTTGGGAGTCCTTTTATCTTTCTGCAGGGCCCTCTGAAGGGGTCTCTGGTGATCACATTCACTGAGAGCTCCCATTGTTACAGGTGACCTTTCCCCGAATTTCTCTTAAGGTATGCACTGTTGTCTCTTGTTACATAACTGCCACAAAAGCCACTGTATTCCTCATTATCTGTTTACCTACTGGTTCCAGCTACATGAAGCATCCTGTGTGTCTACTCATACATTCTTTTATCTAGTTCTTTAAAACACCTTATTTGGACGAGTAAGGAATCATTACGCTCCATTCCTTTTATCCAGGTCAGCACAGGTGTCCAAGTCAGTCTTTGCATGTGTTTGGGAGATGAGTATAGACATAGAAGGAAGCTGGCAAACCAATTCACATATGGATGGATTTTTCCTGCTCTCCCAAGCTTCACTTTAATCCCCTGCTCTGCTTCACTGACCAAATGCACTACTGACTACAGTGACGCACCAGGAGAAGCAGCGCAAGGATGGGAGGAACGCCACAACTGGAGATTAAAACTGGAGCCACTGAACCAGATCAGCAGCATTAACCAGGGTTTTTAAGTCATCTTGAGTTGAAAATATGGAAGGGGAGGCAAGAAATTAGGAAACATACTAACATAAAACAAATGTTTTACTTACCTTTTCACCAACAGAATATTGCCAATTACCTGTTCAAGAAATCACTTAGAATTTCTAGTGTCAGATGGGAAAAGGGGAAAAAAGGGAAAAATTGCCTATAACTCTCTCTAAATCTTCATTAATTTTCTTTTCTAGAGTTCCTTAGGCTGTCTAGCCTTATTTCAGGGGCTTCTTCTGCCACTGTGAGAGGGTAAACTTGCGTTTGTTATCATTCTTAATTGATGACTGCTACACCAATCAGTTTTAACCCAGATTTAGTCAACCTCAGGATGGTGACTTTAAGCAAAAGATCTCAAGGACCAGGGTTTATATTCAAAGTAATTCAGTAAGATTCTTATTTATTTTTAATGGAGCAAGCACATTAAGGTGAAAACATATGACTTAAACTGGGAAGAGTTTCATAATCATCATGATGATGATAATTGTGAGGATAGTAAGTGAGTGAGCAGATGCCACGTTTTTTATCTGCTCCTTTGCTCCAGGTGTAAGGAGTTAAAGAACAGAATTGCCTGTCTCAAACATTGTTACAGCCATGGGACTCTGCCATGACATAAGCACAGAATGGAGTGAGTGACAGGATGGGTCTCTCTCCATGCCTGGCAATGAGACCCAGTTAGCTCATTCTGCGTAATGCATCC
Source organism: Cinclus cinclus (assembly GCF_963662255.1). NCBI lineage: Eukaryota > Metazoa > Chordata > Aves > Passeriformes > Cinclidae > Cinclus > Cinclus cinclus. Next base: position 27,090,815 of record NC_085049.1, read on the forward strand.
AGAAAAAAATTCCCATTATGGAAAAGTCAGTAAAGAAGCAACTGCTCATATGCACGTCACTGGTCAAACAAAGATCATCCCAAGTTCTGGGACACCTGAAATCTGCAGCCACCACCAACCACTGAAGCTGGCTGAAAATGCCTCCCTGGATACCTGGAAGTTGGACTGTCAAATAAGCCACCACAGCAGGAACATGAGATAAGAGAAAAGGGGTGCTACTGTCTTGAGTGTTATCTCAGATCTAGGGGGAGGTTAACAAAGCCAGGGGAGAAGAATGTATCGCCCATAATGGACAGAGCTGCAGAATTTATAGGCCACAAGGAAAGCCAGCTCAGCAACTGTGCTGAAGTCAGCTTGGACTTGGTAAAATGTAATTCCGGCAGGGGGAGATTGAGACCACCATCCCAAACAAAGAGAAGATTGAGTACAAGGACTAATTAGCATTAGAAGCAAGGGAATCAATTAACCAATAGAGTGGTAGAACTGTGTAGCCAATGAGCAGTAATTTGTTTTTTACTACTATGTATGAATAGTGAAAAGACCTGGAGATTCCCACTACTGAAAAGCCTGGGGGTAAAGCAGGATCAAAAGGACACCACTAGATCTACAGGTGGTGACTATCTTCTACATGATCTCTTTCTGCCCTCTTTTCCATTTCCATCTTTCTCCCTGACATTCCATGTTAAATAAATCTGTATTATTGACTTCAGCATATTATCTTGTTTGAACCTTAATTTGGGCAGAGGCACATCTCAACAGCTGGATCTTAGCATCAGGAGCATTGTTTTTTCAGCTGTAAAGGGAGCTGGATCAAGCACATGTGGCTCTTGAGTAAGGAAGAGTGAAAGAGAAGACCTCCATCCTTCTTAGCAGCATTCTTACAAAAAGCAAACAGTTGTGGAATCTCACATTCAAATTTTCTTGAACCAGGCCAGGACACCACAATGCTAACAAGAGTAGCAATGCTGGCTTCCTTGCTCTTTCATTTCTATCCCATAGCAACAGAAAGATTTGTGCTGCCTCGCAGTGAGCTGGATTAGTGACTGTAATACGGTCTTCAAAGAGACTGTGCCAGGAAAGAGAAGTGTTTCCCCCCCACTAGCTACAGGCTCATAACACATGCACCACTTTCAAGGAATGCTAGGCTGCATTTTAGGTAGGAAAAGTAAGGCCCTTTCTTAGTCTTCTTCACAAGTTACATGCTGCACCCACAAGGGCATCTCCAGCCATTCAGTGGAATGGATTTATAGCTTATACAGTATTATTTCCAACCCAAAACTCAATTTCCTAGGAGTACATTTAAGACCACTGAAGCCTCCTGAGACAATAGGAGGAAACTGTTCTGGTTTGCCTCAATTTTGACTCATTTGAGTCTCCACTCTTGTAAACAGGTTTCAGAGCCAATTTAATAAAGCCACTGGATGATTATCTGTAGATCCAAGAGGGTATTTTTGTTAGTAGATGCAAAGTGCTTTACTAAAAAAAGGAGGACTTAATAATTCCCTTTCTTCAGATTAAATCAGTCAGAAAACCCACTAGTTATCTGAAAAAGAGCTCTTTTTATTAAATAGAGTGCTCAGAAGCAACTGGCAATTTTACCTGCAATGACATAGTCATTACAGAATAAATAATTAGGGCTTTGTACAGCAATCTTTCCCAGTTTTACAGATGTTTTGCTTGAAATTCTAACTACACAGATTTCAGAACAAGAAATATTATCAGCAAGTTACACATGCAGTTAAAATGTCTAAAACATGGACACATTAATTAAAACTAATAAAAGGTATGTCAGAGATTGAAGACAGCACCATCTGTAAGATTTTTAACATAACTACACAAAAAATAAGGATGTTGCAACTGTGAGCTACAGATTCTTTTCTTCCCTTGCTCTTTCTATAGATACCGTTAATACTTGCAAGGCTTTTCATTAAAATGCATGTGTTTGAGGGTAAGCTGGTTATATTTACACAGGTCATGTTTCCCAGTTAAGAACAAACACTTAGAAAACTTAATTTGAGAGGCAGTATCATGTGCAATAATGTCTGAATCAATTTTTAAAATAATTACTGCTTTCCTCTTGCTTCTCATTAAGCCGCTACTGGTGCTGCAAAATTGGCAACTTCTTCAAACCAGTTTGTTCCAGAAAAAGCTGCTCCCATCTAGTTGTGACAGCCTGCTGCTGCTAGTAGAGGGGAGATAGGTTAAACCAATAAGCAGGCACATCTCAAGGGAAAACTGGCACCTACTGCCGAGATATAAACATTCCAACCCACCACCGATCTTGCAAAAAGTTTATTAAAATTATAATTAATTGTGAATTTAAATTATTTTAAATCCTTTAAAATGCAAATAAATGAAAACCAGACAAAGACTATTAACGGTAATCCCCCCTCTGGAAGAGTGTTACAGGCCAGTTTTTATGCTGCAGTACATTGACTTTCTTGGAAAGCACTGCAGAGCTGAATTAAAATATTTCAGCTGCTCTGTGAAATGGTTCATTGTCCTTGCTATACATGCCTAATCTTCAAATATTTTAGATAGCATGTATTAGACTTCAAAAACTGTAAATTTTGCAAGGATTAACTCCCTAGCCACTTCTGAATACCTTAAGAAATTCTGATGGCAGAGTTTGCATTCATATCCAAAGCTGTCCAATACATTTTCTTCAACAACACAATTGTAAGAAGTCTCATAGTGCTAACAAAAGGAAACATTGTTATTGTGGGATAGACAATGTTTAACTACAAGATGATGAACAATAAGTCTCACTGTCTTGCAATGAATGTGCTTAAACGATGATGCAGAAACTGCCAACAAGCCAATTGTCACTGCTGACTGTGATGAGCATTTCTTTCATCAAAATTAAAATACATTCTTTCCAGTCCTGAAATCAAGTATTTCCAAATGGCATTATTGAATTCAGACATAACATACAAAGATTTTTAAGATTCTGTGACATTATTGCATTGTTTTTTCTGATCAGTCAAGTATTTAATTTTGAAATAACATTCTCAAAGTGGGTTTAATGCTGTTTAGATTTATACATTCTACTGAAATACCATTTTGCAGATACTCTAGGATCTTGCCAACAGTGCTCAAGTCCATTGTATCCATGTGTTTCTGGAACAAGAAAATTAATACCTTTCTCCATAAATAGCAGCATGGGAACATGTTATAATTAATTTTTTAATAAGATGACTGGGATAAAAAAATTTTGCTGTCAGAATCTCTGGTATGAAGATGGACCCTGCCTTAGAGCACAACACAGCTAATTATAATTTCTTTGTATCACTACATTTCATACTCTGGTCTTCATCTTTTCAGCTTCTCATCTATTACCAGCTCTGAGTTCAGCAGTTGCAGTACAATGCATCTATTCCCAGAAACCATAGTTATAAAAATAGCAGGTTAGCAGAGTATAATTTGGACAGTTAGAGCCAGTCACAACCCAAAGAACCAAGCCCATTCAAGCCTTTCAGGCACTGAAAGAGTTGTCTCTTTTTAATTCTTTGTTGAAAGGATGAAGACTACACTCCAGCATGTGACATGCTTGAGCGTTTAGCCCTCTTCTTCTGTTTAGCCCCAGCTACCTTAATATTCCCATCAACACTGAGCAGATGTGAAGGTAAAAAAATCCTCATAAAATAACTTCTAAGAATCTGGATCATATTAAGGGAACCAAATTAGACACAGTAGTGGGAACAACAGTCGGTAACAGGCTTTACTCCAAGTATTTCAGTATAAATGTCATCCAAACAGGGATGACAGTGCAACTCAAGGCCTTTGAGCAGCTCATGTTACTCCCTCTCTTCTTCAAGGGCTCACATGCATCCTTACAAACTCCTCCTTCACAAGTCTGCTCCCATCCTAAATACATTCACCACTAAGTAACTGGAAACTACCTAAGAGACTCTGCAAACTACCCTCTTGGCCCTCATTCTTCCAGCCACTAGCCTCAGAGGAGCAATTCAGGTGCCTAAACAGACATACCTAATTTGAGGGTAATATCCTGCCTGGCTTCCAGCTACTATTCCAGAAGGAAATAGAGCTCCTGTGAATTGCGCATCTACCAGCTCTTCTTAAAATATTACAGGCATCCCAAAAATTCAGAAATGGCAGAAGATATTCTATTCTACTTCAGACAGCTGAATTTCAACTTACCTGCCTATTCTATGCCACGTATTTTTGATAATGTGATTTTAAATTCCTGTTGGAGAACACAACTGAGACACACAGATCTTTGCACCCTAACAAACTGCAGTCTGTAGCCCCATAGGAAAACTAGGTTTAAAATGCTGAAGTGTCAATATTCAGAGCCATCAACTTGTTAACTGCAGTGTTCACAGCATCTGTCTATTTTCTGCTACGTGGATATTTATTTTTAAGTTCTCCTCAAGGACAGAGTTCAGAAGTCATCAAGACTTCTGTTTCCTTCAAGCTATCTCAAAATACAGATTACAGTGATGCAAAATATAATGGAAAGCTCCATCAACTTTATCTGTAAAATATTTGTGCAGGGAATGGCTGTTTAAAAGTACATAGAAAGAATATGTTGATTTAAAATAATAGGCTCTGCCCTTGTTTAGGTTACTTTGTTCGGTGAGAGGGTGGAAAGATTAATGTGTCTTCAATATATTCTTCAATGACAGTATGGTAATAGCACATTTACCATCCAAGTACACTGTCCAACACTTAGATCCCCAACAGCAAGAAAGAGGAATTTATGCATTTATCAATAATTTCTGAATATTTTAAAATATAACAAATACTTTTGATAGCATAGGGTTAAAATGTTTCTAAAATCATGGGAATTGTATACAACAGATTCAGGGAGTGGAAAGAAAGGTTGGGTCTGGTAGGCCTGGGAAAGGGAACTAGGCCCTGGGAACAAATTAGAGCATGTGAAACAGCACCTGCGTAACCATCATATGATAAATGATAGGATTGTTAAATGTAATGATTGTTTGGTAGTTGAATATAATTATTGTTTAATTGCAATAAGAATAATGAGAAACGATGTAATCGTAACAAGAAACATGAGAAAGGATGTTTGAGGGACCTGATGAAAATTACAAGAATTCATGCTTGGATACGATCAATGTACACAACAGAACAATATGAGTTTAATAATTAATATATAGCTATATAATAAAACGGGTGTAAAAACATGTCCATCTCGAATCCACATCAGAGTCAGATTTGGGTTTGTACCCTGACTCCCACAGTTCAATAAAAGCACTTGCATATAATCATCCTGTCATGCATTTCAACCCTAACACTTTTACCTGGCAATATTTTTAAATTTTCTAGATTTATTTTTTTAAAGCTTGCTGTTGACAGAGGCAGAAACATTGAAAAGTATAAAAAAATATTTGATAAAAAAACCCACTCTAATAAGAGAAAATAATAAAGTACCTATTTCCTGCTGTTTACATCAGATAAGTCTGAGTGCTCTGCAAGATATTATTAATGGAATAAAAAAGTAAAGCTCCAAGCCATTTAATTTATTTAATTAATACAACCCAAGACTCTCAAATCCACTCTATTCTGACTACATGTTACATTTAAAAGCTGTTCAACAATAAAGCTTGTCACAGGCATGATTTTTGCATCTATGGAAAAGCATCTCTTAATGGCAGCACAAAACTAATACTCATTTATTATGCTGACTCCATAGAATAAAATTTTGCACCTGAAAGATGGATAGTTTCTTTGCAGTGCTGCCAAGTTCTAATACCTTCAGTGGGATTCATCTAAATGTTACATGAAATTCCCTTCATAGTCATTGCAGACAGAGGTAATAGTAATCATTAGGTCATGAGCAGTCCCCTTGTTAAAGCAGATGTTTACACTTGGTCAGATTAATTACACCTTAAAAACATCCACTTCTTTCCAGTATCTACATTAGCACTCTTATCCACTACTGGGCATCAACTTCAATTGCAAAATTCCTTCAATATTCTAAAACCAGTTATTAAGAGAAAAGAATATCCTCCAAGTATACTGCAAGTTACAGGGACTGCACTTTTGAGTGTAGATGGTCAGGAATAAAAAGCCAGCTTACTTTATATTCTTCTCTTGCATGTGCCCAGTGTGCCACACCACCATTGTAAGAGCTCAAAAAGCAAGGTGCCCAACTGTTTCCAGTTCCCACACAGCTTTAAGACTACCAAGCTGGAGCAATATATGCATTGTGAGATTCACACGTGGCTATGCAGCCTGCAAGAACCAGCATTAATTAAGAAGCAGTGTTATCTCCTCTGACATTGCATTAATATGAAAATTACTGAATGTAACTAATAAAACATATTCCTTCTGGGTTGAAGAGATGCACTAATTGATCAAATAAGAACAACAGGGATTTCTAACAGCTGCCCTACAGCTTTCAGAAAACAGCAGGTTACAGAGCCAGCAGTGATACTGCTTATGTTCCCATGGTGTATCTCCTTCTGTTGCTGTAATCTGCAGTAGGTAACTGAACCATGAGCCAGAGCACGTTGGCTGATGTAAATGAACATCCACATCCACTGAAGAAATCTAGTCTTCCTATGGTTTCCTCCATTTTCTCAGAACTAAAGCAGAACTCCTTCAAAGTCTCTTTGACAGCATGACACTCTCAGCACTAAGAATGAAGCTTAAGAAAATTCATCTTCTACGAAAACTGTTCTTTGTAAGTACCATCTAGATACCTTCTGTCCTTTAGACTCACTCAACCTCTTTCCACCTTCTTGCACCATACTGCCTCAATGAATTGATGATGAAGCTCTGGAAATACTACACATGGCATCCAATACCAGCTTGGCAATAAACTAGGATTGTACTTCTTTCTGTATTTTTAAAAGAATAATCACAAGGGTTCCACCACAGCATTGTGGTTCTTAATCTATTTGTCTGGCATAACAACAAATGAAAAGCAAAAACAACCAGCCAGAACCTTAAGCCAGAACAACAGAGATTCTGGCAAAAGTTTGAAGCCTGACATTCTGCACTTACAACACCTACACTATATTCTCAATAATTTAGATCAGTCAAAAAGGCAGCCAAAGAAACCATTTTAAATCTGACCTCACCTCAATGAAACTGGGAACAGGGAAAAAGAAAAAAACCCACACAATACATACAATCAGATTGAAACACAATACAACAATAATACTGTTGCTAAATGGACTTTTAAAGGATGCAAGATGAGCATTTAGCTTCTTAAAGATTCCAGACTACATTCAGCTCTTGCACAAAGGATGGAATGCAGCTAGAAGGACTGTCAGTTGAATCCATTTGGGATACCCATAAACTAAGTAATCTTCATTTCACCAAAACAGCTTCTAAAAATCATGATTTTGAGGAAACATCTTTGGCCCTGTTGAATGTCAAAGGTTGTGATAATAATCTAGAAGACACATGAGCTACCACAAATCATGGCTTTGCTTCTAACTTGTATCTAGTCCAGCTATAAGGCCATTTCTGAAAATCAAAAGGCAACAGAGTACGGTCTCCCTGCACAATCCATCAAGATGCACACAATTTTACTGATGGTGCCAGTGCCAAAAGTCTGTATTTTAAATACTTATTTACTGAGTGATAAAAGCAATACTTGCAAGTCATTCTTATGGTACAGATAGGAGTTATGACAAACATAAGATAAAGACTGCTTTCTTCTATTTTTTGTTTAAAATTCACTGCTAGATGTAGAAAGACCACAACTTCTCCCACATGTTCCATTCCAGAAACATCTGAACACTCTTTCACAAGACTGGACTCTGCCTTTGCTACAAAGCAGAAAATAAACATTCTATTGAACAACTTAGAGTGCAATATTTGAAGAAAGAGCGGTTAGCATCTCTGGACTCCCACTCAGATAAACTATCTGAACTCCACCTATGTTTATCCAAGGAGAGAATTCTATCTGTCTGTTTTGAGGCAATACTTACTCAGGCAACGTTTAACACAAACTCCAAAATCACATTTGAGTTTCCTGCATAAAGAAGGGACTGAAGAAAAGTTTAGAACTTCTCAAAGGAGATAAAGTTCCTTTAACAGTTGATGAAACTAAACTAAGTACTCTAAGTTCAGTGACCCCTACTCGATGGAGATCTCCCTACTCGAAATGGGAAGATAAAGCTGAACTACTGAAGGCCAAGTAGTCTGTAGTTAGTAAGCTCAACAAACAGTCCATAAGCTAAAACAAGTGAGAACAATAGCTGCTAATGTGAGATGAAAGGCCCCCAAACAAGACAAAAGCAAATAAGGAACAGAACTATTGAGTGCTGAAAACCAACTACTTAAGCAAGAAAAGGTAGGAATCTGTAAACACACAAAAGAGATAAATATAATCCAGACATATGACACCCCCAGGGTTTCAAAGTTCCCAGACTTTTAGTCATTACTGAGGTCCTGCTATAGGACACTACCCATCATTATATAGCTCTACATTCATTCAACAAATCTTGTCCACTAAACAGACTGTCTTTATCTCAGTGTCCAACTGATGAGTTACCTGCTACCCTAATCTATCACTTTGGGGCTATGATACTGAAGTCAGCCAGACAGAAACTATCTAACAAGTTTTGAGTATGAGAAAGCAGGCACTCTTTATTGCAGTATACCAGTTACTTGGAGGATCCTTTTTCTAATCAAGTGCCCTGAGCACCAGGTGAACAGGTTTTCATCACACACAGCAATGACATATTCATTAGCTAATCCCCTCTCACTTGATGTATATGTATTACTTTATTTGACACAATGACACCCCTTATTGGGGTTTCTTTGAGGGTCTTCTTCAGTGGTCTTCAATTACTAGTGTCCTTTTCAGGTGGCTGTTCCTCAACCCTCACTTCTGAGTAAGCACAATATCATTGTTTTCCACAGTAACTTCTGCTTTGTCAGCCTTGCAGAGCTGAGCTGGCATCCAACTTGCCTTTTGCATGACTTCTGTTTGCCTAAGTTTACATCCGTTATCTATTTCTCCTAGGCACTGCTGCTCTACTGTCCTCAGACTAAAATGGTGTTCTGATCTACTATCAGCTGGGTAATGCTATGAATTCCAACTTTTACTTGGAAAGTGTTGAAACAATAGCTGCAAGTCATCAGTTTTTCAAAGGCAAAGAAGATTCAAAGCTTCTACCCCTTCTCCTAGAACCAGCTGGTGAGGAGGGCATGAAATTTACATTCCTACATTATTTCAGCAACTAGTTAACTCATTTTAAAGCAAAGGTTCAAAAAAAAGACATGTTTCAATTCACACTTTTGCTGTTCAGGACAATTTTGCATACTGCTTATTTCTAGTAACAGACTTGCTGGTGCTGGGCTGTTTTGTTGAAGCACTGCAACCTTGCATTTAAAATTAGAATCTTGCTCTAACTTTAAAATCTCATTCTCCAGTCCCAGCAGTGATGCAGCTCTCTCCCTTTTTATTCCCACCTACTCATTCCCTGGGCAGCTGCCAGCATTCCCTCCCCTAAGAGCATCAGTGTTACAAGTACCCTGACATAGCAGGTTCAGCAGCAGCCGCCTAAGCACAACATGAACTTGTGTGTAGAATTAATTCAATCAATTTCCTTGACCATGCTCACACTCTAGAGCACATGCCTAGAAACAAATGAAGCCATTCAAATAAGTTTCATTAGATGCTTTCTGACCTCATGTAGACATCCTAGAAAATACAGGGGGGGTTTCCAAGTCAACATGAATGTTAAAATAATCCTGTTTATTTTTTTACGAGCTACAGTCCAGACAGATGTGCTAGCTCATTGGGAAAACTACACAGTCACTTTTCAAATCAGGCAATCATTTTAATTCAAAGGGTATTTGCACTAGAGTCTTGCTTTATTCAAATTGCACTATATTCACTTGAGGGATTACAGTTGAAAGGGAAACTCTGCATTTTAATAGAAAGTTGCCTTTGGCAAGTTAGTTATTAATCGGAGGCAGAAATCTTTCTACATTCAGAAGGCAAATGGCTTTGTTTCCCTGTCCTTGTATTCCCCACTTACTGAGGATTCAGCACCAGAGTTGCAGATTTTCTTTTTTGAAAGGAGGATGTCTCTATGACCCAAATCCACATTACAAACAAGGGCCCTCAAAACCCATGAGTGCAGTTCAAAGAGCTGAGCCTTGCTTCCTGTCATGCTTTTCCCATAGCCCAATGATCAACTTCAAAAATAACTGGTAACCTTGTTTTACATCAGTCCTCTATCATGTTAGTAATGTACGTAAGGTAATAGGCAATTTTCTCCCACAAAAAAAGCTTCAAATAAGCATTTACTTGAATCACTGCAGAGATGGTATCAAGTAATTAGGGACATTCCTTCGCTCAACATTTGGTTTCATAGCTGATTTTACAAGACTGTTTCCTATTAAAAATAGTGTCATTTTCCTACTTACTTCACACAACTATTTCATTATTTCTTTGATAGTAAATATTTACAGTTTTATACATACTCTCTGGCCAGTAGGCAAAAAAGTAGATAATTTGATCAGTTCAACTATGGCACTGACACCTTCAAAGCACATTTGAACTGCAAGTACGTACTTTAAACATACACAACTCCATAGCTACCTAATTGCTGAGGTAAATTTTAAAAGCATTGCTGGAATTTTTCTATAAAAACATTTTTCCTGTGATCTTGAAATTTGCTGAAGAAAAAAGAATGCATCAGAAAATTGTTACAGCACATAGAAGTTAAAGTAGTAAGAAGATTTTGACACTGTGAACAGTTCTGTGGGATCATCTGCACTGGCCCATAACCCACACTTCAGGCCATATGCACCTGAAGAACCCTGCCTGACCAGTGTGTTATGGATGTTACCATGTGGAGCAGACAGCCATCTCTTCAGCCCATGGAGAACCCTCTGCTGCAGCAGGCTGCTCCTGGCAGGACCTGAGGATCCATGGAGAGGAGCTCACACTGGAGCAGGTCTGCTGGCAGGACTTGTGACCCCACGGGGGACCCACACTGGAGCAGTCAGTTCCTGAAGGATTGCACCCCATGGAAACAACCCATGCTGGAGCCACCTGTGAACAACTGCAGCCCATGGAAAGGATTCACAATGGGAAAGTTTGTGGAAAACTGTCTCCCATTGGAAGGACCCCACAGTAGAGCAGCAGAAACATAATGTGACAGACTGACCACCACCCCCACTCCTGTCTCTCTGAGCAGGGAGGAGAGGAGGTAGTGAATCAGACATAAAGCTAAGCCCAGGAATGAGGGAGGGGTGGGGGAAAGATTTTTTTGCTTTGCTTTTACTTCTCATTATCCCACTCAGATGATTGGTCATAAATTCAATAATTTCCCCAAACTGAGTCTACTCTGATGTTAACTTCTGAGTGATTCCACTATCTTTATCTTGACCCACAAGCCTTTTGCTACAATTTCTCTCCCCCTTCCAGATGTGAAGGGGAGTGACAGAGCAGCTTTGGGGGGGCATCTGGCATTTATCCAAGGTCAAACCACTGCACTACTGTATGAAAGTATTTCATTTTACTGCAAGAACCTTTTAAAAGTCTAAATTTCCAATTTCAGAAATAATGGATTTTTTTAATCTAGTCAGTTACTCATCCTGAAATACAGTCCTATTTAGAATTCACTTAAAGTTCCTTTCGGTTTTCCCCTGACTTGTTTTTAGATTAGATGCAACAGGTAAAATACCAGCTTTACAAGTTTACCGTTACTGGGAAATTCCAGTAAATAATATGGAAATTCCTCCCACAGCATCTTAGCAAACACACACAATACTGGCATAAAGATCTGTCCTGTACAAAAGACAAGTTTCTTTAACACTACATTCAGAATCAAGAGTTTCACAAAATTTCCTTCACAAATTTAATAAACTGGATGAAGTTGAGAGACTTTGTAGTCACTTTGTACTGCGCATGGAATTCAGCAGATCAAGCTAAAAGCCTGCTGAATAACTGAGTAGCTCTTCAGAACACTTCTCCTAGGAATAAACTAGCTCACAAAAACATTCTTTCACTTGCCTCTTCATGAACATATGCACCACTATTTTCCCCTGATCTTCAGACAAGATATTTTCTTAAGAGATATCTCTATTATAAGCATTCAAACAACCTAATATACTTTCAATTAGACACACACATGAGAATTTTTAACACACTAGTATATATTTGCTTTCCTTAAGATCCTTTCACCTCATGATTTAGAATTCCTTTCCACTGATAAAAGTACTGATTACTTACCAGAGACATTATAAGCTGATTTAGAATTGAAACAGAGCTAGCATGGCCTGTGAGAATAGAAATTTTTGTCTGAAAAGAAGTTTCACACAATTATACAGCTATTTTGATAACTTGTACAGCCTAATTTTTCTAAGGCCTCTAATTGGAATGAGCTTGGCAACTGCAGTTGTTTCAACATTCATCTGGCGTTCCTGGTGGCTTCAGCTTTCAGCTCCCACTTGCTATGGGTGAAAGAAGCAAGAACACAAATGCAAAGTGCCCTAGAAATACTATTCTACATACATAAGACAAACATCTATTACATACTTACATTAATCATATATCAGAGCAAGCATGATGCAAGCTTATTTCCACAACATGCAGTTGCCTGCCTTAATAAAGGCTGCACAGGCATGCCTCCAGATTTTTATGGAATTCCTGGTAGAAGAGAAAGCAGTAACTTTTGGCAAATATATCCCTACTTCAAATTACACCTGTACAATAAGTATCATATCCCATCATATATATCTTGAGAGCATACTTTTCTCTGTAAGTAGGGTATTCTAACTAGAAAAATAAGAACTTTCTCTATTCATTAATATTTATGTTCATATTTTAAGCTTTTACTAGCTTTGTGACTTTTTAACCAAGAGATTTGTCCACTACAAGCTGTCGAAACAATAATACTGTATTTCACCTGTAACAATGCTAAATGCATTTCACATATGCAATCTCTGGGGCTCTGGGAATTTTCAATTCAAAGTAAGCACAAAACAGAATGAAAACTAGACATGTCTTTCCTATACATATTCCTGTAACATACACTATTTCCAAATATTAGCACTCCCAAATCTCCTTCATGTTGGAGGTTAAACAATTCACTTCCTGATGTACCACAGCAGAAACAAGATGATCCTTGTGAAAATGATGCATAGATCCAACCATATTACTTAAAGTGTGAGTGTACAGCCACACAAATAAAATGTGGGCTCTCTGTAATGGCAAAGATGGAGAGAATTCACTTTAAGCAAGTGGTAATATCAAGGATTAAATGGAATTAGCAATTTGTAGCAGCAGATTTAGACAAAGAATCTTAACTCTTCTTAGACTATCAAGACATGGAAGAAAAACTGAACTTCACCCTAAGAAACCTCAAATGACACTATTATATTCTTCAAACTAACTAATAAGGATCTCAATCATTATCCAACTGAAGGAGGTAGTAACAAAAGAGACAAGTAACAATTTCAGCTGATGTCAAAAGCTGTATTTTCAAGGTCAAATGAAGTGATGACATCAGAAAGCCCAGATATAAAGATCAGATGAGAAGTTGAAAGTATCTGAAGCTATCTGTAAAAGGACTGACTGTGGGACATAATAAAAAAGCAGATGCCATCCACTGTAAGTGAGGGGATGTCAAGGGTAAGGTCTTCATTGCATCATTAGAGACCTTCAAACTGTACTGCCAAGCAAATGTTTCTGGGAAGTAATAACCTGAAACATTAACACCTCTGAATCCTTGTCGAGTAACTCTGAAGTATTTATTCCTTAATTAATAGCATATATTGAACATATCTGAAACGTTAGTCCAGACACTCCCCAAGAATTGACATCATGGGATTGTCCAAGCATGATATGCTTCTAGCAGATTCATATAAATTTGTTTGCTAGTAGGTTTGCTACAGGAGAAGAAAAAGCAGTTACAGGAAAAAAAAAAACAGTTTCCCTCTACTGTTTTGGCATTGACACTAGTAAGACTTTGTGATGATACCTGCATAAAACACTGCTATGCAGTCCTATTCACAAGTATTCCCTGCACCAGTTCCAAGTCTATTTCATGTACAGATTTATGACAAAGAACAAACAAGGCTACTTAGAACTTCAAAAGTTTTGAGAAGGAATAGAATTTCTCTCTCTAATTTGGCAGCTTTCATGTACTTACTTCATATTTGAAAATTCCAGAAGAGTACTATGAGGATCTGCACATTACAAACACTACCCTTTAAGTACAGGCTACTACTCACTTACTGAAGTGCAGCCCAGACAAAATTTGGGCAAATGGCAGACTTCTAATAAGCCTTTTTTGTGTATGCTCCAGTTGTAACTCATATAACTGGACAATAAAGAATGGCCATATGAGAAACAAAACCTACATGAACCTAGCCAAATAGTAGAGGTGGCTGTAGATAGTTGCTCACAAGAGTGCCACATTTACAGAGCTGCTCTTGCAGCAGTCCTTGCAGTTCATAATCTTCTGTCTGGCAATGCAACATCAAAATTATCACTTAGAGCAAATAAGCTACCACTGGACATTCAGAAAGCAGTTAACTCTCCAGTGCTAATATCACTGGTGTCTGATAACAATACACTGATGATTCTTCAACACCTCCAGCTTCAGGAATGGTAGCGAAATCAGATACTCCAGGTCTTCTTTTCTACAGAAGTTATTCTACTTCCAAACAGAGTGCATGTGGCAGTATAGAACACATCCATGCCAACTGACCTCCCCAGCAGTTACCCTTTACAAGGCAACTACTAATTAACAGTTATCACATGAAACTCCTCTGCATATCTTGTCACTTGTCTGCTGTTACCCACATTGAATCTCGTATTCAAGTGAGCAACTCCAGAATTCTTAATTCACTTCAAGATTGAAGTCTTCTTTCATAGCTCCTTAATTAGTTGTTAGAATCTTCACAGAAAGGGAGCCAACAAAAACTCGTCTGTATGTTGGAAGTTGAATGCACATTTTATTCTACTAAAGTGAACAAATGTTTCTTCTTGGAAACAGTTTAACGAAGAAAAGAAGTGTCTCCAGATTATACTTGAAACTCAACCTCTTTAGCTACCTGTTTCTCAGCTCATTTCAGTACTCATACAACACACAAGGCTGGTTCGGCAGAGCACTTTTCAAATAAAATCCTCTATTTTGGTCAAGAAAGATTGGTAGAATGGAGTCTTTCTTCAGGCTTCTTTTTGCGCAACTCAAGGCTCACCACAGGCGCATAAGCAGCCTGTCTGCTTATCTCTCAGGACATTTTCATTTGTAATTCTATTGTGTTCCTTACTTAGGACATTTCTTCCAGCGAAGACAGCTTCCTTGATGTTTTAATTCTTCAGTTTAGTCACAGTAATTTCATAATTTTCATCATAAGAGTAATTTATTATCCAGCTTTCTAAGACTATACTCTTCAGTTAATTTCTTCATGTCATTCCTCATAAGCATTTTGCACAATGTATTGCCAGAAGAGGTGACAGTTTTGCACCATTTTGGTGCTTGCTACCATCTTGGGAGAATTTAACAACTGCTCCAGCCGTAACAAATTTCCTCTATATAATCAGTTTTGGACAGGAACAGGTGGGCTTCTCCCAATCCTAGCTTCAAATTCACAGGTTTTTTTGTACCAGTTGAAAAACAGAAAGTAGGCAATCCACCAAGTTTGGCCGTAGCTAGCTAATATACAGTCCCTGTCATTTTAACAAGGGCAAACACATGACAAGTAAAGATATAAAAAAAATGCCCCAAAGTAAGTGTGAGTTTTCAATTCCCACTGGACAACACACTCTAGTATGGAAGCCTCAAAGTAGCTTGGGAGGAAAGCTAACAGGGTAAAAATAATTATCACCAAAAATACAATATGTGTGTGAATCTGTAGAATGAAGGGTAGTACGTACTGTGAAAGTCATTCAAGAAGAACAAACTCACAATCAAATGGAGGCAACAGAGCTACAAGTTTACTGTTGCTGTGATTCATTATCAAGCAGATGCTTGAACAGCACTAATCTTTTAATTCTTATGATAAATCTCATTCCTCACTCAGCTACAGATCGCTATTTCTGCTGTATTTATATAGAACATCTGGGAATGGACCTGTGCTGTTCATGACCTCAAATCTCAGAAGACAATGATGATGTTGCCTCTCACACTACCTAACAAACTCCTGAGCTTTTGCCTAAGTCCTCTGTCCTGTTTCCAAGTATTCTCATCTTGAAATATCTCATCATACTCCAGAATCTGTGTTTTTCTGTTCCTCCCAAGCAGAATTTCCCATTTCTACTCATAGACATATGAGCAATAACATGTCCTGAATCTATCAAGCGTTGGGTCTCAAAGATTTTCCCAATCTGTAACTTTTGATTAGGCAGTCTGACTATGACTTTACATGTTAAAATTAAAGACTGAGTGACGATATTAACACAGACATTCACACAGATGAATACATATCCTGTTAACATACTTGGGAGTTTCTCAGATATTCTGAAGCAAGTCTCTAACTGTTCTAAATATTTCTTTCTCTGAAGAGGGTGTTTCCTTTATGAATTGTTGCAAACACATTACATATTCAAGTGGTAATCTTTGGTCAGAACTCTGGCAGGATGGTGAAATTTTCCTAAGTCCGCTTAAAGGACTTAAAAATGGTCAACCTGGAGCTACTACTTTTTACATGAGCCCTCACTACACGTTCCAACAATACCTATGGATTAGCTCAATTTCCATCACACTTCCTCTTTCTTATACAAGTTTTTCCAAGACCTTGCCCAGCTTCCACTACAGGATGCTTGTTTGCACATTTTTTCTAAGACGGAATTGCCTTTAACAAAATTAAGCGATCCATTAGACCTAGCCTAAAAGGGATAAGAAAAAACAAAACAAACAAACAAAAAAAAAAATCACACAAAAAACCCCAACAACAAAACAAACAAAAAAACCCAGGAAATTAATTTCAAACTAGAGGAGTTCGTTCCACATCCTCTACAGCGATATGTACTTTTCAAACACCTTGTCACAGGCCACTGTGTCAGTACACGAACTGAACAAAACTTCCTCGCGGCATTCTCCCTTTGGCGCGGTAATGAGCAAGTAAGTGGTGCATGAACGCATTAGCAGAGCCATCCGCGCTGCCCATCGCGCGTTGCAATTATCGCTCGGCCGCTCCGCTCCCCGCCCAGGCGCGGGGTCGCTCCCGGTCCCCGACACCTGCAGGACCGCCCTCCGGCCGCGCTCCACACTCCCAACATCACTCAAAAAAAATAAAAAGTCTGTCCTCTCGCTACGTTTCTGCGCCTTGTTATCGGCCCGTGTTCAGGTTTTCCGCCGGCCAGGGGCCAATGCCTCCCGGCTCCGCCGACAAGGGCTGCCTGGCCCCGCACCCACGGCCCGGAGCGGGAGGTCGCTCTCACCGCCCCTCTCCATCCACGCAGAGAGGTCCTGGGAAACCACAACAGTTCTGCCTTCCCTCGGAGGTGGGAAATTTAAAAAATAACGATTAAAACAAACCAAGCCAAAGCACAACGCCGCCGCCAGCCTCGGCGCTGGCGAGCAGCGAACAGCGCCCGTCCCGACAGCTCCGTGCCCCGGTAGCTCCGCGGCCGGGCACCGGCACCCCGCCCACGGCACCCGGTCTCGACCGCTCCCCGTCTCCCCACACGCGACCCACAGGCCTCAGGGGTGCGGGGTGGAGGGAGCAGCACCCCCAGGCAGGGGCGCGGGAGGTACGGCAGAAGGGACACTTACTGGGCGTGCAGCGCAGGGGTGAGGCTTGCGAAGAGACGGGCGAGGAGGGAGGCGCGGCCGGCGGCGGCTCCTTGAGGGCGGCGGCGGCCGCGGAGCTCAGGACGGGGGGCAGCATGAGGTACCGGTCGGGCTGCGGCAGGCAGCGCTGGCACACCGAGTGCAGGCAGGGCAGCAGCTTGGGCCGCCGGCTCTGGATGGGCTGCCCGCACACGCCGCAAGTGTCCAACAGGTTGAGCGGGGCCGCGTCTCCGCCGCGCTCCGCCGGGCCCTGCCGGCTCTCGGCCTCGTTCTCTCCGCTCAGCGCCGCCGCTACTCCCGGTCTGTCCGCCGGGCACGGCCCCCCCGCCGCTGCCGCTAACGCCGCTGCCGCCTCTTCCATTGTCCTGCGCCGGCCGCCGCCGGAGAGCCGAAGGGAGGCGGAGCGGCCCCGCCGCTTCCCGCCCGCGCCGCCGCCGCCGCTGCTCGGCCCCCGCCCCACGGGTGTTTGTGTGCCCGCCCCGGCAGCGGCTGCCCCGCCGAGCTCGCCGCCAACGGCCGCCCGCGGCCCGGCCTGCCCCGCCCCGCCCCGCCGGGACCGCGCCCCCGCCCCCGCCCCCGCTACGTGCGGCGAGCGCTGCCCCGCCCGCCCCGCGGGAACCGGCCCGGCCGCGCGGGCCCCGCCCCGTGCCGGGAGCCCCTCCTCCCCCCGGCACCAGTGACCGCCTTCTCTCGGGCGGGGGGAGCCCGGCTCTGTCCGGGTGAGGAGGAAGGACGGGAGCGTGCTCTTGAATGTGAAGAAAAACTTTACGGTGTGGGTGACCATGCTCTGGAACAGGTGCCCAGAGAGGTTGTGGAGTCTCCCTCACTGGAGATGCTGAAGAGCTGCCTGGACACGGTCCTGTGCCATGTTCTCTAGAATGACCGTGCTTGGGAAGGGTCGTTGGGCCAGATGACCCTTTGTGGTCTCTTCCAACCCGACCCATTCTGTGAGAAGTCTTTGTCCCTTGGACAGGGTGTTAAAAGAGGTCACCCTTCTCTCTGCCCCATGCGCGGGTGAAAGTCTGTAAATTTTGGCCTGTGTTTGGCTTAGGAGATCACAGCAATACCACCATGTGCAACCACGTTACCTGACTGAAGCTAACTGGTGATTGGTACAATTAAAAAGATAAAACAGAAAAGTACGGTTCTTGTTTAGACACAATATTTTATTGAATGAAAGGCTATAAGTATTGTTCTGGTGGGACATTGGAACAGGTGCCAGAGAATTGTGGATGCCCCAACCCTGGAAGTGTACAAGGCGATGTTGGTCTGATACTAAAATCAGATAGAAAACAAACTTTCTAACACAATTTTGAGTGTCAGACAGCAGAAATTCTTTATTACAGTGCTGGACACATCAGAAGGACTCTGTTAATCTGATGTGTGTCCAGAAAGTACAATAAGGTATTTATTCAATCATGATCATACACATTGATTACAGTGTGCTTCTGGCTAATACACAAACATCACTTTTCATAGAAGTAATTTGCATGCAGCTGCCTCCTACTGGAAGTCCAGTAGGGTTGTCTGAAGGGTTTGGTGTCTGTACTCATCTTTCATTGAACTTCTCTTAGGGCATGTCCTGTTGCTTGTTTTTACATAACTTTGCCAAAAAACCACTATATTAATCATTTTCTGTTTATCTGCTGGATCCAGCTATATTTATCATCCTTTGTGCACACTTTTACATACTTTTATCTTTTATTGTTAGTTGGTCTTTAAGCTATATCTACTAACTTCAAGGGAACTGAAAATTTCTGTTCTCTGTGTTATTTATTTGGACAGGACTTGGAGCAACTTGGTGTAGTGGAAGATGACCTACCCATGGTAGGGTGGGGTGGAAACAGGTAATGGTTAAGGTCTCTTCCAACCCAAACTGTTCTATGATTCTGTGAAGGGTGCGTGCAGACACAAAGCATTGCTTATACATTGGTTGCTGATCAACCATAAACTGATCCAAGCTCCTCAGAATATTCCAGATGTCTGTGCTTAAATTCTCAGAGCAGCTAGTACACTTCCAACTTCCTTGCAATTTCATCAGGACCCTAACATCCGTCCCATAATAAATAGGACCGTAAAAAAAGCTGTACAGGACAAAAGACTAATTTCTTCAGCACAAGGAACAACTGTGTACTGGAGAATTGTCATGATTCAGCATGTCTCACATGCATAATTTATCATGGTAACAGGAGAACAATACTACAGGTTGTTTTGGGGAGGAGGAACAGATTTGGTTTGACAGTGAGGAATTGTTAAGAGGGAAATGTCATTCTCTGATTAAGAATATCAATGGAGGGGACAAGCCATACATTCTCAACCATTGACCTGCCAACACATAAGGAAAAAATGCCTCCAGAAGCAGTCTCCTGAAGTACAGCTTCTGCCTCCCAGTCCAGCTGAATCTGTCCCTTTACTATGAGTCACCAAGTGATAGGAGAGACCCTGTAGTCCTCTTTCCTCCCCCCCACCAGTTTGGCTGTCCAATGCCCTATGATGATGTGCTAACAATCCATTGTAACAGGAGCTAGCAGACTGAGAGTATGCCAAGTGCGAATGATGAAATGGGTTCTGGAATTGAAGGTAAGGAGGATGGTACAGGTTCTGCCAGGTGAAAATCACCAAAAATGCCATTAGAAAAGATCTGTTGAGGAACAGGCAATACCTGAAGAATGGTTGATTAGTATTGAGAGCAAACATGATCAGAAACTCAGTAAATAATATATTTGTGAGGAGTAATAGTAAGCTGTAAGATCATCTAACTATATAGTTTCTGTAACTAGTATGAACTATTTCTCCAACAGATGTCAACACAGGAAAATAGCAATACTGCGTAATGGTACAAAGATCACCCCGTGAAGGAACTGAGTAGAGGCTTTGTTGCAAATGATGATCCCCATGAGGCAGTGTCCCAAAGATTAGTAAAGTAATAGGATTATGTTTCCTGCAAAGTTTGTTTGCAAAGCTCAAACTGTGCTGTAAAATCTGTAGTTGCATTGCATCTGAACAGCATCTGATTTAAATGAACGTCTGAACCTGCATAATTTGAATATGAATGTAGACCCTTCCTGTTAGTGGTAGCATCATATTAGGAGTACTTGGGACAGGAACAAAAAGGGAATGGAGGAACAGAATAAAACACCCCGGGATAACCAACTATTCAGTACATGCAGACAAGGGAGTGAGAAAAGCTTTTAGATGTAACCACATTGTTTAGACAAAATGTGACAACGCTCAGTGAAAGTAGTGGTATACCTTTCTTTATACTGACCTGGGTGCACAGCTTTCGGCCACAGCTACACCACACCTGGCCATCAGGGAACAGGGGCGGAGCTGGCTTGGGGCTGTGGGAAAAGGTCATGTAGACAAGCCAACCACAGGGCAATATGTGCTGTACTCCCTTTTGTCTGAAAACAGCTGATGGTTTTGTCTAGTTTCTGATGGAAGACAACTTTTTAGGCTCTCCAGTGTTTCACTGGAATGAGTCAAACCAATGAAGAAAGAATGATGATGGTGACAAGCTGATAGCTGGAAATCAAGATGACTAGCTACAAGGAAACATCCAGAAGCTGAGACTGCTTCTCTCTTCCTTTGCTATGCTACCCATTACTTCTGTTTACAATTTGTTTTACTACTTCCTTTGCTTCTTCTGGATATCTCATTTAAAGCAAATTCCAGAACCATTTTGCCTTCTTTTCAGATATACACTTTGTGGCTACAATCTAGATCTTTGCCATTTGTAATTTACGTTCCTGTGATATACTGCACAAGAAGTTATCATTCAGAAACTTCAGCTGCAGAAAGAAATGGCTGCCACTGCACTGAAGAACTTCTCAATGGACATCTCATAACTAGAAGTTTCTTGCCCTCAGAATTTACTTGCTGGCTCCAATTTCCTCCTTTTGTCCATGGTTCAGTTTGTCTCTTTCTTGTATTTCTAGATTTTCTAGCAGTCACTTGGCCTTGCAAATGCAACAGATGCAAATCTTCACAGATTACCACTGAAGGTCAGGATGTGCATTTCCTCCTCTTAAAACAGCTATGTGATACTAAACAGTCTCTTTCCAAAGTTTTTTTGTTTGTTTTTGGTTTTGTTTTTTTTTTCCAGACCAAAGAAAAGCCATGGGGCTTTACAGAGTGCCAGCCCAGTTTAACCTTTATGTGGCAACAGTGAAGGAAGTTGGGAGGAGACTCAGAGCTCCATCTGTGTCATTAAAAAATGCTTTTGACACAGTAGTCATCCAAGACATACATCCTGCAGCTTTTTGGCCAGACTCTACTAAAGCAACACAAAGGAGGATGTGTCCCAGAATAGACAGCCTTTACTGGTCTGTATCCTTTTGAGAAGTGGATATCTCAATATGTGGTTGTTTTTCAAAATCTGTAAAATATAAATATGTTCACTGGAAGCAAGATAAATGCATTAGGAATTCATGGTTAGGGAAATGTAATATATTAGCCTTTCCAGCAACAACAAAGTAGGAGAACTTTACATACTAAGACATCTGGAACAAGCAATGAATGAGCATAGTGCCTCCCAAGCACTGAAGGCTGAATTAGGAATTGATCTAGAAGATATCTTAAATCCATAGGCTGCCTTTTGGAACTCCACAATCAAGAGCCCATCAAGCTATAGTAAACTTGTCCTTTCAGTAAGGAGAGTGAGAAAAACCCAGTTCAGGTAATTGTCTTAGGATTTTCAACTTTGTGTTTTCTATGCTTCACTCACCTAACATCTACAGACAAACACATAAAACTTTTGTTCCAGATTGGAGAGTGGTTCCTCGGAAACCTTTTTTTCTGTGTCCTATTACATATGCTCTTTACCCAAGTAAAATATTTCTCCAGCACCTGGCAAATAGCAACTGACATTTTCACAACTGGGAAGAGATTTACTTGATCAATTTTAGCTGGAAGCTCACCACAGCTAAGGCTGGGTCCAGTACTCTGGAGTGAGCCAGCTGCCATCTAATGTTTCCAGTTCTCCACACAACATGCCTCCACTGTAAATTATACAATAAGATCGCCTCTGCACAATCTCCTATTGATGTCATGGTCAGAGAAGACACTCTGCTTTTGTAAATTAACCCTGGGTTCATCCCATTAGATTCCCTTTCAGGGAAAAGGAGCTTGCCTAAGGCTAGAGGCAACATGCCAGTTCTGAACACCCAGTATTAGATAAAAAACTGATGGAAATGACTGTGGTATGCACAACCCCTTTTTCTTCCAAAGGTATTTTTTAGGGTTCACTTTCATTGAAAATTCCACAAACACATGGAAACAGCCCAGATACACACAAACATATTGCAGTTAATGTCTCCTATCAATGCTCTATCCACTTGTTTTATCAGACACTTACAGGTCCCATCTCTAATTCCCAATGGACCTTTGGAACCCTATGTCTCTCCTAGGGATGAGTAGGATGCTAGGGCTGCCCATGTAGAGATGCTGTGGTTCAAAATTCAATCAGTCCCTGTGTTCCCTGGCTGTGCAGCATCAGTGGAAGTGGGGCATCCCAGGGTAATGAGCACAGATCAGCCCTGATAATTTAAGAATGCAACTGCAAGCTAATCTCTGATGAGTTAAACCCAGATATTCAACCAAATAATCAGGCCAACAGACCATATTCCTAAATTATCACAGGCCAGCTCCAAATCTGTCACATCCAGTTTCTTTTCTGACACGTAAAAGGCCAGAAATATCTTTCTGCAGCAGCACAAGTAACCTCATTGGGTATTAGACTCATTTCAAGGAACTTGGGAATTGCCCAGTGGGGGCCACAGCTTCTGCTGATGAATCTCAGTAATTATAAAGCAGGGGGTATAGTTGTATTGCCTGTGGGCTTGAAATTCAGTAATAATTGATTTCTTTGCTCCCTATCTGCCTAAGCACTTCCCTTGCCCTGTCTCAATGATCCTTGTGGGTCCCTCCCAACTCAGCATATTCTGTGATTCCTTATTCTCATGAGGGTTTCCTACTACGGTTAGCATTGTTGATAGAACAAAATGAAGCACTGCCAACTCCTGGCAATATATGAGCAAAACAGTGTTTCCTCAAGTCATCTGGCTCTACTGGGAGACTGGAATCTACCAGGATGACACTCTGCCCTGACTCCATTCCTGAAAAGGGACTTCTTAGTCTTCTTTTAGTGGGAGGGTGGAGGACGAAAATGTTGCTTTAAGAGTCAGGTTGTAGGTACATGGACATGGAGAAGAAGCCCTGCATATCTTTTCACTTTCCTAGCATGAGTCTTCAGTTGCAAGGGGAATCAAAGATTCACTCAACAAAAAAGATCCCAGGTTTCAAAATGTGCTTCCATTCAGATTAGGAAAGAATTTCCCCAGTTTAAAATACTTTTTAAAGAAAAATATTGCAATATATTCTGGATTTGATTAAAAACTATGCTTTCAATAATTATGTTTTATTTGAATTTTGATATTTCATTTATTACTATGTTAAATAAATTATATACTTCTACATGAAGTATTTGGAAGTTTTTTCCTTCAAAACATCTAAAAGACACTTACAAAATTAGAAACACTTTTACTTCAGATTCAGAGATTGCTGAAGCATTAAAAGAATAAAAAAAAAAAATCCCCAAACCTCTTCAGACTGGAAAGAAAGATGGTCATTATCTCATTACTGGTATCCCTACTGTCACCTCCCTTGCTGACCCCACTTGTTTTTCAGTAACACCTTTACAGGCTGTGCCATTTTTTACCCATAGAACTTTAACTGAATACCCACAGTAAGGTACATTTTGTTCTCTTAGTCTTATTGAACATCAGAGGTTTGTTTTCCCCTCTTGTTGGCAGCAGATCACATTAAATTACTAAAAACAGCCCTGGACCAAAAACATTAATTTTCACTTCTGTTCTGAAAAGTAACCCTATAATGGAGTTGTGAAATCACATATTTCTTTTCCTAGTGATTTTAAGGTCAAATATCCTCAGTTAAAAGGTAAAGGGTATTTTTAAAGTATTACTCTATTTGTTAAGCTACTGCAACTTGCAATTTAAAGGTCATAATATTCCTTCCCAACAGTACTCCTAACGAACCCTTATATATTACCAGAAAGCTTTCTTTCAGCTTAAGCTTTCAGGGGCATCTATATGAATCACCTTAAAGGAATAGTGTCTCTCTGACTTCATTTTAAGTATTGTGTATATTCGGAAATGCCCTACTTTGCACACAGGCAGTACATCTGTGTGAGGGATTTGCATCAGTGTGACTAAACTGATTTTGCTGCATCATTGCACATTTGCCTAATGTCAACAAGGCCTTTACTGTTGTCTATGCTGAACTAACAAGAATAGAAAAGTGGCATCAGAAACTTTCTTTAAGGTTGTTTGGAGATAGGATTCTCACTTTACCTACAGGGAAAATAAGAAGGGTTGGTTTGCTTTCACACGTTGCTGTTTTTAGATAGCTGGTTTTCAAAGAAGCGAAGCTTGTTAGAAAATTTGGAGTCTATCAGTTTAAGTCAAAGGAATATGCTACAAATTTCTTAGCAGACAGATAAAACTAATCTTATCTCCGGCACTGAAAGTTTTATTTGCAGTGGTAACTAGCTAGTAAATAAAATGTTCAACTCTTCAAAAGCTTCTGAGTGTTGTGAGTTTCTCTCTCATTGTGTCCCAAGCGTTGTCCCCACAACTAAACCAAACCCACATTGGACAACAGGCACCAGGATCAGCTGGAGCCAAACCAACTCTTCTGTTTCATTATGCAACTTCTCTGAACAACCCTGAATAGAGGGTGGGACAACAAAATAGGAGATAGACAAGTCACAATCCTGTTTAAAAGCCACAGTGGATAGACATAGCACTGTGTTATTTGGAATGACACGTACTGAACCCTTCAACCTTCTGTGTCTGGACAGACCTCAGGACTGCAGCACAGAAATTTCAAGGCTCTAACCTGGCCTTTCAGCTATGAAAATCTTCTTTGCCATAGGAGACATGGCAGTATGACTCATTTCAGACCCAAGACATAAGGGATGAGATATCCCAAGCTTCTCTCCAATTTTTTCATTGTTCCATCACTATTTTTGGTATTAATTCTTAGGGGATTACATGATAATGGAACTATTTATGGTATTAATTCTTAGGGTATTATATTGAAATCAAAGGGAATACATTATATGTAGGAACTTTGGATAGATAGTATTTAAACCCCACTCATTTTGCTCTCGGTTACCTCGAGACCTTTATGGATCTAGGCAAATGCTGAACATCTAAGAGCATTTCCTTTTAAAAATCTTTTTGTTTGGGTAGTATCTAGGGGAGAAGGGTAGGAGATAGATAAGGTTCACTTTGCCTTTGCTTTCCCACATGCAATTTCCAGCTGTAGAGAAATTCCTTCCTGGGGTTATGATGTAATACACAACCCTTTTGGCAACAGTGCCAGGGATGAAGGGGTGCCAAATGTTCAGTCATGCCCTGAACACAGCACTGCTATGTGTTCCAGTTTTTTGGTGGGGGAGGGGATTATCATACTTTGGTTGGCTGCAGGAAAGAGAATCTTCAAAAATCAGTGACTATGCCAGTGGCAGCTCTACTGTGCCCCATCACAAGAGAGTTATAGAGCATTGTTGGTACCATGATGCCCACTTTCCAGCTTCTCAGTCATGCTCTCTTCTGGATTTAAAATAAAGGGGGGATTCTTAATTGAATTTATGATCAGAAAATGAAGGTGTTAAGACTGATACCAGACTTTATATCTGTTGACTCATTTTATTTAAAAATTCTAGTATTAATGGAGGAATCAAAATGAGTCTTCAACTATGAGCTTTCAGAAGTTCTGATTGGGAGGGATAAATAGCCATATATCAAGCATATTTTAGTTAGATTTCCTAAAGAATCATGAATGTGCTGATAGACCTCTTAGAAATATTTTTACCAAACATTGTCACATTCTACCCCTCTTAGATTACAACCTTAGTACATATTTTTGCTCGTGTTTGAAGCGGTCACCATTGTGTAGCCGTACAATACTCTGACAAAACCTGTTCTTTCACTCATGTATTTCCATCCTATATCAAACATGACAAAAGCAATCAGAGTTTGACCCTAAATTGGAAGGCTTTACCAAAGGAAGATACGTATTACAGTCATAGGAACCTGACCTCCAGATCTGTGGAACTGCATATATATTTATGTTTTTCCAGTCCTTGAATAGCTTTTAAAATAAGCCAGTCTGTAAATACAAGGGAAAATCTAACTGCAGTGTTTCGTAGTTGTGCAATGCAGCACTTCAGATTTGTTTTCTTCATAAATCTATAGAACTGTGACCAGTATGTAAGTAAATAACTGTGTAATTTATTTCTTGTACTTCTATTCAAACAAGTCATACCCCAAAGGAACATTTTAGTAATATGTCTAGACTATAATGAATTATAATATATTTTTGAGGGTAACATTTGACATTTCAGATATGGGATCAAGGATTATGGTTCATGCATCAGAGACATATTCTGGATTTAAACACAACTGGACTGAGTTTATAGATATGCACACATACACACATATATATAAAACATACATATCTATATTTTATATATATATACACATGTATCAATCACATACTTCCCTGGGGAAAACAGTCTGTAGCTCTGTTTGCATTTGCACAGAAATTGCATTTTCCTGTCTCATGGGCTTGTTGTGAGGGACCTCAAATACTGAGATAATCTCACATACTGTTGTAATTGGAAATAATTTTAAATGTGCAGTAGGCAGATATCCTAAATGTTAAAATGAAGTTGGAACTCTGAAGTAATTTCTAATTTGCCATTATCATCATCTAGTAAAAGATTAAAATAAGGAGAATATTGCAATTTTTTTTCCTAGTCTCAAGTAATAACTGGGTGCATTTTTGCCCGGGGAGACAGCTCACAGCTAATGACATAATTTTCATTTCAGATATTGACCAAAGCAAAATTTTCCCAAGTTATTACTCCTACAGAGATTATACTGCATTACGAAGAACACAGCAAGGATACTTAAAATTCAGATTCTCAGAAAATATGGTTCAGCATAATTCTACCAAAGCAGCTAGAACTAGACCAAGCTGGAATTCCTGACAGTCTGTCACAGTGTTCCTACCCACAGTTTCAGAGTTACTGAAACCTTAGTTCACCTTTACAATACACATAATTTTATTTCTTAGTTTCTGCTTAATTAATCACAGGTGAGTGACAAACTGAGAAGAATTAATGTAAAACCAGATCTGAATAGCAGCTGCATCAAGTAATAAACATGACAACTCTTTTTCCCTAGAAAAAAAATTGAACAACCAAAATAGGAGTGGTCAAAGAAATGCATATTAGCTTAAAACCCTCCCACCATTTCCTGGTAAAGGTGGTAGATACGGTAAAACTACATAACAGCATAATCAGTTGCCCACTGATTTGTAAAGGATAAGATAGAAGTTGCTTTAAATTATTTATAGTTATTCAATAGACCAGTATAGAATTTTTTTCCATTCTGTAGTTTTCTAGTTTTGCGCTGATATGAATGCTAAATAGCTCAAGTTAATGATTCCCACTCTTGCCACTGGAATGATGCCAGTCCAATACCTTTCACAGTTTCAGGTGCATTTGTTAATCTGTTCCTTTCATTTTCCTACCTCATTTTTATTATGTATATTCTTTTGTATTACAGATGAAAATAACAATTATCTACTATCATTGTCAGTATCTATTTCCAGTGTATGCAGAGAGTAGGAGCCTTCACCCTCTGATATTTTTTCCCCAAGTGCATTTACTGTTAATATTCCATTCCAGTCTTTCCATTCCTTTACTCACACTTGGCCACACTTCACTGCCTTCTTCCCAATGCTTCCCTTGCTGCATTCTTGTTGCAGCCTCTGAGATTTCCCTCCACTGTTGTGCTATCTTGATGCTGACTGCTATGTAGCAGTCACATCCCAGTAGCATTATAGGGCTGTGTCAGACCAGAGTCATGCAAGAGTCATGTCAGATATACCACACTCTTCTTACACGGCTACCTGTGAGGTACAGTAGCTGAGGCACAGAGTTATATTAAGAAAAATGCCTAAGGACTTTTAGAGGAAATATAGGGAGCTGAAGAAAACCAATGTTTCAAATAAAAGAGAAAGGTCTCTTCCATTTAACAAAGTAGTGGAAAAAAGGAACTGTGTTAGTGATACTGCAAGCCACTGAAAATTGAGTGATTCAGACTTGGAAGCAACCAGCAAATACCTCTCATATATGCCTTGGTGAAAGCAGTATTTCAGTCTTTCCCTCTTCAGGCTGTGGTCCTGTGGCCATCACCAGCTTGGCAGAGGCTGGAAATGTAACCAGGCAGTGCAGGGAAATGAGGCAGATGCACACCTATGCTTTGGGGTCCATAAGAGCTGGTGCATTGGGACTGAAGTGTAGTGAGAACTTTCTGTTACCTGCTGAGCCACACGATGGTGTGTGGCAGGGTAAAAGTCCTTCCCTCTTGGGTTGCACAGGGAGCATGGCTTAGCTCAAGGGGGAGAAGAGGAAAAGAAAATAATAGCCCAGGCAGAAACACTCCATCTGTTTGCCAAGACTAGGAGCTTACAGATCAAAAAAGCTGCACACATTTCAAGTAGATTTCTCTGAAACAGGGAAAGAACTGCTTTATGGCTTACGGTAATAGGCTGCTTTTCATAGATTCAAATGTTTAGCACAAAATGGAGGAGGGAATTAAAAAAAAAAAAGAGAGAGAGAAGAAAATCCTTATTTGACCAACCCTTAATTACTTTCCAATGGACTTAAAGTTTTTAAGTTGAAAGAGATAACCCTGGCTAGCCTTCTGTAGCCTGAACATGGAAATAAATATAACTTTCCTATAATGATTTGCTCCAGCACATCCTTAAACAACTGTTTGCTCTGCTTTGTTTGATAATAAGTAGATATAAATATTAAAAATGAACCAGAGACAAAATAAAATCTGCACATGATTGCATAGCAAGAGGGAAGAAAAAAACCATGTTGATTGAACAATATGGAATAAAAAGAGAATAGATATTTCCATAATTTTCTTATTTGCAGTCATATGGAGAAATCTTTCAAATACAGAAAATGCCCTGTCTTTTAGATTTTGTTCCAGAGCTTGTCATTACAGAACAGTTTCCCAAATATCAAGTAAAAATAAATTTAGAAAAAACCAAGATTACTTCATGGTATCCACTCAGGAATTTTGCACAATAAAATGATGGTAGACTGCCATGCCCTTACGTAACTATATAAACTATGCCAAAGGAAAAGAGTGTTGGTAAACACAGTAGTCAATACACTATCTATTGTTCTGATATTCACTGAGCATCCCATAGAAATTAGGTGTATTTCTATGCAACTACCACCATTTCTTTTACCATTCAGCCCTACATGCACTAACTGGAATGTTAGGATGGGAGGGAGTTGATTATGCAGCTTTGGGAGTGAATTGGTTTGCATGCAAACATAAAACGAGTTGTCTTGCAGAATGATAGAAGGGGATTTAACTTTGCTGAGTCAAATTTCAGTAAAGCAAACAGACCCAGAGGGTCAAATGAATTAAAGGTCCTCTGTCACTGTAACAAAGCTATATTGCTAAAAAAGCATTGGATAGGGTTTGACATTTCAAGTGCTTGCTTATTCCTGTTGGCAATATGGATCACATAAAATCTTTTAAACCTTTTGTTAGAGATAGAGAAATATAAGGGAGAAAAGAAGACAAAAATATTTAGAGTGCAGAAAAGTCAGACTTTAATTTTAAAATCTAATTTGCATTCACTTTTTAAAGTCGGTGTGAGAAAAACATCATTGTTTAACAGGCTTAGATATAGTAAGAAAGACAAAGTATTGGGTTTTCTATTTCAGAAAAGAGAGTTTTTGAGTTCACTGAGATGGGCTGGAAATGCTACTGGAGCTGTTGACAGAGCCCAGTCCTTCCCCGGGGAGGCAGGGCCATGTGGGAGAGAGACAAAGCCAGCTCAAGAGCTGCAGGGGAAGGGAACTCAGCCTCTCTCTCTGGTGTGGGCACTGAACAGCAAATTCATTGCTAGAAAACTTCAGGACAGCACATTGTCTGTTGGTCACATGAAAACGTGGAAATTGCAGTAATGCCCTGCTGTCTCTAACACAGCTTTTTGGATGTTTATTAACAGTATCACAGCAGCTCTCCAAAGGACAGCTGTAGTATCTCAAGCAGATTTTTATCAAACAGAAATCGAAAGGAAACACATGTGAAAAAGGAAAGAACTAGGGGGGGGACAGAAAAGGACAAACCAGACTGTTGTGCTTCTGCTGCCTACCTATCTTTCTGCAGTTTGGGTCAAACTAAGCATCTAAGCTCAAGATTTGAGTCACCAGGGAGTCAGAATAGCCCACCACTCATGATTTTGCTTATTAATGATGTTTACCATATCACTTTTGCCGCAGTGATGGTGACAAAGAATATTCGGGTCTTGGATTGTGTCCTCCACACACACCAATCCCCTCTCCCATGCAGTCCTTGAATATGATCTGTCCAAAGATAAGAACACCAGGTGGGAATTGCAGGAGGAACTGTCTGGATGCTTGCATAACTAATGTATTCCATGGTGGGGAATGGGCCTGCAGAAGGGTACAAAATGCTCCTGGAGACTGAGCCAGCTGGGCAAACTGACCTCCTGAGGCTGCAGGGCAGCTTGCAGGTGGATCCCACCCCAGCAGGATACAACCAGCAAGAGGATGGGAACACTCAGCTTTGGACAGGTGAGTAACAGGTGGAGATAAAATCCTAACGTAGCTCTATGGGTGCTTTTGGTGCTTTGCAATTGTGTTTTGTGCAAACCTGTGCTTTTCCAGCTGAACCTGTCCATGTTACAGCCCTTCAGGCCTGCTTATATTATACATTGCACTGGCAATATTACATACTGTGTTAGCAATAAATCTCATCATAATCACCCATTTAATCAGTGTCATATTTCTTACACCTGACTGAGAGTCTTCTCTCAGCTACTCTGCAATAGTACTACTGAGTCTAGTCTTACTTTTTTTTCATTACTGGACATGATATCAGTGTAGTCCTTGGGGCTTTTCACTGGGTCTTGTTTTCTTGAAGAAGCTGTCATTTTGTGTTTAATTTTCACTGATCTTTGCAAATTGTTTTATGTAACAGTCTGAGCTGCACACTGGTCACCTTGAACTACTTAGAGCACAGGCCTTGGCACAACAGGATCTAATTTTTCTTGTTTGCAAGGACATTCCTTATCTTCTCTAAGGAATAAAAGTCTGTATAGTGGTCACTAACAATATTAGAATGCTTTTTATAAGATTAAATGCATTAATACTGCTGTCCTGTCTAAACAATTTGATATTGTACCATTCAAGACTTTTTACTTGACACACATTCTCAAGGGGAACTGGTGTAAAACAACTCTGAGATCTCTGACATGTCTGACAGGTTTTTGGGGAAAATATGCTGTGGTTAAAAATTCTGATGTCTTCTGTGACAAAACCTACATCTTGCAAGTTTGGTGTGAGGACTTAAAAGCTGATAGAAGACAGATTTTGTGTCAGTGACAGGTATATGAAAAGTCATAGTGCATGTTTAATAAAGATGACTTTGATTTCAACAGAACACTTTCCTAAAAGGTCCCATTTGCTACCAATGGACATGAGCTGTAAGAGGTCTATCAACAAAAGAAAAACAGGGGTCTGCCTTCCTCGGGTCCCAGCAACACCTATGTTCAAATCAAGAGTACAGAGGACAGAGTTGTTCAAATGCACTGTGAAGAATTTCTCAGACAGAGATACTGGATACCAAACCTATTTTAGATGAGAAATGGGATCATGAGAAGGAACTGGGGAGTGAGGGCAGTTCAGTCAAGTAGATTGGAAGCAAAGAGTGTCACTGGGGAGTGAGCAAGGAGATCATCAGATTGGGAGATCAGGGGCTGGGATCCACTGTGACTTCTTGTAGGAGAAGATGAGGTCTAGAATAAAGTGGGGAAAGAAGACGGACTGAGATGGCAAGAGACTGGAGGAGAGACAGTGGATTACCTTATATCTGGAATATATATCCATACAATTACTTGCCATTCCAGCCAACAAGCAAATCCTCAGTCCATGTTTCTCACCAGTGCCCATCAGCAATCCTCTTCTGGGAGTGCTTTTCTCAGAGGATGACAACCCGTGACTGGTAGTGGCACTCCATTAACTCAAGTAGCAGAAATCTGTGCTGAAGCTGCAGTTGTTCATCTGCTGAGGAGAACAAGGAACCAGGATAAAATTAATCTCTTTCCAGCTTGTTCTCATTTTTCTTTTTTCTGTTTAAGAAAATAAATAAAGCATTTGTTAAAGAACATTACTGAGATTGCTAAGTAAAGCAATCGAAATAGGAAAGAGAAGAATCAAATAAATTATATTTATTCTGCTTAATTAATTTTTCCTAATGTGATATTAAGAGCTTATCTCCCCTGCTTATCCCATTTTGGTCTGATAAGTAATTAGCCCAAACTCATTTAGAGCAGAGAATATGCTAATACAACATAAATATTTCTTCTAGTATGTGTTTTTTCATGTAGTTGCTCTACAGGCTTATTTTACCCTCTCTGTTAGTACAGTGGAAAAACAAGAGTGCAACTATGCAGTCACCCTGATTTATCTGTTTTGGACATTGTGCCTGCTGCCCTTGCATTTAATCTCAGTTGTTTCTAGGCTATGCAGTCTGGTCACAGACTCTTTCCACCTTTGCGTGAGATCTAGAATATTTTGGAAGTGATTTATGGAACAACAATGCCATGGTATTTTCCTGAAATATCTCCAAAATATAAGGGACCCTTTGCTCCCTCAGAGAAGTAGCTTATTGCTGCCTAAGAGGAAAATGGAAACCTAATCATATTTTTCAAAGGAAAATAGGGGCCTATATTTCTGTCTTGGCTTGCATTCCCTCTCTCTTCGAAAAAAGCCTCAATGTTCCAGCTTATGTAAGCTATGGCTGAACCTGCCAGATCAGCCTAGAGAAACAACGTCTCCTATCAAAACTTATTGTTTTCAGAGATGAAATTAATCCAGTATTAATCCAAGAAAATTACTGAAATTGTTGAAGAGTCTTAGATGTTCCCAGTGTTTGTGGCTGCTCCACCCAGCCAATACTCTACACAGGGGTAGAGCAGCAGCTGGAGCCAAAAGGAGAAATCATTTCTTAGCAGATTACAACAAAAGGTGAACATTGCCCATTGTACTCTGTGGCAGGGGCTCTCAGTGTGGACTGGGCTCTCATGGCCACAGGACCAGGGCACAGGAGGAGGTGAGGTGAGGTGAGGTGAGGTGAGGCAGGGCAGGGCAGGGCAGGGCAGAGCAGGGCAGGGCAGGGCAGAGCAGGGCAGGGCAGGGCAGAGCAGGGCAAGGCAAGGCAAGGCAGGGCAGGGCAGGGCAGGGCAGGGCAGAGCAGAGCAGGGCAGGGCAGGGCAGGGCAGAGCAGGGCAAGCAAGAATGCCACTTGCTTTATTTTGTCCCTAGTTAGTGCTGGGAGTTTATCTCCACCTCTTGTCACTGCCCGGCCTGTTAGGGAATTAACCCAACCTCATTTACATCAGAGAATATGTCTTTCAGTATGTCTTTCTTCTATAATTGAATGCTCTAATTATATAACAAATTTGAATG
This sequence comes from Cinclus cinclus, assembly GCF_963662255.1. NCBI lineage: Eukaryota > Metazoa > Chordata > Aves > Passeriformes > Cinclidae > Cinclus > Cinclus cinclus. Next base: position 27,125,141 of record NC_085049.1, read on the forward strand.
TCATAATGTAGATTTGCTTCATCACAGCTGTGTTCTGGGACCCATGACCTTCATCTTGATGCTCCCACTGCAGAAAGGCAGGTTACTAAAACACATGGTGTCACCTGAGAAACAACATGTTGTATGATTACATGTGATGTGTCCTGCCTGATATTACTGGTGAGGCCAGTGTGAGCTATGGCTTTTATCCTTGCTGCTGTCAGCCTTGCATGCAGCAGGTGATCCAGGCAGTGGTATTTCAGTCAAGGTTTTGATTCCAGAAATGAATCCAGTTCATCAGTGCATCCCTATTCAGAAAAGTGTGTAAAGACACAAAACTTCTCTTCAGCGGGTGCTTAAAAATAAGACACATTTAAGAGTCCGTCCTGATTGAAGCTCTTTACTTCAACTGCTATATACATATAAATACATATGAATCTTGATGGACAGACTCCCAACATTTTATACACACACACACACACACACACACACACACACATATATATCTGTATTTAGTGTGTTTAGTTTAACTTGGAGAACAAGAACAACCTTATTTTGGAAATGAGGTTAAGCCTCTGTGAAAGTAATGAAAAAATTCTCATTATGAAGACATGTAAGAAACACTGATGCTCCTTTATGGAGGCAGGTATCTAAAATAACAGCAGTCTGTGCTCAAAACACAGACACAGGATGCTGCTCAGGACATAGGAACATATTTAGCACTTGAAGGTGGAAAAATTTCACCAGCTACCATTGAGGAATCTGGGCTGTGTGTGGGTTTGATATTATGAGAAATGTAGAAGAAAGCTGAGAAGAGACTGTAGAGATTTACTTTTCTAAAGAAGCTTAGATTTAGTGTTTATCTTGTTAAAACTTGGCTAAGAAAATCACTGAGAACTGTAGCAGAAACAATATATCTTGCATGTATTCAATGTACCCCCTTGTTTCAACAAGGAATGACCTCAAAAAGCACACTCAGATCTAAGTTCAAACTTCGTCAGCAAAATCAACTTGATAGATAATGCAAATAAAAAGGACTACTTATTTATAGATATTACTAACCTTGCAGATCAACACCAGATTGCACACCAAATATTTATGTTTAAACAGCAGAACTCTCTCTAATACAACACAGTTTGATTAAAGATCTTTCATTCAGTTTAGGTAATGAAAATAAACCATCACTGCTAATGACACTAGTAGACTCTAGATACCTTTGAAGATTCAGAAAAGGCAAAACCCCTTTAATTAGGGATCAAGTAATTTCCACTGGCATAACTATCTGAGTCCAACTTCTGCCAACTCTTCTTGACGTGGACTTTCTCCCAGTCCACCATGGCTGCAGCAATTTCACAGTGATGCCTTGGCAAGAGGTTTTCCCTGGCTCCTTGAAGTACTTGGTACAGTGCTTTCACCTGGACAGCAGCTACTCTTTGCATCTCTGGAACAAGAGCATTATTTTCCTCTCCTTTGGTAAGGTTCACAACTATTACCTCTAGTGGCAAGCTAGCTAGTGCAAGGTTTGCTTTGCAGAGCAAACAAAGCACTTAGAGAAAATATGTTGGATTTTCTTTGCAGCCCTTATGCTATTCTGGCTGTGGAAGGTAGCATCTTCCATTTCTTACCATCATTCTTTGTTGTTTCTAGCACGCGTGGTTGGGATTGATTGCCATCACTGCTGTCAGGTGGGTCTTCACACACACTGGATCATCTCTGGGGGAATTCTTGGGAGTTACCATTCAGAGAATGCACAGCAATTATATCCCATGCTCCCTGCTGACTGTGGTGGAAGGAGAGGTGGTGGTGAGCAGTTCAACTCTATGTTGAGACAGAGACCAACAGTCAGACTTTTTCATAGGCACTTTCTTTTTCTCAAAGCATATAGTTTTCCTAGAATCGTTGATGTCTCTGTTTTCCAGGATCTATTTTAGCATTGTAATTACATGTAAATAATAATAATAATAATAATAATAATAATAATAATAATAATAATAATAATAACAACAACAACAACAACAATTTTTTCATCTGGAATGGAATATCTTGAAATTGCATGTGCTGAAATGAGTATGAGTGGTGGAAGGCTCTCCTATTTTTACTGTCAGTTCTTGCCTAATTAGTCAGAAGTGGGATATGGGCAGGACTGGCAAGCTCTGCTTTCCCAGAATTTGTGTTTTCTAGTGTGACTTTGATGCTTGGTATTAAGCTTTCAGGGATGTTTGCTTTGATAACTGATTTTGAATCCTGTCTGGCTTACTTCTTTTGCTAGGTTATGTATCTTCACAGTTTTTTTTTCAGGTCTATGGCTCAGTAAAGCAGTGCTACTAGCTCAATTTATGCTTCCAAGATATGTGCAACCCACCCCACGGAATGCTGCTGCTGGTGCTGCCTACACAGTAGCTATGTATGATAATGCTTCACAGCCCCAGAAAGCAAGTGTAGCCTTGTTTCACATCAGTGTTTAAAGTGAACCAGCCTCTTACTTAGATGGACTCCCAGATGCAGCTAACCACCCCTCTCTGCAAGGCTGTGATGATGGAGTAAGTGTTGAAGTTCCACAAGGCATTCCTGAGGCCCATGTCAAGCAACCTGAAAAAAAAATAATTGAGAATGGTGATGAGCAAAGCCTGGCATTGCACATGTTCTTTCAGGATGCTATTTTGCACAAATATCTGGTTTTCTGGGCCTGAATCCAGAGGCTGCTCTCCTCCAGTTCTGTGTCATCTTGCATGTTATTTCACTGCATATGACCTCCCCTATAGCATAGGGCAGAGAGACACTTTCCCAGTCTCACATTTTAATATTTTAACAACTCCGTGTTTCCTCTTGTAAAAATTTGGTAATTTTTTCCAAGGTTTTTTCAAAAACTTTTTAAATTTTGCTTCTGCAGTGACATCATGGTTTCTTAGCATTTCTACTGCAACCAAAATGTCTTTCATTGTGTTTTTGCTGCTACCTACTGGACTACAATTTGCTTTTTTGATGTCATCACTGCACCAACAGCAATCTCTTTTTAAAGAGATTCACATCATCTCATGTTACAGAATCACATGTCAGAGTAGGGCTAACTTTCTGCTGCTGACTTCTTTAAAATGCTTTGCTGATCCATATTATCTCTGTTGTACATATTTCCCTATCTTTGCTTTTGATCAGCCCATTTCCTGTTTAAACTACCCACACAGGATTTTTGTAACTTGGTAAACAAGATCTGTGGCTTCCTACCAGGGCAGGAGTTTCAATTTCAAGTGCTAGGTATTTGATACATCTCTGTTCATCTTTCCTTTGCATCTTTACAAGGGACATTATTTATCACTGATTTGTTTACTCTCAGGTTTCCTCCTGTAATTCCACACTTTTCATTGTCTCAGCAATGTGGAAGATCAGACAGCTGATGCTGAGCTGGGCAGTGCCCCAGACCTGCTGGCCCTGGTACAGTGGGAGCCGTGGGAGAGATAAACTCAAGGCAAGAACAGAAGTGAAGATATCATGTCTGGTCACTCTAACTGATGAGAGAAGATGTAACAAGGACATTGCTGGTGCAAGAGAATGTAAGAGGGACTTGGTAACCAAAAAGATTGTGTTGCTAAGGGAACAGAGGCAAAGGGGTCCGAGTAGAAAATTTTGTAGGGACGTTAGAGGACTATGAATACTGGTGATCATTGTAATAAGCTGGCTTTGCTTGCATAGCATGATCCCTGTCCTTCAGTCACCACACAGCACTATAGAATTTTTAATTCTGAGTTTTAATTTTCTTTATGATGCACCCTTTATGGGCTTACTCGATTTGTTCTGCCCATCCTTCCCAGACTTTTCTGCTTGGCATTACAAAGACCATCCCTGATACCACCAGTTATATAGAACATCTGACCCTGCAGGGTGTTTGTGTCAGTGTCTATTTCTGAGTCTTTTTGCCATCTGGCAAGACCCACATGTTTAAGCCAGCAAGGTGCTTCAAAATATGTCAAACAACAAGTACAGATCAGTCTGTGTCCCACCATGTTGGTAGATTTTTCACACTCCTACTATTTTAACACAAGGCCTAGGTAGGCCATGTGACCCCAAATCTGCTTGACTAAAAAAAGTTGCTAACCTATAACTGACAATACAAGCACTTAAGCCAAGCAAGATACATTAAAAAAAAAAAAAAGATGAAACAAAAACAGAAGTGAAATTGTTAAGTTGACAGCAGCCACTGGAGGACTCATGGAAAAATTAATAACTGAAATAACTCTAAAACTCTGAGAAAAAAAATCAAAATAGAATATAGCAACTCAGCAAAACTGAGGATCATCTTATTGCAAGGAGCAATAGAGTCTGGCACTTCCCCCTGTGATTACCATCTGCCTGACCAGCAGAAATCCAGTGGTTATCTGCATCAGAGGTGGTGAGGGTATTAATGCTTAGGCTAATAGCACATTACTCACAGACATTTATTGCCTGTACAATACAACAAATAGCATAATTGCTCCATACTCATAAATTGTGTTTGTGATCCTGTTTTTGAGCCTCCATGCAGAGGAAAAGTCACCCATATAAAAGTGAATACAAGTGCTGAGAGGGTTATACTACACCACTGCTCTATTTCTTGATTGCTATATTCAATATATTCACTTTGTTATTAAAGTGATCCATGAAAAGAAATAGGCCGAGTTTTGGTATTTCTTAATTCCTACTATGAAGGCCATTTTGGAAATGCATTCTTGTGTTCTTCACATTTCTCTGTTATAGCCAACATTGTGCAATCTTTGTTTTGGCATGTGGGGTGCCATGCATTGCTCAGATCACCTGTTTGGTTGGCACACTTCCTTCTTCTCCATCCTAGTTGCCAGATGACTTCCTGGGGTGACTCAGCCTGCAGGCTGGCTGGCTTACCTGTCACTGCCCCTGTCCTGCACATGTGAACGTGAGTCAAGGCAGGATGTGGGTGGAGATGGAAGCACAGCCCAATTATAGAATGAAGAATGAAGGTGGGAATGCATGAAATAAATATTGGTAGAGTGCAAACTCTGGCTTTCTTCCTAAAATCTTAAACTCTATCTACCTCTTAAGATGAATTCCAGCAAAGCAAAGAATTGGGCTCATTTTGCAATCTAGGAATTTGGTGTTCACAGACACATAATAGATTCAGACAATTCTCCATGTCACCCATTAGCTGAAGAAGCTAGCCACAAAAGCTGGAAAAAAGGGAAAAAAAAGCTAGGAACAAGTGTAAATGAAAGTTATTTTTTGAAGTAAGTTTTTCTTCAACTCAACAAGATTTTAAAAACTTATATTAAACAGTGGTGGGAGTGTCAAGGTTTGGTAGAAAATGCTGAAGAAGATGGAGGGATTAGAAAAAGTGACAATTTGGCTTATAGAAGCCCCATGCTGTCCTGTAGCATGCTCAGCTGTAATCCTACAGACTCATCAAGGAGACAGCTATCCCGACTTTGGGGGAAGGAAGGAAGGATTCCAGGAAGGAAGGATTCCAGGAAGGAAGGAAGGATTCCAGGAAGGATTCCAGGAAGGAAGGATTCCAGGAAGGAAGGAAGGATTCCAGGAAGGATTCCAGGAAGGATTCCAGGAAGGAAGGAAGGATTCCAGGAAGGATTCCAGGAAGGAAGGAAGGATTCCAGGAAGGAAGGATTCCAGGAAGGAAGGAAGGATTCCAGAAAGGAAGGATTCCGGGAAGGAAGGATTCCAGGAAGGAAGGAAGGAAGGATTCCAGGAAGGAAGGATTCCAGGAAGGAAGGAAGGAAGGAAGGATTCCAGGAAGGAAGGAAGGAAGGAAGGAAGGGTGAGTCTGCTGTCCTGTACATTTTTGCTGTGTGAGCAGCCCTCAGTGACTGGCCAACACCTGATGATCTGCCCAGCAACACGATCCTGGCAGCCTGCCAGCACTTGGTGATTTTTTTTTGTCCAGCAGCAGCACTGAAGACTTTATTTCTCCATTGGTGAATGGATCAACACAGATATATGACCTCACCAGGCTTAACACAGTCAGCAAAATACTTCCGGTGTACATGCAGTTGTTTATCAAGCTGTGCAAATGTGCAGCGTTGCTGTCATCTCAAAGCAGCAGAGTTAATTTTAACACACCCTGATGTTTCCTGGAAGTCAAGGGAAATCAAGTTCCAATTGAAATTTGGGCATAAGTGTAAATGTCTGACAAACCATGGCCCGTATACATGACCTGATGCGTGGTTTCTATTTTCTGGTTTACAAACGTTTAAAAAATCCTTCAGTTATGAAACTACCCAATCTCTCTTACAATATGAATAGGACCTTTGTTTCTTCAGATTAATAGAATATATGGTAAAGAAAACACATAAGTTGTAAATAGCTTTCAGAGTTAAAAAGATGACTTTTCCATGCTCACAATTAGTCTTACCCGCCTCAATTCCCATCATTAATTGTTGCTGCAAATGAGCAGCTTCCTAGAGAAGAATGAGACCCAAATTACTGCTGGAGCTGAAGGCAGCTCACCTTCTCCAGCCTGAGAGCTGTGTGGCCACCAAGCAGCTAACACTGATCCACAGATCACAAAGCCCACAGCTAGTCCAGACAACCTGCCCTTTCCCCTACAAAACTGTAGGAGAGCTGAAGAAGGAACTGGGACAACTAGGAGGATGATGTAGACACAAGTCATGAATCCAAGGAAACCACATTCCCATGGTTTCAATACTCCATTCCAAATATATCTGTTAACTGCCAGTGGTGTTACCGGATAGAAACACATCAAACCAATATTTAAGAAAAAAATAATTAAATCACTCACTTCACTCAAGCTAGTGAATCCTATTGGGGTGTGGGGGTTTTGAACACATTTTGAAGGAAGTAATTATTGATAGGTGGATAAATGGGAGAAGAGATTAAAATGCATTGATGACTTGAAAAGGATAGATCATGCTACAAATAATTTTCTTCAATAAAAGTGGAGACAAACATGCTTTCATAATACTGGAAAAAAAGAACATTTGGTATAAATCAAACCCTAATGAAAGTGTTAAATGATGCTTGCATAATTATGTCACATTCAACATGGTGTGCATTCAATACACACTACGGTGATAGGTAACTCCATTTAGGAATGCATAACATAGATAATCTAAAAAATAGACCAGTAAGTAGGGCTAACCATTATCCTTCCTGCTAACACTCTCAAGTCTTTAAAACACATTGTTTGGGTATGATAAACTTTATATTTACATTTCTTAGCTTAATTGTGATGCAAAGGCACATGTGATGGAACTCCATAAGCCTGTGGAAAACATAGGCCCAGTTAAGTTGAGGACTATGGAGGGACAACCCCTGAGAAGTTAGGATACAGCCCCAGGAAGTAGGTGAAGGGTATGAAAAAGAAGAGGAGAATGTTCCTTGTAAAGGAGTTGGAAAGGGAATTCAAGCACAAGAAAAATGAGATGATGTAGGTCTGATAGGATCCTGTGCAGCAGGGATATTACATCCAACTCAAGTGCTCTGGTATATTATCACCCCTGCCCTAGCTATTAGCATGGGAGCTCAAAGTGACAATTCACTAAACCAAACCAAACCAAACCTACACTCAGCAGCTGTCTTCTGTGCAAGGGGGAGGGGGTGTTACATCCTTTGGTAAGAACAACTTGACTTGTGGTTTGAACAGCATACCCCAAATTCAGACAGATAGAGTAAAAACTGAAAACAAAGCCCTTTCAGCCCTAAGAGATTCAGTGTAGGAACATAAATTTACCCATTTTTCTGGACAGCTGTCCCCAGACTTCCTCCTGCTACATCCTTTATTGAAAGCTCAGAAATGCCAGAAACTGTGACACAGATTCAGTGCAATTTATTCCTTCTTCTGAACAATGCTCTCCCATCTGGTTTCCTGATTTGCAGGTGATAAATTAATGACTGCCACTGGTACTTCCTGGGATTACATGGTTGGGTTTTTCCACAATGCTTCCATCAACTCATGCCCTTCTTCTGAGAAAAAAAATTCTAGATTTAGGTTAAACCATTGTGATACAAATGAACAATTACCCCCAGCATGGCTCTGTGGATTGAATAGGCTGAATTGAGATGTGTTCCCTTCATGAAAGTGTATCACTGCAGTAAGAGAAGCCCACAGATTTCTTTAGGAAGAATTAATTAGACAGAAAAGAGATACTGAAAGAGCCTGAGCTGAATGGGTGAAAATAGGAAAAAAGGACACAGCGGTGGCAGGGGAAGTGAGGTTGCTAAAAGAAAAGAAAGTAACAATGTGTTAACCAAGGGGAGAAAGCATATGCTGCATTATTTCATACAACATCATTGACAAAGTATGTCAATATCAGCAGATTCCTTGCTGGATCTGTGGCAACCCTGCAGCTCCATCCTTCCAGCCCATGGTGAGGGAGCTGCAGCCAGCTTTGTTTCACTCACCAGGCAAGGAGCAGCATCCTGGGGCCCTTCTTGAAGTCCTAGAGTGGTTTAAGCAGCTTAAACTGCTTTATAAGCTTACAGTATTTAAGTCTTCAAAGCTGCTTAAAGCTATTTAAGCTGCTTAGGACACTTTAGTCTGTTGGCGTGTGCAGTGGGGCTGTACCAACACCCTGGCCTGCAAAGCAGAGTCCACCTTCATATTTACAGGTCCCAGCAATGAAATCACCTCGCTGGGGCTGCCCTGAGCAGGCTCAGCTCAGCTGAGTTCTCTTCTCTTGGGTCATAGAATCATAGGAGAGCTCGGTTTGGAAGAGACCTTTAAAGGTCATCTACTGCAACCCCCATTGTCTAATTGTCCCTCCCTGTGCTTTGGGATTAAGGCTGCCCTTGACACCTGACATGTTTGTCCCAGGGTCTTTGAAATTCTGCAAGTTTTTTACAGCTGTTGATCCAAGGGTGGGGTGTCTAATGACATACCTGATGCAAGCCAGATGTGTTATGTCAGTATTTATCCATTTGCACAGCAAAATTCACATGCTCCAGTGGTTTTCTTATCAGAAAGAAAGTTCTTGCACAGTATGAAATCCTTTTTTTTTGGTGTCTAAATGTCATGTATAGATTTAAAAGAACAAAAGAACCAGTGGATATTCACTGAAGTATAGCCTATAAATACCAAAACTAAATATTTATAACTTTCTGTAAAGTCATAATCCTGATCCTATCTTTGAGCATCATCTTTTACTAGATTAAAATAACAATGGAGACTGAAAACACTTCCAGTTTACAGTCATATTTTGGTCAACACTACAGTCCACACTGATGAGCACAGATTTCTCTAGAAAGCATTTCTGAGCCAGTTATTTTCATATTAAGTAGTGACTAGAATTTGTCAGAAGTTTTATATGGGTTTGAATTTCTAACGAAGAGCATATTTACTTATAATTCACTTTAAAACTTAGTTTTAAATAGTAAAAACAAATAAAATAGAAAAAAAGTGTAGGTTTGCTCAGTCTTTCTTTGTGAGTATGACTTAAAAGAGATTTATTTTGAGCTAACAAAAAATACCATATTGGAGAATGCTATTTTACTTGCACAGTAATTCTGGTTGGCATTTTCTTCTGTATATGAGGTCTCTGTGCTCCCCTAGCTAAGATATATGTGTGTGTGTGTGTGTGTGTGTGTGTGTGTGTGTGTGGGTGTCTGTGTGTGTCTGTGTGTCTGTGTGTGTCTGTGTATTTATATATATATGTGGTACACCATGACTGCAACATTTTGGGTCTTTGAATGTTGAAATTCTTAGCTGTAATTCAAGCCTTCAAACTTTACAACCTTTCCAAAACATTTACTTTTTTTTTCCTCATTCCTATTCTTCTAATTTTCCAAAACAGAAAAACATCCTAAAACTTTGAATAAAAAGAATTGCTAAACAGAATTTCTCACAGGCTGAGGAGTCTGCACTTGCTAGTTTTACTGATGTCTGTATCTGTGCTCTTGTTTTGCAGACCCACTGGCATGAAAACAAGATTTTGTCCTTTTCCATTGGCAAAGATTATTTGATCTGTGTTTATTCTGGATGTGTTTGTTTAATTCCTCATTTGACCACTATCATAAATGATTAGGTCATTACTGCCCTGGGGAAAGAACTAGTTTAATTATTAAACTTGTGCTTGCAAAGCTCTTCAACAGCGCAGAAGAATATGGTAGCTTGCACATGAATCATAGAAGTATAGATTTGGATGGAATCTCAAGAGGTTATGTAGTTTGTTATTCCTCAATATTTTTAATCAAAGTTGCACCAAGCCTTCCTGAGGTAAAATAAGAACAAACCAAAAATCCCACAACACAAAATCAAAGGAAATATGTTGGGAAAAGAAATACCAAAGAACAACCTGTGCAATAATCCATACCAGCAATTGAATATGCTCAGAACCACACTTGGAATTTTCAAATGCTTTCTTAGTGAAAATACGTTATGGATTACCTTGTAAAAATATGTATGCTCTGTCACAGTTCTAGTGATCTCACCCACCTGCTACAAAACATGCACCTGGGCCATCTCCCAGCTTCAAAGAAAGTCCACAACTGTCTTGATAAGTGCAGATGGCAGTCCCTCTGATTTGTACCTAAAATCAATAATGGCAAGTATTATACAACCTTCTTGGGTAATATATTTCAGCAGTAATCTTTTCTTCTAGTTAGAATGTGTTACTGTCATACTTATTGTAGTATAACTGAAAAAGGTTTCTTTGACATTATTTGTGTCATTAGTGGGCATGAGAAAGCATAAAACTAACCTCTTTGTAGTCCCCTATTATGTACTTAAAGACTGTTGGACGCATATAGCTTTTTTTTTTTTTTAAGATTAAAACAAAAGTACAACTTGCAACCTTGCTTTATGGATGCAATTTTCCAATCTTCATTCTTGTTGATCTCTGGATTTCATACAGCTGATCTACACCTTTCTGGAATGATGGTGCCTCAGTAAAGCAGTAATTTAGCTGAGGCCTCAACAGTGCCAAGAAGAGCATGCTAATTATCCCATCTTACATACACTGTCTTGAGCAGACAATTCAAGAAAATCTAGAATTACATTTATCTCTTTTCCTCACCAGCATCACACTGTTGACTTGTTCATGGCCCTCATTAATCACTACATCTTTATATGCAGTGGCATTTTGTGGTTATGCTTTTGATTTCATCCTCCCAAATGTAGCCCTCTGTAATTGTCTTTGTGCAAATTTTTCATGTTGGATTTCACAACTTATCAGGAGATTTTTGAATTCTAATTCTGTCCTTGAGCACATTCTGCAAATCTTTACATACTGTCACCTCACAAGCTTATAGATCTATAATTATTTCTAATTCTGTCATCTAAATCTTTATTGAAATGTTAACAGAGGAGTTAACATTTCAATAAAGGAGTTATGCATTAGTTGTTGTGCAAGACATCTCCATGTGCAGCTACCAACCACCATGTATTAGGTGTACTTTTGACAGTGGATTGAATTAGAGTGATTTCAAATGGAACAACTTTCCCCAGTTCATTTATGAGCATGCAGGATGGTGTCTAAAGACTTCCTCAGGTCTTACATACAGTCATTTGAACTGCTTTTTCTTATCTTTTGGATCAGTTAACCTTATTCAAGAAGGAAATTATATTGGTTTGACAAATTCATGTTGGATGCTTCTTATCACCTTCTTTTCATAGTGTGTCTGAATTTACTTCTCAATAATTTTTCTCATTATGTTTCTCAGTACTGATGTTAGGCAGAGTACTCTGTAATTCCCCAGGTTCTTTCTTATTTTCTAAAGCAGGAATGGTTATAACCTTGCAAACAGCCAACTTCTTAATAGTGTTGAAATCTACGCCTGCTGCTAATGCCAAATTTAAGAAATTAAAACCTTACTTAAATTTTTCTTTTCCTTTTTTAAAACTCAGGTTCCATGATGAGAAGAATTAAGGAAGAGCAAGGCTTTAAACTGAGTGTGTGCTTGGTTTAAAATAATTTGCAAAATGTATATTGTAATGTCAGATTTCTGCTAATTAGCAAAAATTGTAAGTATGATGCTGACTGTATTTCCTTCTTAGGCTACATAGCTGCTGTAGGCCCTGGTGACTTATTAATTCCTTCAGGAACTTTCAGAGATAAGTCAAAAGCCCAGTAGGTATTAAGTGAATTTCAGCAAGCACTGGAGACTTGCATACATCTAACTTATTCAAACATTCTTTTACTTTTTTTTTCCTACTGTGGCATATGTCATTCTGTTAAAAAAAAATAGCATTGTTAAGTACCTATCATTAATGTGCATGTGAAGGAAGAAGCAAAATTAATAAAACATTTCCCTCATCTCTGGGTATCTGTTATTTGTGCCTCACCCCTTCTCTCCCTCTAACTTCTCGGTATTTATAGAATCTTTCTTCCATTTTATGCTCCAGGAAAGTTGTAACTCATTTTGTGACTGATTCTTTCTAGTTTTATCCCTAGATGTTTATGCCGGTGCTTTATTACCCATCTCACTTATATGCTTTGAGATTGAGAATTGACCACCACTTTGTCATCAAGCAGGATCTTCTTTATAAAACACATTTGAGTATTTACATGTTTCTTCTGTGTACAAATTTTACGATCAAATCTTTGTAGGATTTCCTTTTTGATATTCAAGTCACTGGAGAATTCCTGATGCAGATATAATGGCCTCCTACTACTTATCTTTCTTCCATGCTGGTGCACCTACAACAAGGTTTCACTTACTCACAGGTTTATCTCCCTTTATAATTTCTTCACATGGGACAGCTCCTAGCAGCACCCTGAATTGCTGTGGTGAACAGTGGTCAGGCTTTTTATTAGCTTCATTTAAAACCAAAACCAAACCTGTGTGTTTCACCTGACAGTTTTCACAGGAGAAAAATAATAGGTTTAAAATAGATAATATGTGGATCTAAGCAACTTAATTATATCCCATTTTCAAAAAATTACTTTGCCAATGAAAAAATGCATGTCAGGGTATCAGCATGATGATTTATGATTCTGTCATAATGACAGATGTTTTTCATACATCTCTTACATTGTAATCTGGAATCAATGTGGCTTTTTTCATGTTTGCTAGTAAAAAGAAATGCACTATATAAAAGCATCATTATTTGTTTTCAAGGCCTTGTTCTGCATTAGCTGGGGAAACTGGTTTGGTTTTGAGAAAAGTTCCATAGTAAAGCCACTGTAACAGTAATAGTGTACCATAGTAGCAGCACTGCAGTTTGGGCCCCCTGGCTGGACACTTAGCAGGCTGATATGCTCACATCCAGGGAGGATCTGGCATGGCTCCTCTGAGCCCTGGTGGACTTCAGCCAGGGTATCCAGCTCCTCAGTTCATCCTGCAGACTGAGATTCCTGATCTTAAGTATCCCTTGCCTGCATTCAGGATTTATTCCCCATATCCCTTGGCTGCTTGAGAGACAGAATTTGAGCCTAGTGGGAGAGAAAATCAGTGAAGCATGAACAGAGAAAGGCATTAATTCACAGAGGAAGAGAAGTGACAAATCGTACCAAAAAGGAGCTTCTTTCTGCCACTCCCCACCTCACACACTGCAATTCAATAATCCTCCATCTCTAGCCCTTTCTTAGGCAGACTTGTTCTTGGATCCCATGTTTCTGCTTAGAGGACTAATGAAAGAAACTGAACTTGGTTCAGAACAACTTTAGTTCAATAAAGTAGTGGAGTGACAGAGATACAGGAATATCTGTACGCATTTTATTTTTAAGTTTTGATGTAGCAGTGAAATGACAGCAAGTTCTCTGCCAGCCCATCTTAGTGTTTGTGCTTCTTCACAGAGTGGCTGCAGTGGTGACAGCTTGTGGGATAAACATAACTGAGCCTCAGATCCTCTGCAGACCATATCTCATCTTGCTGCAATAGCTTTGATGGGTTTCTTATTGTGAGAATAATATTCTTATTTTTCAATAAGTACAATATTCTTATTGAAACAATTCTTATTGTTTCTCTGCGGTCCAGATCTCTGCTACGGTTGCATTTATTGGTTAGTCTTGCTCAGCTCCAGGTTCTCAGAAAAAGGTGCAGAGAACCATCTTCCACAAAATGAAGAAGTTACAGGAAAACCTCTTTTGCCAGGTATGACTTCATAGTCTATCTTCACTAGGAAAAAAAGTGGGATCAGCTATAGAATGACCCTTAAAAACACAATGAAATACTGCATCAAAGAATATTCGTTAACAGTGAACTCTCCTGGCAGGTGCCATTTTTATGAGCTTTTTGATAAGATAGGCTAGGGGAATAATCAAATACAATGGTCCTGCACTGAGGAGAAAAAGGTGTTAATTCATCTTTCAGATCTCTGCTTTTCACAAATGAGGCAACAAACAGGTGCAATCATCAACAGGCAAGTCAAACCCTGAATTTAAGACAGTCTTCATGATTATTACCAATAGATGACATTGCTTCATTCCGGGGTTTCCTGAAAGCTGCATCATGTAGTAAACTAACCCAAGTCTGCCCTGCTAGTTTTGCTATATAAGTAGTAGTAGGATGCATGGTAAGTAAAGGAGATCTACTCTAGAAGTTTTCTGAAGACTTAATGAAGGTGAAATTTCATTAACAAAGGGCTTAGTTTGAGCAGGGTCCCAACAGAAAGAAAATTAACTGTATGTGCTAAGGGATGCTGAGATTCAGGCAAGTCTGGGAGCTAGAGAAGCACAAGAGTGGATCTCCACTGCTGCTGAAAACCCCTGACCCTCATCTCAACCAGCTCCCCAATTTCCAGATCACGGCTGGTACACAGGACACAGGTACAGAGCAAGGGCAGGAAGTCTGTTTCCAGCTGTAATTACTCATCTGGCCATGGTTTGAGACACCCAGCCACAAGCTAAACTTAGCAATATTAATACATGAAAGAAAATTACTCCCATGAAAGCTAAAAAAGGGCTTATTTTCAAGATTACCTGTATGGCCTATCAAGGTCAGTTCTGCAGAGCTTCTGTGAAGTTGAGGGCTCAAACTATTCTTTAGGGTTTAGGAAATCAACCATAGTTAACCTTTAGACAAAGGACATGCAAGTAATTCACCATGATGGTGAAAATACAGAAAACAAGTTTCACAGATGGTTACTATTTCCTTCCTTCCTTAGGGCTGCAGATCTTTCAATCCATTTGGCCTTGAAAGAAAAAAAAAGCATGTGACTTCGCTCAAAAATTTATACTTACAAAGTCTATACATTTGTCAGCTACTACACAAACTTATTTGGGGTTGAAATAATAACAGCATGGCAAAAAAGCAAAGTATGAATGCAGTTCTTTGCATTATTGCAAAGCTGTCCCATTAACAAAATATTCTTTTTAGTTTAGTTTAGTTTTTAGTTCTCCATTTTTCAGAAAGCCAGAAACAATAAGCAGTAATCATATTATTTCTTTTTAATCATATGCCTTTCAAGAGAACCCTCAAGGAAAAAAAAAATTCTTGATCATGGCCATGAAGAGATATATTCATGCACTTATAAGGCACAGTCATTCTGTTAACTTAAGCAATTTACTTCATAGCAGTAGGGTCATTTTGAAGCAAATACCCAGACTGTACCCACAAACCCATATATTAACTGGTTTCTCAAAGTGATGTTGATGTGCACAAAGCAGATTCCTGTTGCATGAAACCAGAACTCTACAGCATTCCAACACTCAGTGGAATAATTGGTCCTAAATCCTCATGTGGACTTTGTGTGACAAGAACCTCCAGCATGTAGTTAAGGTATAGGCATTCCCCAAAGCTGGCAGACCCTGAAGAGTGGTCACAAAGCCTGAAGGAGGCTGCACAGTCAGGTACTGCATTTATCTCCCTACTTGCTGCCAATTGCCCTTCCTCAATCAATTTAGCAGTGTCTATCCCTCCTGATTTATCCTCAGTTATCCGAATTTTAGATCTGAAACCTTTCCTTTCTCATTTTTCCTGCCTTTTGCTGCTGAACCCATCTTTATTTGTATTAGCTTTCTTTTCTCCACACTTCAGTCTCCTCCACCACATTGGAAGCACCCTCTTACACCTGCCAAAACACTCAGGTAATTGCAGTCTGCAGCCCAAAAGAAATTACATTTCCAACAAACATGTACTGTGATAGAAAGAGGAGTTTTTCAAGGGGTAGGATAACCCAGTGGGCACTCAGAGATTGAGCAAAGCCTTTTGTATGTAGTTATAGCAGCAGTAGGCTGGAAGTAGAAGAATAAGGTAAGAATCTTATCAATAATAAGATAAGAATCTTATCAAGGCTTCTCCCTCAGAAGTCTTGGTGATCAAAGCCTTGAAGAGCTTCTCAGATGTCACTCACACCACTACTGAGTACAAAATCTCCATACTCACTTGACCAGTGGTGTACTTGCTCACCTCAAAGGAATTAGTGACCAATGGTCAATGGTCAGAGGTTGCAAGACTAAAGGATGGCAGTCATTTGCTTGAACAAGGCTCTGGGTTCTGAAATCTCATGTGAGGATGGTGAAAGGACAGCACCAACTTACATAAGAGGGCCTTGATGATGCTCTTCGGCATCCAGAAGTCCTGCACCCACCTCTAGTTATCCTGTCTATCTGTAACAGTCAGCACAGTCCCAATTGTTACATTTATTTTAAAATCTGCATCCTGTATTCAGAAAACATTGCAGCATTTGAGTCTCAAAAAAGTATTATGGAAGGACAGTGGCATTTTTATGTTCTTCCAGACCAACATTACTGAACTGCTCAAACATGATCTTCACAAAGCATTGCAAACACTCCTAGAAAAACACTGTCACTACAATACTTGATCAGACCCATTACTGGTCTGGTCCAATAGGTAGTCTCAGAGGAGAGTAATGCCAAATTTCCATGACTCAACTGTTACTACAATAATTAGGGGTGGCTGAATATATATTATTAGAATTTTTTCAGGGCAGTGATGATGATCTAGCATTTCTCCATGAAGTTGTTAGCTCTGACACAGTTAAAAAAGTATTAACCATGTGTACATTCCTTTTTAATTACATGTTTAACCCACCAACAACTCACTGAAACAACAAAAACTGAGAAAATAGCTTATTTTTTAAAAAAAATATTTGGAACTCTAAGGATGCTAATCTAAGAAGATTACTCACCATCTTCTTTAATAATTTCTATGCTTGCTTGTTTTCTGAAGAAGTGTATGTAAACACTTAGTAGAAATGCTACAGCCTACTTCAGTCCTGCTCTGAGAGAATCCTCCAGAGAGGCTTTGCTACAAATGAGAAAAATTCAGACAGAAGTTGTGTAACTGTGAGGTAATGTTGTGATTCTTTTCACAATATTATGAGATGAGAAATCGGGCACCTTTTATTTTCAATTAATCCCAAATATGGAATATAGGAAAAAGAGTTGTAATTTTAAAAATATTAAATGGACCTCATCTCTTTTTCTCACCTTCAAGAATTTTTTTATTATGAAGAACGGCTCATTGCATACTAGTGGAAATGCCAACACTTTGTTTGGAGATAATTAGTTTAATTTTCCAGACTGGCTTCCTTTCAAGGTCTCTTCATTACCCCATCAGCCACAGCCAGCTTCTGCACATCCTGTGCCCCTCATCAAAATGCATTTTCCTCAGCCTACAGCCCAGCACCTATAGCTTATTCTCTTTTGGGGTATTATGCATCTCCTCATCAACCTCCTCTGTATGTGCTGTCCATATCTACACCAAGCTCCCTCTATACCCTTTTCTTTCTCATCCTTTGTTGAAGCCTGCATTTATTTTCAAAGACTCCTCTACTCCACCTTTTATGTGCGATGCTTTAAATCCTTTTATTCCCCTGAGTATTCCCAGCTATCCATTCTTTCCCAGAGAGGGAGGGGGGATCTTCCTTGAAGTCATTATTCAGGGAAAGAAGACTAAACCCCATTATTTGACTGATTTCACAAGTCATTTAAATGAACGGTATGTAGGCACAACTAGCAAATGCTTGTTAAAATGGTTAATTTGATCATTTCTTTTCAGTGATAGTAGGAGAACAAAAAAATTACAAAATGAGTAGCTGAGCAAAGTGGCAAGAATTATGTTTTGTCCTTTGAAATAATATTAAATGACAACATAAATCCTGTAGAAATACTTACGGGATATTATTGTATATACCAAGAGTTCATTATGTCTTACATTGTTAGAATGAAAGGCAAATAAATGAGTGAATATATTATGATGTTAAAGCTGCACCAATTCTTATTTAAGCAATCACATTACTAGCAGTGCAGTTTGCCAGAAAAATGACTGGTTCTGTGACAAAAATCCTTTTCTATTACAAAGCCCCTTTTAAGATAATTAGCAACAGGACAAAAAATAATATACAAAATATCTTTAAATGTAGGAAAAATGGGAAATTATCCTGATGATCTAAATTTGCCTTAAACACCTCTTACCTGTCTGACAAAACCATTACAATGATTTTTCTAAATTAGTAGTCTTCACACTGAAAAGGTTGAACATTTAAGTAGAGTCACAGGACAGGAAAGACAGTGACAAAGCTCTTGAAAAATCTTGCTATGATCTGCCTCACTTATGTACTATTTCAGTCAATACCAGAAAATTTGTAATTAATGAGAAGGGGAAAAAAAAGGAAAAAAAAATAGTTTTTTTTCCTTAAAAATAAAACTGTCTTATCCATCAATTTATTAAAAACATAAACAACTTTCTGATTATAGCTGAAAGACCTTGGGAAAAAGCTATGTTGGCTTCAAGTGATCAGGCTAAATTTCTGTTCCCAAATATTGTGCGATTTCCGATGGCTTTACTGGGGGTTGCACCTGTAATCTGTGAACAGAGAGAAATATATGGGCATGGAAATAGGGACTCCAAAGTGGTGTCTGACAGTATCTGCAAACAAGCCTGTGACAATTGCTGAAAGTATGGTTACCACTGCATTTTGCCAGGTGAGTTCACTGATGACAGGCATCCTGTTTTGGAGACTTCATTTAGGCATAAATATGCTCCCTAATAGCAGAGCCTTCATCTTCATACTGGAATTTCCTATGAGCTCAGCATTTGTTAACCTCCAGCCCTGGTTCCTAGCCTGCCTCTCTTTGCTCAAGCAGAGAAAAAGAGCTGCAGTAACTCACCTCTCCTCCCTGGCCAAGGACTTCACCCCAGCACATCCCCAGATGCATTATAGCCAGCAGTGCCAAACCCTGTGCCATCACCTTTGGCAGCTCCAGTCCTAGGAGTGCCACAGGGGTGGCTTCTGTGCAGAAATTCCCAGCTGCCAAAAGACCTCTAGAAGCCATGGGAAAGGGCACAACATTGCTTTAAGGACTACATTCAAATGTTTTTGAAATCTTATGGCAGTTGGCCATTGAACTAAATTGCCATAAGGCACTCCCTTTAGCAGCACAGTTCCTATGAGGGACTCTTTCTCCTTGGTGGTTAATCCTTCAATTGTGTATTCTCTCTGTCAATAACTTTACTATACTCTTAACAGGAACGGAGTCATATTTCATGCATCCCTTTCTAGCAGTGGTTGAAGCTGGTTGTCATTATTAAGCTTACCTATGCTAGCAAGCAGTTTGCTAACACTACCCAGACCAGACAGCAGTGACCCTTAGCTCCATGTTAAGCCCTGAGTTTATCAGAACTGTGGCAGTGGGTCCATCTTTATCAGAGACGTGCTCTTTTCTTGATTCTTTAGATCTTTCTGAAGTCAGCTGGGAATAGTGTCTGAAATGAAAGGTTACTCTTACTGAAGTCTGTGCAAAGCAGTGATTGCAGCAAAGCAAGGATCCTTCAGGATGCATAGTGCCTTCCATACTCCAGTCTCTCATATACACGCAAAGATATGTTTGCCTAACTTTTATTATTTATGCTCTAGACTTCATCGGTTTTCCATATTAAAATGTGATGATTTCATATTCACTCTGTGGGAGCATATGCTGATCATGCTGATCATTCTGAAAAATATTAATCATTTTTTTACAATTTCTACTCTATACAGCCATTGTTCCATCATTTCTATCTTTGCAGTGGATGAAAACTTACCCATTGGTGTCATTATATGATGACAGTCTGCTACTGGGGCCTCACTAGCAGCATAAAGCATGTGCTTAAAGAATTAATTTAATAAAGAAATAGAAACTCAGTGGCAAGAAATAACATTATAAATTTCAGAACACCAGAAGCATAATTAGTCTGTGACATAACAATAAAAAAAAGGCAATAAAATAATTTTACTTCACTCTATAATTGTTAAAGCACCAAAAACTAGCCTGTCAGCAGGGAAGGGTTGGTTTCTTTTCTTTCAATTTCATCTGTATGCTGTCTTAAAGTTATTTTCTTTTTAAAAGAACACAGATCACAGTGAATTCCATACAAATGAGCTTTGAATTCACGTAGTACATGAATGAATGTCTTTTTTCAGGCTGCAAATCTCACATTTAGAAGAGTTTTTAGTGTCTGGACAATCACTGGTTCTGTGGTCTCAGGAAAAATCACAGGATGTGACCATTTCATCTGTTATCTCTGCCAAGCCATGGAGGCTGAGAAGGGTGGAGGTAACAGCATCACTGTACCAGCCTTATCCAAAGCAGAGACAGATCACATAGGTGGCAATTTGACAAATTCAGAGTGACAAGAAGAACCAACACGCCTGATATTTTAAATTTAGTGGGAAAAAAAATAACCTAATATATCTTACAAAGTAATGGTGGATAAATGATGTAAAGGAACAGAACACTAGAATTAGAGTAAAAACATATTAGAAACAAAAGCTCAAAGGACACCAAGTGCCATCTCCACTTTCTGTGGATGCCCATGTCAAAACATCCCCTGCACTAGTTATTTGTACCCTGTATCAGAAAGCCATTATTGATGTGCTGATCAGAGAGATCACTGTGCCACAGGTGTGGAAAGATGACTGGGGACCCCATGGACAGAGAACTGGAAGTACAATTGGAGGAAACTGAGGAGACTTGTTCACATCCTAACAGGCGATAACAGTACAGAAATTACAGGATAACATACAGTGGCTGCTGCCTGGATGGAATGCGGCTGGCATGCTCGGAGACCTATTCTGCAGTGATTCCCCAAACACAGGATCTGCAGCTGTAAGCACCTGCTAAGGGGGATGGAATGGAGGGTGGAGCAGTGTGGAGAAACTGCAGCCAGGCTCTGTTGAAATCTTTGCAGGGAGGGGAACTCGATGATGAAATCGGTGTCCTTAGATGAACTTGGTATTTTATATAATTCTAATATTAACACACACCTCCATCCCAAAGGTACAACCACCTCTCACTAGGCATGTGCTCTATATTTTTTGACTGTGTCTTTAAATGCAAAGTGAGAGAATTTTACAGCAATCAGTAACAAAGGTGTATATGACTACAGTCACTCAAGCTCCACAGAAACATAAAGAAATCATATAAGCTGAGCATGGGGAAAATTTAGGTATCAGTACTGAACTTGATTAATATCCATTTTACTGTTGGATATTTATTTCCTGTTGACTGTATTTATAATATATCTACAATACCAAACTGAAACATATTGGATGATATCCAGTTCTGGATGCAATCTGATTCTCTGCTTTTCATTTACTTTTATCTTCAACAGCATGCTGGAATCAGATTTCTTTAGAAAGAACAGTCTATTTGAGTTTCCATACATAGTCAGTTTGCTGTTATTTCATTAAAACCTATTTTAGGTTGAACTAAACACTTCTCTGAATTGATTATTTTGATGTGAAAAAAATTCAGAATACTAAATCTAAATACTAAATTATGGTCTCATTTTATATTAATAAATGTAGATAGATGTATTGATGCCTTATAGAGTCAAGTCTCTGTGGTATAAAAACACAGTAGAAAAAAAAGGCAAGACCTGACAGAGATCTAAGTTTAATGGAGCCAAGCTTGGTCAAAAAATGGGACTGAGTTCTCTTATGAGAAAGAGGGTCAGGAATTATAGGCCCAGAAGATAGGATTTGGTGATGGGATTTAAAGCAACTCAAAGCCATTTAGTCTGTTCCAGATGGTGAAGGCAGCATGGGAGAAGGAGCTCAGTGGCAAAACAAACAGAGGAAACACAATATATAAACATTTTTTACTGAATTTCATAAAAAGCCTCTATTCAAAAAGTGTAAGAGTTGCAAAGTTGTGTTTCCGAGGATAAGAAATGCCTGATTTGACATTTCCCAGACAAATTAAATTTGTAACTCTTATATCCACTATAAAATCTTCAATTACAGGATAACATGTACTATCTTACATAGCACCTTTAGCCTTCCTGTGCACATGGATGGCATACATTTAATGAGCAATGATTCATTAGCCTGTTTTATCCTTATTGCTAAGTGCATGGCCTCATGCCTCATCTACTATATCCTATTCAAACTCTGGCCTGAATACACAATTAGTAACATCCTCATAGGATCGCCCATGTAATTTATTGCTGTACTACTTAGTGCTTCACAAACATTAATTAATATATCTAACCTCCATGTAAGATCAGGTAATTTTTATTATTTTTATGTTTTAGAATAGTGTGAGATGACAAAAGATTTTTTTCATTTGGGTGCGGGGGCGGGGGGAAGCTCACATTCTTTTGTGGTAGATTCCTATAGAATAAATGTGGATCTCCTCTAGAAGAAAGAGATTGTTCACTATTTCCTTTTTCCATCCCCGTGTGAAGCTGCAACCCCTTCCTCTTCAGGAATACTCTGTCATTTGGCAAGCCAGTTAATCTCTACCTTTCATTGTTTGGGGGCAAGTCTATCCCACTGGGTCATCTGAGTTCTGACCAGGCATTTCCTTGGGCAGTAGGGTGAGAAAGTGAGAAACCACCTTTCCATACCTACTGTTTGAAGGAGAGAAGACAACAGTGTAGCCAGAGTCAGAGCACAGGTATACCGAGCTACTTTTATCATGATCCTGCACTTTCATATGAGCTACCTTTAATTTTAGAAGCTGATATTTGCATTGCTCCCTGTGAAGCTGAAACAAGCCTGAGCTGCTGCCGTAATCATCAGGAAAATTTTCCAAGAGAAAGTAACATCAAGCAGATTTTTCAATCCTCTGCCTTCCCAGACCCATTAGATCCCAAGTTTAGCAGAAGAGCTGCACACAGCTCTGTGATGAGCTTTAGTAGAAATATCAGCTTTGGTATGGATGGAGCAGAAGCAGAAAAGTGTGGATGTGGGACAACAGGGAGAAGTGGAAGAAAAAGTGAAAGAAAAGCACGTGTCAATGGCATCTAAATTAGTAGATCATAAAGTCTCCAGCACAACTATCTGCAATTTCTATTTGTAGAAACACCCAGACTGAGAAAAACAAAGGACAAACTAAATACAACAGCCGACACCCAGAAAGAGACAAAAGAGCAATGAATTAATCAGCGGTTTTACCTAATGACTCACTGAGGTGGGACAAAAGGAGACAACCAATTCACAGTCACTTTTGAAAGGTGTAAAAGACACATTTAGAAGCCAGCCACATGGCTGCCATTAAGAACAACCCAGAAGACACACCAGAACTAAATAGCTACCTTCCCTAATTCTTTGTGGCCACAAATATTTTTGGACAGACCACATGCAGACACACCTTCAAGCTTCCCAAGACAAAAAAATTGAGGAAAACTACGAGAAGAATGCCTGTGCCTGAGTGATGCCTGGTTTGCACAAAATAAAATCACTTTTCCTTCTTATCCTGCCTCTTGTTGAGGGATGCTCCGTTAGTTAAGATTTGCAGAACAGTTCTAGATGCTGGATGCTTCTCCACGGCTCCCCTCCTACCAAGTGGAGCCTCAATGTGCTAATCGACTGCACTGGCTAAGCAGCAGCACACGGCCACAAGTGTGATTTCCTTGCAGAAACTGGGTTTGATTTGAGCCCCAGCTCAGATGATGGAGAGGAATCAGCATGTGGTGAAGAGTTTTGGGTGGGCATGGGGATGGGGATATGTCTCTGGCTCTTGTGCAGGGCCACAGCTGCAAGTCGGCATCTGAGCATTGCACAAGGAATGGTATGCAGATTTCAAAATATGATCTCACCCATCCAGCATCACTCTCTTGCCCTTCATTTGGTCCTCTGATAAGCTGTGCTGGTTGCCTCTACTTCTGCAGAAAGATGATATCCATCTTCATTCCCAGAGATGTGCAAAGTTTTTGGTCATCAAGCCACTGAGGCACCAGGTAAACTTCAGGTTGGGGAGGGATTCTAAACACCAAAGCCTTCAGAGTCTTTACATACAGTTGCTCCTCCCTTGCCTGTTAATGACTTTGCAAACTCCTGTTTCGTGTACTATAGATATGCCTTTAAATGTTCCAAAAGATTATGGTAGTCACCCATTCATCATTTATGGTTGAGCACTAAAATATTTTGCAGGTAACTGTAACACTAGGAAGTGATAACAAATATTCACATATTCATGTGAATATTCATGTAAGAATTTATTATGTGTTGTAAGAAAGTTGTGATGTCAGCATAACACACAGAATCTCAAACAGAATCACAAGGTTGGAAGACACCTCCAAGATCAAGTCCAACCCAGCCCAGAAGTAGGCACTGAAAAGAGATTCAAACTATTTCTTTTCCACACAGCACTGCAAATAAAAGCTTGCGTTACAGCCTTATGCCATCAGGGCTGAAAACTGCTTACATGTGAACAAATAATACATACTGTAGCTGTATTTTCCTGTATACCATACTCTTCCCTCCTTACAGGTGAAATTTTAGTTTGAGCTCCATTAAATTACTGCAGAACAGGCGGCAATCAGACACAGCAACCTGATTATTGCCAGGTAAAATAAACTCCTTTAGTGCATGGCTAGCTACAAATATAATACTTGGACACAATCAACATTCCAGAGAATTAGGTAATTTTCTATATCTAAAAGCTAATCCTTTATTGTAAAACAGGTCCATGCCATTGTAAGCAAGTAGAAAATAACAGTAAAATAAATAACAAAGGACAAGTCTGTTTCCTCTGTTTTACTTCAGCAGATATTTTAGAACTAAGCAGGGAGAGGCCTGTGGCAGTACTTTCGGGAGAAAGTCCAATCTTATGAAATGGTCAATAAAGTGTAAACACTAGGTGAGAGCTGATCAAATAGTAAGGCTACACAAATTCAGCAGCAATTTGTCTGCAACCTGATAAAATAATATCAGCTTTAGAGCAGAAAATCAACACATCATAGCCATCAACTAGCTTCTGTGCATAATACATGCATACAAATCCCCAAAAGTGCTCCTGATATTCAGATTCAAAGTGAAAAAGCCAGAGCTGTTTTTTCCAGTCCTGGATGTGGCTACAGTAACAATGACTTCAAAATGGACTTTTGTCTGACCAGGTATTGTAAAATGGTGGCTATCATTGTCCTTGACAGAACTATGGTCTGGCTGCAAGAGAGAGAATTATCCTCTTTGATTCCAAAACCATATGAAACCCAGTTGATGCATTTTTGAGTTTGGAGACTCACCAATCTGACAGCTCCTGGCAAAGTTTAATAGACTCTTAGAATAATTTAGGTTGAAAAGGCCTCTAAGATCATCAAATCCAGTCCTTGAATTAACATTGCCAAGACCACCACTAAACCATATCCCTAAGTGCCAGGTGTACACATCTATTAAATACGTCCAAGGACGGTTATTCTCCACTTTCCTGGGCAGTCTTTCCAATGCCTGTCAAGCCTTCTGGTGAAGAACTTTTTTCCTAACATCCAATCTAAACCTCCCCTGGTGCAACTTAAGGCCTTTTTCTCTTTTCAGTTGCTACCTGGGAGAAAAAGCCAACCCCCAAATCACTACAACACCCTTTCTCATGTTTGGACAGACCCATAAGGTCATGGTTTTTGGCTAACACAGCTCATACCTGATGTATACTGGGAGCTGTGTCCTTAGTTCAGAGGAATAATATCTGAGACGTGGGGTAGGAGGGACAGGAAGAGATAAAGGGACATTATAAAGGGACATTACACAGCCGTTGTCACCTGCAGATTGCTGTCTCCTGAAGCCACTTCTTTGCATGGTGATTGCCTGGCAGTTTCATCAGAATGTGCTAAGCCATGGGAATGGCACAGACAAAACTTCCATGCTGGAAGGTATAAAAACCTCTGTTTAAGCAAAAAGGTTTGGAAGCTGATTGGAGAGCAGTTGCACTGAGGCTGCTGTGCTTCCTGGTGTGATAGCAGGGATACCTGTGCAGTGACAGAGTAGGAAGGATGAGCATCTCTCCACCAGTTAGGGAACTGTTCTGCACATTGGTGCATGAGTTGAGTTACAAGTTGCCAATTACAAGTTATGAATTACAAACTTCATAACTTATGTGATGAATTGGTGAACTCACATGGCAGATTAGTCTGTGCAAAGGCAATGGAGCCCTTGTTTGTTGTGTTTCTTCCTTTCTTTCTCAATAAGCTTATAAAAGAAAGCTTAATTTACAGAATACATTGTCCTCCAAATATGAAATATCCAAACAGACCATGACAAGTTTGTTCTATTTCCATATGACTTGATGTATTGCAGCACAGAAGAGTTAATGAAAATTTGAGTTAATTAACTTCAACTTATTGTGAAAAAGTAAATCATTACAGAAACCCCAACAGCTGAAGCCTGATACACACAAAACTTTGCCAACAGCTAGATGGACAGGTGAGCCTGGGAAGCCATGTTCACTATTTTGGTCACCTAAGATGCCCGGTCAACCAGAAAGGTGCACACATTCATTACTTTGATTACATTAGATACCCTTGAAACTGAAGAATTAGACCCCAAATAAACTTATTTTAAAACCAGGCTGGATTAGCTATTTTGTTTTCTACTGCACATCTGCCATTGAAGCCTGTAATCTAATGATTTCTGGTCTAAGTTTCACTATATGGTTTCCTATGTGACATTAGCAAACTTCTATCACATATTTCTAGAGATATCAAAACTTATACAGCACAGCACTGGTGCTTGTGGAGACTCTGTATTTAATTATATCACTTTGTGTTTATACAGTTAGACCAGGGTGAACCATCCCAATTAACCTCTTCCCCAGCCTTTCCAGACACCTTTATTTGTCTACAACTGCTTCCCTTATGATCACAATAATTATCACTGCAACAGCCTGGGAGCACTTTTTAAAGGAGACTCAGTACTTTGTGATTTATTTATAAGCATGGTCTCAGGCCAAAAATTTGTAAATAATTGTATGGTCTTTGTCTAGGAATATAGCCTGTGAGCATTACTAATTCCCTGTAAAATGCTTGAGAAAAATATCCTGAGTTTGAGCTAAATCAGTGAATTCTTCTGACAGTAAAAAAAGGTGGAGGAAACAGAACTGGGATCTGTCCCACTGGTACTCTGTCATAGAATAGACTTCTCTTACACCAAGCAGTCCCTGAAAGATACCAGAAAAGGTTCAGATGCCAGGAGAGGATGCTTTTCCTTTCAGTTCTGTGCCTGTATCCCTGGTTGTTTATGACATTCCTTGTGGCAGTTCTCAGCAGTGGACTAACTCAGTAGGTGCTGTGTTGCCAGAGGAGAAGAAGATCCTTGCCCTCAAAGCTTCCTGCGTCCCTAAGCAGTGCAGGCAAGGTGAGAGGGAAAGCCTGGCCAGGTACACCAGTACCAACAGCCACAGCTGTGGATCTGTGGCTGGAACATTGGTGGTCTGCTGTGCTCCCAGGCTGCTGGAAGATGTCTTGGGGTTGGAAGAGTGTTGTCAGGCGTGGTGAAATGAGACAGGCAAGGAAGTGGCAGCCAACGTGGTACTGTGTGGCACAGAGGCAGTGGTTTACAGAAGGCACTGGGGATGGCAACCACAGTTTGCAGACATGCTGCCTGCTTGCACATCAATGGAGCTGAAGAAATGTGGCAAGAGAAAACTAAACAGAAGGTATGTCACATGACTTGCAATAATAAATATCTGGTTGTATAACTCTATCCCAGTTCTGCTTCTGGTGGGAAACAGAAGCAAATAGTCACTGACAGGGTAAGGCAGACATAAACAGACACACTGAAGAGGGAGCAGAAACAGCTCCCTGTCTAGAGCTGTTAATAACCTTTACCCTGGATGGACAAGAAGAAAATTGTGAAAATTCACACATGAATGTGCATGTTACCATTACCCTATAGCGCTTAAGCAATTTGTTGTTGTGCACACTTTTGTTTAAAACAAAAGCAGAAGGGACAACCTAAATGCAACCTGCTGACCGTGTATGCACACTCCTGGTTAGATAGGATGTGCCATGCCACACTCCTGGAGCAGCACACAGATGGGACCTACAGGTTTCCCAGCACCACCATGGGAGAGGCTGGCAAACACTTGTCTTCTTACAGTTCTCATGTAGTATTTCCTGCTCCACACAATAATATAAGACCTCCCCTACTTTAGCAGCATCTTGATTGAGGTTCTGCTACTAAATATCCTATCTGGGAAAGTATGGCTATTTTTGTCTATTCAAAACAGCAAGTCAACAGCAAATGTTACCTTCTTGGTTAAAAAAAAGTCACTCAGTAGGCATCTTTAGCTCTCAGTTACCACTGTGTTTTCATTTGGGCTGTAATATTCTTTCTCTGTTGCAGATTTTAATGTTACACTCTCCACTAAAGATAGCTTACATACCCCTAGCAGCCAAAAATCAAAGAATGCATTTCCCAAATAGGTGTCAAGCCTTGAGCATCTGTTGAGACAGACCCCATTCCTCAACAGAGAAAATTAGCCCCAATTTATGCTCTTTGAGAAGTTTCACATCACCATAAAATCCCAGAGCAATTTGTCTAACAACTGTCTGCTACATCCAACATGTCATACTGGCACTCTTACCCTCAAAGGGAGAGGATTCTGCAATGTGTAGTAGGAGAGCCACATACCCCAGGCAACACAAAACTTCTGCCATAAACTCAGCTTGGATCTCTTACTCTTTGGGGTCCTTGTCACCTCAGGGGCCAGAATTTACTGACCAGTGAAAGCTCATGCCATGGTTCCCCCTGATTTCAGCTCTAATCTGTATTCGCTCTTTGTTAAAATCTCAGATTCCAAAATTGCCTGCTGCCCAAAGCATTTGCAAATTTCGTGTAATCCTCAGTAATTCATGTCAAACGCTGGTCAGGGCACTGTTTTGATCCTTCTGACC
Source organism: Cinclus cinclus (assembly GCF_963662255.1). NCBI lineage: Eukaryota > Metazoa > Chordata > Aves > Passeriformes > Cinclidae > Cinclus > Cinclus cinclus. The sequence goes on from NC_085049.1 coordinate 27,154,094, forward strand.
AAAAGAGATGCACAATTCATCTCAGCATCCCTGGCTGTAGAGAGGAAAACTCACTGTCGTTCCCATGAAAGGCCCCCAGCACCCAGCTGGCACTTCCCCTGTGTCCTGCAGACTTTTAATTACACTCCTGCCTTCCTCCTTACATAGCTGCTCCTGAGCTCCCCAGCTCGGGATCTGTCATTTTCCAGCCATGGATTTGTTCTGGTTGACATCCAGTCCTGGTTGAAGTCCAGGGCAGGGCTCTCCACTGCTGCTAAGCAATGAGGTCTGCATAGCCAGGGGCTCAGCCAGCCTGTCCCATATGGCTGTCTGTATCCCTGGACAGGCTTTTGCTGCTCATCAGACTGACCTGATTCCCACAGTCTCTGCTTCTCGGTGGGGTTTCTTCCTAAGGGCAATTGCCCAGGCTTGGAGAGCTCACACTGCAGTTCCAGCGCACATTTTGGAGTGCTCTAACCCATTGGGCGCCCAAAGGCACACACAGGCTTTTGCCATCCTTTGAAGGGATGGCAGTAACCCTAAATCTGCCTTCTTTCCTTTCTGAAAGGCTCCTCCTTGCAGCTCAACAATAGTGCATTTTCTGGGAGATTTTACTCTTTCAACCACTGAAAGCATTTTGGCTGTAGAAAGCAAACAGGGAGGTCTGCAGCTTCCCTGGGCCTTGTAGAAGACACACAGACACAACAGCCCATGCTCAGAAATTAGTTTTTAAAGACTTCTGAGACACCTGCAACAGGTTGTTCAGTACAAGGATCTCCAAGAGGTGAGTCTGCCAATCTCATCAGGCTGAGCTCTGCAGGAGGCATACTGACACACTTATGCTGGACATAAAATCAGATGGAAGGAAATTGCCATTAAAACCCCAAACACGAAAAGTCATAAAGGATGTAACCACATCTAAAATGTATTAGAGAGGAGGCAAATTTTGGGTTTGTTAAGCTACAGAGGAAAATTTCATCCAACCAAAAATCCCAGCAATCAAGTTTAGACAGGTCCACAAATGGTGTTGGAAATGATACAAAGTTTGAAATTCGTTTATATAACTTTAATCAGGGGTTTTGTTCACCTTTGCCCAGGGGGGAAGGAAAATTGAAGCTTCTTTTCAGAGGACTGTTTCATTCAGGGCCTGATGAATTTAACATCTCAACAGACTGGGAGTTGCACAGAAGATGAGAAAAAGATGAAGACCAATAACAAACATCAACTCTAAACATCACCCCTGACATGGCTGGAGACACCTGGCTGGGGAAAAGATAGATAAGAGAAGGAAGAATGAGAACCTAATTAACATAGAAGATGAAGGGATCAATAAGCAGTAAGAAAACAAATATTAAGAACTTCATAACTTGGGACCAATGAACCAATGAGTTTTTCTGGGTTTTGGCTGGATAAGTATGTGAAAAATCTGGTAAAGAGTCATGCGTGTCGGAATGATTTCTCTGCACAACCTGGGCAATGTTTGAATGAAATTATTTCTGTTGCACATGCTGGCCAGAATAAAGAAATGCCTTGATTCTCTAACACTAAAAAATGTTGTTGGATAGTTGTTTTTCCTGCACTTTTGGTGACAATGGGACAACCTATCCTGGCCCACATTCTCTTCTGCTGAGTGCCAGGAAAGGCCCAGGAAACAGACACAAGTGGAGATCCTCAGGCCAGTGTGAGGTTTCATGCCCAGCAGCAATAACAGTCTTGAGGTGAGCTCAAGTCTCAGTGCCCAGTGCAGCCACCAGAATGATGTGCCAGATTTGTATTCCTGTTGCCTCTGAGAAAAACAGTGCAACCAGAAATAGGATCAGTGGGGACAATCTCCTCATCAGGAGGAAAGCATTAGCCACAGAAATGAGCAATGAACCTATAAAAGAATCTCGCTATCGAGGGACCCATCTGGCTCTCACCAGTGAGAATTTGCAAGGCTCCCAAGCATTTACAAGCAGAATTAATAAGAATCTCTTTATTTCATCAGTTCTAGGCAGTAGGAGGACCAGTTGATTAGTTTGCTTGTTAAAGTATTACTGACATTCTATCCTCCAGTTCTCAAACAATCTGATCTTGATTATTTTCGGTCATGTAAATAAAGCCCTTAAAAGGGTTATTTCGAAGCCTCTTTAACTCTATATATAAATGCAGCATTATTTTCAAACCTCAAATCCCCAACAAACGAAACAGTGTGTTTACAGGCACATGGCACAGGAAATGAAGAGGTTTTATGGGAATATTTAAAATTCACTTTTGCAGACAAAGCAGATTAAGAAAACCTCTTTCAAAAGAGTGATGTTTTCAAAGTTGGAAGGGGCTGATTATGAGCCTTTGAAATAACATTCATCCTCCAAAAATAATATCACTTTTATCACATGCAGAAGATTAAAGGTAAATAGATGGAAGGATATCAGTTGAGCAAAGCTTGGAAATAAACCCAGATTCCAGCTTTGTAGAGAAGTTCACTGGAAATTCTTGCTGAGAATTCTTATTTCCATAAGAAACCATAAAACAGACATCTTCCAAATGCACTGGATACAGTACAGTGGCCTATGCCACAAGAACATATACTTTGGGAAAAGCCCAGATTACCAGGCTTCTGAGCCAAGGAGCAAACAAACAGGAGCATGAACATTTCTGGGCAGAGATGGACTCTGGCATGAAGGACTGTGGGCTTCCCTGGCAGAACCAAGCATCTTCAAGGCAAGAGGTGTTTAAAGAGCATGCAATGTTCCAAGCTAAATATGAGCCTTTGATTCCTCTCCCCTTGCAAGGCTACACACTTGTGTTTTAACTGAATGTCCCTGTTTTGGGAAAAAAAAAAATCAAAGCAAGTCTAGGAAGAAAGTGTATTGACATCAACATCTGCTCTAAAATGCCACAGGCAGAACTTGCCTTACTCCTCTTTAGCCTATAACTCTATTACAGAATGAGCAGGGAAAGGCCAAGGCAAAGCTGATGAAGAATCTTAAGAGTTTCACACACTAAATGACAGGAACTTTCAGATCATTAAGAAACAAAACCAAAATATTCTTCATCATGAAAAAGCAAAGTCAAAAGAAACCCTGTAAAAGTAGGAGAATATCTCATCAACAGGGCAGGAAGAAAATTACAGGATCAATTCAATAGCAAGAAGAAAAGTTCTGTGGGATATATTTCTGTAAACATTCAACACAAAGAAAAATTAAAACATGGAAACAATGAGTAAATTTAGGTTGAATTCAGCTAAAGCCTTGGTTGAAAGAAAGATTAAGTTATAGATTTCTGAAGATGGCAAATATTTCCTTTCCAACCATTTGCAAGTAAAATTTTGTGACTTATTTGTTCAAAGTGTCATTCAATTTAAAAAAAAAAAAGGCAAGATTCATCAGAACAGAAACATTCAATTTTGGTGGAATGAGATATTTTAGTTCATTCAAGGTTTTGATACGTGATACATTTGGCATGATACATTATTTTTTGTTTCATTTTGCCAAAGAAAACCAGAAAATTCTGACTTAAGACATTTTTTCCTGTTTTTTTGGTTTGGCTTCTGAATAAAAAAAAAAAAAAAAAAAAATCCCAAATTAGTATTTGCCTGGATCTATTAGAGTCATTGAATGAAACCATGCCAAGGTAACATCATTTTCAAGTAGCCAAAATGAAGATGTTAAAGCATCAAGATTAATCCAAAGCAGCTGTGTGCTGTATTGCTTGCTGACTGGTGAAGGAAGTACAAAAGGAACGATGCAATGCTACATGTGATGGATTCTGGAATATCAGTATGTGTTTAGAGCCCAAAGCTGGTGGAGGATGTCTCCCTCTGTCTTTTGCTTATTCTCACTAGGCTTCTGGCCAAACACACTGGTAATATACTGCTGCTGAGGCAGAGAACTTCTGCCCAAAACTTTTTAAAAATGGACTTCATTGACAAACAGAGGTTGCCTTTTACTAGCACAAGTATTGTCCTGGCATTCACAGGTTATTTTTTGGTGCTGTGCTGTAACATTCTTCATTTCAAAAGACATAAAGCAATTTAGCTGTAAAGTTCTTTAAATTTTTGTGTGTTCTCAGTTGCAATGCAAAATGTAAATCAGAAGTATGTATTCTATCACCATCTGTTGAAAACAGGTGGAGCAGTGTTCCTTATCTCTTCCATGACCCATCCCTCATAACACCAGGGGAGATATCCTGAGCTAAATGAGCCAGCTGTTAAAACCAGGTGGGGCAGTTTTCTTTATCTCTTCCACCACATCCTTTGTCCAGGGAGATGTCTTCTGTTAATGGGTCATTGAGTCCCACTGCATGACTGATAAAATTACATCGTCCAGTTGGGAGATCCCCCACCCAAGCATTTACTACCTAAATAAAATCTAAAATTTAGAACATCAAAGCAGCCTTTTTTCCCCCACTAAATTCCCAGAAGACCAAGCCCATCTTCATCACCAATAGACCTTCAGAAGAAAACTACACTCACAGTAGCTGAATAGCTACTTCAACTGAACCACATCTGTCACTCCAGGAAACTGTAGCCACCATATAAGCAGACTGCTACCAACACCCTGACTGACAGGGTGTCAAGCTGTATTCTGACCCTGTCAGTATTTTGGGGTTTTTTGGTATTACTGTATTTTAATTTTCATTTTCCTAGTAAAATAACTATTATTCCTATCCCCATATTTTTACCTGAAAGCTCCTTAATTTCAAAATTATAATAATTTGGAGAGAGGAGGTTTACATTTTCCATTTCAAAAGAGGCTTCCACCTTCCTTAGCAAACGCCTCTTTCAAACTAAAACAGCGTGTCCTCACTTGTAATGCTGAATGTCCTCCAGTAGTCAGGATGCGATGGCTCATGAGACAGGCACAGCTTCCTTCTGCTCTCTGTGCTCCCATTTCTGCAGCTCCTGTGCCCATGCCTGCCACCATTGAGGCCACCACTGGGATCACTGAACTGCTGCCAGCATCAGGAAAAGCAGCATGTTTCAATTCCTTTCATGCATATTTGGCAAAACTAAGTTTTTAGAGCTCACTTCTCAGTGATAAAAAACCCTCAAAACAACATATTGTTTTCACTAGAAAATATACGGAGACAGAGCAGAGATATGGAATAATGAATGGGAGCCAACAGAGCAGTAAATGCAGGAGGAGTCCTCATAACACTCAGCTTCCAGCAGCAGTGATGTGTTCTTATATCTTAATGATGGTCTCTGTCTGGGGCTTGGGGGATTGAGGACAGCATTTGCTGCCAGGTGAAGAGATGGTTCATGCCCCTTTTACACTTTTTACTATGGCTCCATCAGAGAATGCCTCTATCTTATGTGGAATTAATAAACAATGTAAACAACAATAAAAGAGACCCCTTTTGACTAGTACCCTCTCAAGCCTGCTGGATAACTGTTTCATGAAAAAACAAGTAAGACACAAAGTAAGTGTGTTCCATAGCCAAAATAGAAATAGTAATGTTTACTGTTCCTGAAAGAGCAATAAACAATGGAATTAGTTTGTAATTAAGGAATAACAGAAATGGCAAAGTAAAGACAGGGAGCAGAGCACTTTGATACACATGCAAGAGCTTAAGAGTGTCATTTTTGTACTGTCATGAAAACTGTAAGTAGAATAATGTAGTAAGGAGTGATATTTTCAGTTATCATATTCGACAGCACACATGACAGCCAAGAACATTGACATTGATATAAAAACTTGCTTAAGACCATGTAGTAGGAGAAAAAGTAACTTAGGACAACATTTAATAGTCTGGTGAAGCTCAAATTACTATGCTACAGTTTACTAGAAAGGTCCAAAGATATAACAAGGAGAACAAGAACTTAAGAGGGAAATATCTGCTTTTTCATATTTAGGATGGTGGCAGAATAACTCTCAAATATATAATGGTACAATTTATGTTTAGTCATGTTTCATAAAAATACTCCTTGTGGTACATAGTAAGGCAGTATTAACGCAGAAATGCTGCTGTCAAAAGGCAAAGGCACTGCTGCCATTGGCTCAAACAAGTTCCTAAAAAAAAATTTTACACAAAGCTAAGTAATGTTCATGCACTGGCATCCTCACACCTATTCGCACACTGCTGTAAGCAGTCCCTAAAAGAACAAGCTCAGATTCAGAAACATATTATGTCAAGTTACTATTCAATACATGGCAGAAACAACAGGTGAGGGTTTCAGTTCATGTATTTCAGGTTTATAGTGAAAGCACAAGTCAAAACTCTACAGTCAAAGACATATCTTAGATTCACCCACTGTGGTCTGGTACCCTCAGCAGCTGCTTTTCAACAAATCCTAAATAAGGAATAGAAAGCTATTTTTATATCTACTGACCTTTTCTCTTTTGATTCTGAGAAGTCACAGTCAACATCCTTGATATGGTACTGAAAGACAACTGCATTTGTTCAGAGCACATAATATCTGAATATCTATTTTCAAAGACACTTGTGTTCTTTGGTAATTAACATAGATTAAAGTCTTAATAACCTTATCACCAGAACTAGCATCAATTCCCGATGTTGTCATGAGTGAAACAGCATGAGAATCAAATCTGGAGACCCTCCCTTTAGACAGCAGGCTTGTCAAGCCTAAATTACCTCTGCATCCTTCAGTCTGCTAACAGTTTTTTGTCTGTCAGTTACATTTTGCCCACAGTATTTGCTCTACATAGCTTACAGGATATCACTCTTAGGCAGTGATGTTATCTATGCACAATAGCATCCTTCACCCCAGGGACTTGCCTCCTCACCTGGCTGCAGGCTGTGCAGAGCCCCAGTGCCACAGCAATGGGCTGCATTTAAACTGCCTTACAGAAGCTTTGAAAATAATTATTAAGGTAATTTATATTCCCGTTCAGGTCACTGGTTATTTGTATTAGGCAGACCATACTTCTGAAGACTGCATCCCATAAAAGTGGATGAAACCTGCAGGCTTGGGGTTGAACTCCTGGAGAGAGACGTGACTATGCCACGTACAGAGAGATGCTGCCCAAGCCAAGAATGTAAATTGCTATCTGTGGTACTAAGACTGGCTTTTAAGCTTTTTTGGTCCAGGAAAAGAATCTTCCCCTTTGTAGAGCCAAGGTAAAAAAGCCACAACTTACAAATGTGACAACAAAAATGTTTATGATAAATTATGCCTTAGCTTTCTGTGCAAAGTCTTTCAGGTGACAGAGAAGCAGATGGCTTTTAGTCATGTGCACATATGTTTCTCAGCAGAACTTCCTATGGAATTTTCAAGGCACAAAGAACAGTGAAAAGATCTGATAAAATCCTTTCAAAGAGGAAGAGGAAAGTTGTCATTCCGGTAACAACTTAAAATATATTAATCAAATACTGGAAAAGTTGTTTTAGCAGATATTTAAAGCTGAGTAGAAGCTCCTCGAATTGAGACGCAAATGAATACAAGGCGTTGTGTCTTTTCTTTTTAGGGATTCTTAAGCGGGTTGTCACAGGGGGTCCCTGAGAATATGCTCATAGAGTGACAGCAAAGGCCTTGAAAGTACAGGCAGATGACCTGAGAGGGAAAAGCACAAATACGAATTGTTGAGGATGGTCAGTGAAGGATTGTAACCTGAGAGCTGGAGAGGGCTTGCTTCAGGGTGCAACAAAGAAGCCGTAAAAAAAGGGAACAAGAAACGTATATTGAACAGATATAAAACATCTGCTATATAACGAAAAAGGAAAGAATAAAAAAAGGAGGAATAGAAAAAAACCCCTCTGCAAGACCGTGATTGCAGGAAGAGGAGGGTGAGAGGAGGTATCCTGCACTGTGCCATCCCCTCACCCCAGCAGCGACAGCATTGTGCCTAGTCAATACTTCTACACAGCAGGTCCTCTCTCCCCCTCTGTGGAGAAGGAATGCTGCTCTACTGAAACTATCCATCAAGTGTTATCTTTGTGTTATGGGTTAAATAAACTAGAATTATAAAGAGCTGTGCACACGTGCATGAGTGGCTTTTCTGCTCTAGCTTTCTAAAGCAAGGTGTTAAAGACCACAGTACCTGGTCAGACTAAAAGTGGACATAATCCATTTTTAAAACCTAGTTAAAAATACGGAATATTTTTTAAAAAAATTAAATCTACTAAACCTCTAAATACTTAAAGGTTTATAGATGCTATAAAGCTTCAGATAATGAATAAATAATTCATTACACAGTAATTCTTAAGGGTGCATTTCCTTGCTCGAGGAATTCCTGAAATGAAGCTTGGCAAATGCAAAGAACCTATGAAAAAAAAAAAAAAAAGAAGAGGCATTAATTCCAGAAGGTTCTGAATTTAACAAGTCTCTGCCTTAACATGAGATGAGAATTATTATTCTGTCACTCCTTCTGAATGATACCAAGATTCAGATGCCACGCACGGCACTGGAGTGCGAAGGTTTGCTGTACCCAGAGCAGCTCCTCGCTGCACCTGTTTACGATCAATTGCCTCATTATCATCTCGCTCAGCGGGAGGGAACACAGCTAAATTCACATTCAGGGAAAACTGAAAATACCCTGCTTTATTAATGTCCCTTCCCCCTGCAGCTTTGTTGTCTGGGTGCTGCATGGCAAAGAATTGCACCACAGAAGTCTCCAAGATGTGGGGATGGCAAGTAGACGTGATGGAGTGCAGAAATAAGAAGCCATGCCCATAAGACGCGTTGGTATTTTGGGGTTCCCCCCAGCCCCTGCCAAAATGGATACATCTAACCAAGAGCAAGGCTAGAATAATATATGGAGAGGAAGGAAGCAGAAAAAAATCAATGTATTTTTCACATGTTTCCATAAATCACAGTAAGCCACCATCATTATTTTCATCCCTTCAGCCAGGTGGGCTCTGTGCTGCAGTGCAAAGGTCCAGAGTTTGGACTTCACAGTGTGGCTTTCTGCTTCTTGGGCTGGAAAGGCTGAGAGACCCAGCCCTGCCAGAATGCTCCCTGGAAACATGCAAGCTCAGATTGGAGGGGGCTCTGAGCAATCTGATCTAAATGAAGATGTCCCTGCTCATTGGAGAGGGTTGGATGAAATGATCCTTAAATGTCCCTTCCACCCCAATTGTCCTATGAGTTTATGATTCAGAGCTGCCAGGAGGGCTCCAGGCATTCCCCAAATTGACCTGGGGTGTAGCTTTATGGGTAGACTCCTAAACTCTTGGTAATGCAGTTTTTACAACTGGAGCATCATAACACTGAAAATCACCACAGAGTTTCATTTCATTGGTACTTATGCTTCTCCTCAAATATTTGTAACCCCCTTATCTCTGCTTGTTTTTTGTTCTCTCTGCTTTTTTTATTTTCCTGCACATTTCTGAAAGCAAAATTTATTTGCACATAGGGAAAGCTCAGCAAATAGTTAAATATATTCACCCTAAAGAGCCACATGTAAGAATCATGCATGCAGAAACTGGTAATTGTCACAATGAAATAGATGACCAACCACAAGTCCCAAAATAGCAAATACCCACTGAAACGGTTATAACACTGGAATATGTTTGCATACATTAGTCACAGAATAATTCTGAATATTGAATGTGTACAATGTTAAGGCAGTCTGGGAAAGTCTGCACAGATGCATTTTTCTTTTTTGTACATATTTTTATCACATCATGATAAGATTAGTCCTGTGGTCAGCTCAATTCTCTCTCTCCTCAGTCTTTCAGTCAAAGGTGGGACTGAGTGTCCCTGTCCCACAGCACCCCTTGTAAGTCAGTGATCAACTCTGAACACTAAGAGCATTAAGGTTAATATGTGCAAAGTGGTTAAATCAGGATTTCTTCATTAGAACAACTGCCTGTCTGTTATTAGCAGATTCTATTTGCTTTATTTGCTATTTTCTATGCTGAAAAATCTTACAAAAAACAAACTCTGAGAGCTGACTTGTTTTATTTGCTACCAGTAGACTGTGCTTTTGGATTCCTGGATCCTATGCTGACCAGTCTGTAGCAATCTGTCACTTGCCCAAAAATTGCTCACGTCTGTAAGGTGAGATGAAGTACCAAAGGTCCTTTAAGAAGCAGGTTGACACCACTATTTATTTCCTGTGATTGACTCAGCACAATGCAAAGGAACAATTTCAGTTCTTTCCTAAACTGAAGGTACACAAGAAAAATAAATACTCCTTTCTTAAAATTCATGGATGATGAAGTTGAAGATCCTCTTGGTTCATCGTGACCAGGAATTTAATTCTATTCTGACAAGTGCATTAATTTAAGTCAATGCATTTTGGGTGGAAGAGGCATGAATCAACCTTTTTTTAAAATATATATTCAGTAGAAAAAACCCTCAAAAATATATAAGGGGAAAAAAAAATCTTGTACCACTTTTTCTCTACTGATTCTCCAACAGCAAGAAAATAATAAGAAGTGTTCTGCACTGTTGTAAATTTTCATACTAATGATGTTCCCTGGAGTACTTGTGCACCATGAAATGAAAAGAAACGATGCAGGTTTGTGCCAAAAAGTCAGCATCTGACAGGAAAGGGAAAAGGGAAAGGGAAAGAGTCAAATGAATAAAGCCAACACAATCTGATGTGTTTCAGAGGCAGAACTCTCTATCAGTTAAGCTCCAAGATTAGCCTGTGGCCATGTGCAATCCTTATTTTCACCTCTGAACTCTGTCCAGTGTCTCAGGATACCTCCTCATGGCACAATATCAGGCCACACAGAGACCCTGAATGAACTTGCTCGAAGAACTGAAGTAACTAAAGCCCTTCTGAGAAGTGTATTAAGAACATCACTTGATCCTGGTTAGTCTGTGTCTAGTCCTGAGAGGATGATTGAATATAAATCTCTCAAGCTCTAGAGAAAAATGTAGCCTTGGCTTCTCGTGTACCATCTGCAAGGTACAGTATTATTCCATCTAGACAAATTCTTAATTGCCTTGAGTGATGCTGAATGTTTCTTTTGTACGGCTAATTTACAGACCTGTTGGTGAAGGTATTATTTCAATTATAATGGGAAAAGAAATATAAATAAGAATAAAATCCCTTAAAGAGTTGGTGGATTCACAACAGGCAATAATAAAATTTACCACTGATCTGAATATTACAAGAAGTTCATCTTTACAGCCAAAAATATCCTTTCAAACAAGATGGAAAGGTCAAATTAGGATCTGAAACTATGTAGCTCTACCTGCAGTAAATTTATTACTTCTGTAGCTGTTAGGTATAAGAACTTCACAATTGTTAGTACATTTATCAAGTATATGAATCATCCCACCTCCATTTTCCAGGTACAAATTCAAAGGCCCCGCAGAGAACATAAAGGTACTTCACATCTCACTTTAACCAATTTCCATGGAAAACAAATGGGCATCATTCCTTGAAGAATCTGACACAAAATTATTTCCCTCAGGTCTTGTAAGTAATCAGCTGCAGAAGAGAAAACTGGTATCCAATTTTCCAAGTTCAAGGCTGGCAGTCTAATCTCTGGACAGGTTCCCTCTCCTGTGTGTTAAAACAGCAGCCAGGAAAAGAAGCTACTTTCTGCCCCTTGGTTGAGTCTTTGATCTTGTCATAACACAAAAGATCCATGGGACTTCTTGGGGCAATCTATGAGAAGAGGGTTTTCTATATAGACCAAATATTTATTGTAGGATCTTGCTGTTCAGAGTCACTTGCATGGGTACTCACTGCCACAATAAATATCACTGATTTACCTTGGGGCATTTGTTTTTGTTCTGGTGTTTTTGTTTGTTTGGAGTCTCTTTCCCCATACAAGTGTTAGGGATCTCAGAGCTGGCATGGCCCTGCCAGAAGCCACAGTGGTGACTCCTCAGGATAAGGCAGAGCAAGCCTTTCACACTGTGAGCACTGCACACATAGCAGCAGTCCCACATGCTTGCTGCTAAGGGAACCTGCTGGGTACTTCATGGGACAAAGAAAGGGCTGCATCAGAGCAGCAGCCTTCTTGAGCGGACAAGACCTGCAAACTCAGGGGCAGATTAATTGCAGCCTTTCTGGCAAGTCTGTGTTCTCAGGAATGTCATGCTTTCCTCTCCAGAGGCCCCAGAGTACTTTCGTTCCCCACCTCTAACCCATAACCAAAACATAAGCAGGAAAACACATTTCAAGGTGGCTGTTGGAGTGTTTTCTAGGCTTTCTGCCCCACTCTGGAGGCTTACTTGGGAGAGTGATGTAAAGCACAGAGGCAGGAAGGGCTCCTGTAATCCCTGGGATTTACATGTAAAAATCCAATCCTGGTTAGCTCTGCCTTCTTCCTCTTCAAAGAAAATGTATGAGTTTGGATTTGTGGGCTCTAGGAGTAAGTTCTTTAAATTAGTAAAGCCTGATTATTCAGTGTGGGAAAGAAATCTTCCTCAGTGAGTTTAGGACTATTGAATAAATTCCACAGTCAAACACAATCCTTAATCCTTAATTTCCTGATCCTCACCACAACAGCAGATTAAATTCTAGTTAATTTATTTTCAGTTTAATTGTTCTCACATGAAAGATGCAAAATCTCAAAGATTGCTTGACAGTGCATTCATAAATTACTTAAACAAGGGCTTGATCCCAAGACCACTGAAATCAAAATTTTCAATGGGCTTTGGATCAGTCACTGCATAATACAAATTTTGTGCAAATATCTAAACACATTTGGTTGTACAGGAAGAGTCTAGAAAGGCTCCCATCTCCCTATACAATCACTGCCCTAAGTTCACCCATTGTTTCTTAAAATTTTTTTAAAATATGTTTTATTTGCAAATTATTATATCAACACGTTTGGTACACAGTATGCTTCTCCTATCTCTCTGTTTCAATTACTACTAGTATTATTATTAATAAATCACAATTAGTTGCTATGGAGATAATGAAGTCTGCAAATAAAAGAGTGTGACTGAGCTTCTGAAGCAAATAAACAGTAAGAACCAGGAACAGATTAATACTGAACTAACAATGAGTTTATTTCCACAAAAATTGTGTAATCAGGAAAAAAAAAGTAAAAAAAAAAAAGAAGAAAAAAACAACTACACACATAAAAAACCCAACCCCAAAACAACTAAATCACTCTGTATATCCAGAACTCTGTATATCCTTTATGATGGTCTCTAGGAGACACTGTGTTTGCTAGAATGTTATACTTAGATCTGAATATTTATTAAATCACATGATAGCTCTCCCAAGGACAGGGCAATAATGCATTGTCACACTAATGTGGGTGACAGCCACACCTGTCAAAAACAAGCACTAAATGTGCTGCATGTACAATAGGTTTGCAGAATTAGAAGCAAACTTTAGCATTGATGCAAATGTGATTTTCAGCATGTAAAAAAAGATTTTTACCTTGAGCCATGAATGTGGCTGTACTAAGCCAACAGGAGTATTTTGCTTAGAGTAAATTTGGGGTTTCTTTACTGTGAAGAAAGTCTGCTAGCAGAAATTGTTTATCATCTAGAAAGAAAATATGGGTTTTGGGCAGGGCTATATGAGACCAAGTATTTCTGAAAGTGAAGTGGCAGATAGGAGGCAAACCCCTGGGAAAAGATTGAAATCAACATTTAGATTAAATTATATTTAAATTGAGCCACAGAGAATAAATTAGGTGTAAACACTATACCCAGAAAGAATCCCAGACAACAAATTTGGTTAAACATTTTTCCCCCTTGCACAGAGAAATTCATCTTTAAGTTCATTAAAGTATGGGTGGATAAAAGAAGAGTTTTCTTCTTAGTTCTCTCTAAATTCATTGTAATTACATCACCGACATTTGTGCTATGTAAACAAGTTCTCATTTACATTTGCTTTCATCTTTACTTCTGTTAAATGTGATTTCAAGAGAGCTAGAAAGCAACCAGGCTTTGGTGTAGTAAGCCTTAAAACTCTCTGCACTGGCTGCTGTGATGCCATTCCCAGGTTCTCCAGAAAGAAAAGCTGTGCTCTTCTGGAAATCAGAGGGGTCAGGGCCAGTGCCAGCCATTCCCGGTGTTTGCACAACAGAAATGTCCTTCCCCAGCAGCAGGACACTGGCGAGGACAGCCAGCACCCTGCAGCCTCACAGTGAGTTTGTGACAGTGGCCCCTCTTCTTCACAAAGTTTAGGAAAAAACTCATCCACAACAAGCCCTCTATAAAGTTGTTAACCATCTGTCATTCCCTTCCCTTCCTTCCCAAATTTCATAACAACTGTTAATGGATTAAAATACAATCTCTCTTCGTCACAGGTGGTTATGGTTAAAGTCTCATGCACTGGTGCTTCTAGACCAATTCCTGGTCTGCTAATTAAATTGACTTCTCAGCACTTCATGAAAACAGAGAAGTAGTTTTACAGTAATAAAGTCAACAGCTGAGAAAGAAAACTGCTAAGCAAATCTGAGATTTTGAAGCCCAGGATAATAGTGAAGATTTTTACAGGAAAAGTGTTGAAGAGGTACCTGTGGAAAGAGTCCTTTTCTTTGTCCATGCATCATTTCAAGCTTAAGACTGTTTTAACTTTATAGTTCAAATGCATGATGTTAAGACTGTCATAGGCCTGATTTTTCAAATTTAGCTAAGCTCAGAGACTCCTGGATTTGCTTTCAGGACAAAAGCAATGCTAAAATATTCCAAAAGATGAAATCCCTTCTCCTTCAACCCTGCCATCTAGCCCTGCTTAGCAAGTTGTGCTTTAGACCAAGCTTTTCTTTCATCAGCAATTTTCAAACCATACATCCAAAGGCAGGTTAGATGGATGTTGGATAGCATCTGTTTAGAGCCTCCAGCATCCTAAGCATACTCCCATTATCCATTCTTAATGGTTGCAAAATCTCATTCAAAACTGAGCATACTTCAGTACAGTAGCAAGCCATGTTTAACATAGATTCAGCTGAAAAAACCCTGAAGAATAACTTCTGAGACTTTTACAAGCCTATCTGAAGAACAGGAAACCACATCAGTGAACAAGAAAAACTCTACCATGCCCTAACACGGGCAAGACGCAGCCATGGTTTGCAACCAGTCAGATTGAAGAGAAGACCTTGAGGCCTGAAGCTGAAGAAGAAATTTCTACATTGAAGTGAAACAGTCTAAACATTTGTTTTCTCCTCCAAGGGTGCAAGAGTACCATCTGATGGTATGATCCCATCTGAATTGTCATCTCATTTGAATTTAGCTGCCTAAAATCAAAACAGCAGCTTAGCATCTAAGTCTCTCTCCTGGTGTCCACACACAGACAAAAACATTTTGAGGAGTGATTCAATCCACCTGTTTGGAACACCTAGAAATCATACCTTAATTTTTGGTAGCTAAAGGAGAGCCTGGACCGATGGTGAATCTTCATCAGGTTTAGTCAGGGCAACTTCTGAAATTTATGTAGGATGGTACTAAACTGTCAGGACATCAGTGGCACTGACAGGCTTTAGTCACCCTGACTATGTTTTTGTCTTCTCTGGCACATATGGCCATTGTGGTTTACCTGTGAGCCCTCGAGACTGAGATCCATAACCAGGTACCAAGCTGCATTAGCAAGACTGGAGCCAGCAACTTAAACAATTTTATCCTCCTTGTCTTCTATTTGGCACTCATTAGACCATATGTGGAATACCATGTCCAGTCGTGGAATCTCCAGTAGAAGGCAGACATTGTCAAACTGGAATGAGACCAGGAGAAGGCCAGTAACATAGGACCACTGGAACGCTTGCTCACACAAATGTAAGAAGTATCTGAGACATTGGGCTTGTTCAGCCATAAGAGGAGGAAAACAGGGACCTCAGGGGAGATCTTATGGCTGTCTTCAACCAACTGATAGTAGTTTGCAGAGCAGACAGAGAAACCTGCTTGTATGTACACAGAAAAAGCACAAGAGGCAAAACAGCGCTGCAGGCAATAGACACAAGTTGTAACAAGAGAGATTCCAGTTGGATCTTAACAAACACTTTTCCCCATCAGATGTGGTCAGTTGTTGGCAAAGTCACTCAGGGAAGGTACAAAGTCAATGTCTTTGAGCTTAGGGCTCAACAGGACAAGACCATAACAAGCTAACCCAGCTCATCATGCCATTAGCAGGAGGCAGCGCTGGATGAAACCAGAAGGTTCCTTCCAGAAGACTCAGCACAGCTCAGGGCTTACTCAGCTTCCATGAAGTCCAGTTCAGACCTCTACCAACCTCAGTGTGGGCTTTCTATCCATTCTATTTCACTACTGCTGGAAAGTGAGGATAAAATCCACACTTGAAGTAGAAAACAAGTTTGATACATATATTATGAAAATCTGCATAAAGGATGAAACACGTGACTTAAAAATTTCCCAACCCAAACTTTTTTTTTGTTAGTCCAATTCTAGATGTGTTGAAACCCTTAACTTTTTTTTCTATTAGCATATGTATTTGTGGAAGAAAAATTATTAATATTTAAGATTGAATGCTCAGATTCTCCAACACATACGAATAATAAGTGAAAATGGAAGTGCTCAAACTTCTGTAAGGGCTTTTACAGCTCACCAATATAGAAAATGAACAAAACTCAAAGGTGCAGAAAACAACTGGTTACCCATAATCACAAGTCTGAAAGAAGGTGGAGAACATTAGGCAGCTTTCCTCTCTACAGCAATTCCCAGCAAGGGCAGTCAGGAGAGGGGAGGAAATCTGATAGAATCTATTTTGCATTCAAAAAAGGCATAAAGCAGAATTACTGAACGAGTGGGGAGAGAGAGAGGGAAGTGAAAAGGCTGGACAGTGTTCAAGGCAGTAATGGCTGTGAATGCTAATGCCCTTACCTTACTGCAATTCCCAACTCAGCCAATTTAATGTGATGACATGGAGCAGTAAAACACAACCCTGCATCACTCTCCTACCATAACATCATGACACTGCAAACCACAATTTAAAGATAATTAACTTACTTTATCATCACATTTTACCATTGTATCTGGCTGTAAAGTATGCCAAGAAGGAAATTCTGCACCAAAGTAGAATTGAAGCTTCCTTCTAAGGGCGTGGCAAAATTTTACTTCTACACAAGTACATGTTTTTGGGGTTAGCATTTTGGAATACATTGCTTTCTTTGTGTCCTTTATTGCAGTACTCCTTTCATTAATTGAAGAAGAATATTTATATAATCTGTGTGGCAGTTGCTGACGTTATGGAATATGCTCCATATAGAATAGGAATCCCACCATCACAAAGGGCGAAGATTTATGTTACAGAGGTTTTTGTTCCAATTCTTGCTTTGCAGAAAAGCAGCACATGCTACTCACCAGTAGGATATATATTTCTTTGTTCAGAGCATGGGGCTGTCCTATGGCACCTGAGCAACATCCAGGGCTTGTTTAAATTCCATCCACTTTGGACAGTGTAATCAGTTCCTGAAATTTGCAGAACAAGTTAGATGAGGCACAAATCTCTCTGAGTTTTGTCAGAAATATTCCTTCCTAAGCAAGTTTGATTAAAAACTGGCTGTTTCACATAAGATTCTATGAAGAGCTCAGTTAAAGACACTCCTTTGTATCCTCATGGACAAGATGCTTGCTTCCCAGGACTATATGAGCGTGACAATGCATACAGTTTCCAAATCAGGACCAAGACTCAGGTTAAGGTTGGTTAACTTCCAGTTTGCTAGAATGTATCAGCTCATTTTCTTACTTTTATGCATAGTTTTCCAGCTCAGATAGATTGATGTTTTTGATATATTTTCATGGGAACAAAACCCCCCCAAAACCTACATTGGAACAAGCTTCTAATATTAGTTTTTTATCACTGTCCAAATCATTGTGAAGATGAACCTCTCAATTATCAAATATCACTTCCACTACCATTGAAGGCAGGTAATGTATTTCAAGTGGCTAAAACAGGCTGAAAATGGTAATTTTTCTTGTTTCTGGATGACCCCACGCCCAGACATCCCCAGGTAGGCTACTGTGGTCATTGGGCCACCACCAGACCCTGTCACCTCTTCCCTTAGGCAATCCCTGGTACAAGGCACCTGTAATCTTGGATCAGACTGAGTGGAAACAGCTAAATGGTGAGAAGCTGTGAGAAACCTCAGTATGGTTTTCATCCCTATGCCTTGGTCCTTGCCTAAGGCTGTACCTGTGCTGTGCAAAGTCCCCTGCCCAGCCCAGAGCTCTGCCTGCCCGGGCATCTCTCACCTCACCCATGGGATGCCTCAGCATCACCAGCTGCCCAGACACCCAGCTAAGCTTTGTCACCATGGCCATGAGGTGCTGGCCCTCAGCCTTCCAAAGTCATTAATATTTACTACATGTCCCCATAGCCTGGTCACGCTAATTAAAAAATATATAAAAAATAGCTTGCTAACAAAATGAATGCACCACTTTTTGCTCTCAACTCTGCTCATAGCATCCAGCAATCAGTGTTATTTCTTGTCTGACTTTTAATAAAAATCTTAGATTGATCGAAGGTTTTTAAATTGATTTTTCATATCTAGTCTAGCCTCAAGCACTGGAAAATATATTACAACATTTTTCTATAACAAATTACTAAATTATTTTCATTAATGTAGCAGATTACATTTAAAAATATTTTCAGCAATAAAATATAACATTTTTATTATTAAAACATGTTTCCACTTCTGTAAAAACTTCAGCATTATCTCACCAATACAGCTTAGGGGCTTGTAGGAAGGCTGCTCAAAGTAGACAACTCCAACTGAATGCACTTTTTAATGACGAATAAAGCTTCACATGCTGCTTTTCACTGAACATTTTAAACCTAAAAAAAATCTGTTGTCATCCTGAATCTCACTAAATCCCCCATACTCACTTTTCTATCATTAGGGTTCCATAAAACAATGGAAATTTTAGGCAGTTAGTCTTTGCCACAAAGCTTGAGGAAAACCCTTCAGTGATTAATTTATTACTACAGATTGCTTTCATTGTTGTTGCTGTTCATTTTACAAGGATGATCTTCATATGTTGAATTTAATGCCATGGATTTAGTCTCCTTGACAAAAAAGTTTTATTTTAATCCTGTGTTGCAGATAATTTCTTCATGATCTGGGACTAGAATTTGATTATCATGTCACATAGGAAATGACTCTTTACCATACAGAAGTCTTTTAAGCTGTGGCATTCCTGTAACTTCCAACATTCCAACATAAAACACATTCAAATCTATGACAAATTTGGTGGTTGACATACTTCTCCTTGCACTGATTTATCATCACAGTTTAAGACCATGTGAAATGAGCAACCCCTTTGAAATCTCTAGATTCGGATCCATACAATTTGACAAAAACAAACACACAAACACCATCCCCTACCCTACAGAAAATAAACCACAAAAAGGCAAAAGACATACTATTCTCTACCAGCCATAAACTTCTTTAGGGCTGAGTGATCAGACAGAGATAATTTCCTTTAATCTTTTTCCATAATTAACTATTTTCTTAAAATAAGGGCTAAAGACTCCAAGGTGGTAAAAAAACCTAAGTTAAATACTAGAAAAGAGACAACATGCCAATATAAAGCTATAGTGATGCTTATATAATATAACATGGACCTTGAATGTAATTCTCATCTCAAACTTGCTATTCTACTCAGATAGAGATGTCATCTCTAAATAAAATCAAATGAAACTGTGCATTCTGCAGCCACAATTAACCTCCTCACATTACATACTGTGTGCACAAACCTAAGCTCCATCCTGTGAATTTGATTTCACTGTCACAGTTTCTATTAAAAAAAATGACTGAATGAATTTAAAATCATTGACAGGTACACCTCTGAGGTACAATACTGAGGAATGGATGAAAGAAAGAGCACTTGAAGTAACTCAGGTATATTTTATTCAAATTGACATACAGAAGTATGTACAAATGCTTATTCATCCAGCTTGGTTCCAAGATCAAACATATATTCACATCTCATGTGAAACTCAATCATCTCAATGACGGGCTTAGAACAATCATAAAAATAAGCAAAATAAAGACAAATTTTCATAGGTACTTTATATGCTCCCAAAAAGAGTATATGATTATGAGTATACAAGTACTTTCACTTAAAATATGCACATATATTCCAATGGTGTCTAAACAGGATTTGTACATTCCTTTTTCCTTTCTACCTCACATGTTTCTGGAAGCAGTTTTACCTGGAGGTAATTGCTCTTGAACTGCAGTTATTTATATTAAATATTTTTTCTGTGTCCACCAGTGATCCAGAGAGTTCAGACATGTCATGTTATTGTGGTAAGCTCTTTGGTAAATCTTTTTTTTTTTATAAGCAATAATTCTGCTTTATCCATTAGCTCAGTCACATTGATTGTAAGTTGATTTTCTTATTCTCAATTTGACAAGCTTGTGTGCCTTCTTCTCTTCATTTACTCTATTTTTATGAGCTTTTATGCTGTATTTCCTTTCATTTTAGGTTCTCCTCAGCGGTTTTATTTAAGGTGATTATCTCAATGGCATTATCTATATTTAAGATAAGCAAATACAGGACTGAGCCCTTTGTTCCTAAGTTATTTAAATATTTCACTACATGTGAACAATCCTCCTGAATCTTAACCTGAATTGTTTTAGTTATGAAATAAACAACTGAATGTTTCTGAAGTGTTGTCTTCCTTTGTGGACAAATCCTAAAGAACCAGGGTTTAATTATTTTCAAACATGCTTCTTTTAGAAAAAGGGTATGAAAAATCTGAGTATATATGCATTTACCTTCTGTTGAGGCTTTGTGATGGGTTTATTCACATTGTTACATACAAAATGCCCTTTATGTTGCATGTCATCCAACTATCTTCACCTGGTTCTGATTTTTTACTTGATGTTTACTTAATATTTTTGCAATTTTTTTTTCTTAGATTGTCTTTTACCAAGGAAAACTACATTTGTGGGACGGTTTAAGCTTTCCTACAATGAGATACAATTTCTCATCTATTTACCCAAATGCATTAATAACGCAAACAACTATCAACTCATGTTAAATGAGTGGCAAGTAAAACGTCCAAAAATCCCTTTTATTATATTTGGGCTCCTCTTGTCACAGGCAATGAAGAAGACCAGGAGCAGACACAGGAAAATATTATCTGTACATCACAACAGCAAACTGATTTGCTTTTCAACTGATCATCTTTTAGACAGAAAGCAGATTAATCAAGTGAGATAACTTTAAAAAGTTTTTCTGTTTTTACCTTATCTCTGCTAATACATTTCCCCTCAAAAGGCAATGCCAGTTCCACAGGATAGAAATCTAGACAACACACTGCAAAATAAAATTAAGCACAAGGGAGGTAAGAGAGACTGTGACCAGAAAGATTCACTTGAACAAAAATTTCATTTCTCTTCATTGCCCTGCATTCCTCTTTGCTAAATAATTAAGAACTACCAAGAGATTGTTTGTACTTCTCCCTATTTCTGCTCCAGGAAAAGAGGAGAGAGGAAAAACCCACAATGTTGAAAAGAAGCCAGACATTTTTTAACAAAATACTTCAGAACATGCTTAAGGTTAAGTCTACACGTGACTCACCTTTGCTTCTCACACAAGAATTATTGGATAAAACACTATGATCTGCTACACAATCTTCACTGTACTTTAGTATCTGTGAAGCTTTCCCTTGATCCTTGTCAGCAGCAACCCTAATTCTGATATGTGAGCGTTGTGACCTACTTTCCAAGATCTTCAGACACCACCATTGGTTATTTTTAGCACTCTACTGACTCATTTGATGTCTCTATTCGCAGAGGGCTACCCACTGAGAAGACTTACCTATCTCCACAATTTTACCAGCACATTTTCACCAGCTTGAGACCACAGATGTGGAAAGTGTCCTGCCAGTTTGGACTAAGTGAGAAATTTCTCACATGACCTACAACAAACCACAGTGATGACCCTCTGGAAGGGCTGGGGTCAAGTTGCTAGCAGTCATGGCTAACTTCTGCATGCTCACAGAGCAGCTTACAGACATGTGGAAATAAATTACTTCTTTTAATTTTTGTTTTCTTTCTTCATTGGCAGATTCTCTTCATGACATTTATTTAATTTTAAATTTTTTTAGCAGAAATTAAGACATCAGATATTAGACACTGCCAAGACAAGTCTGTGCAGGAGACCTTCTACTGACTGCTTCCAAGGTAGATACTTCGAGCATGATTCACAGTGGAAAATAAGAGCAACAGTGCAGTTACTCCAAAGTACAGAAAGATGTTAGCAATTAATGCAGTGCAACAAACCTTAGAAATGGCCATTTAGGGGGTAAAGAGCAAGAATTGCATTAGTCTTCAGTCACATAGGAATTGCAAGGCAATAACAGCTGCATGACTTGCCTAGGACAGCAAATGTTACCTGGGACTAGGAACTTACAGCCTCAGGGGCTGCATGGACCCTACCTAAGGACCAACCTAAACAGGCTCCCCTTAGCTGACAGCACCACATAAGGACAATAAAACAGTAAGATGTTTGTCTAAGGAGACCAAATATATAACCATGACCTTGGCATCTGATGGGCACCTCCCCCTGTTATCAGGCTCCTTCACATGTTGGGCTGTAGCTCCACTTAACACAGAGATAATATGAGAAAATAAATTCTCTGACTAGTTCCTTCCTGAGTGTGCTTGTGTCTCTTCCCAATGAAAGGGGAAAAACAGGTCGACCACCACCCACACTAGTACTCCACCTTCACAGTATCAGAGCTGTTTTTCTGGTCAGTACCAAAGACCTCTGCCCCACCAGAATTACAGGAAGAATGTCAGTCTGTCAGCACAGGGAGGAGGGCTGTCTTACCTACTTTGCAACCTCCTGCATGAAGGTATGCTGTACTATTCATTATGAAAAGGCAATTACACCATCAGTGGAAATCATAGCAGAAGCTATTGGGTTTTGGTAGCTAGATGTTGTAAAGTCCAGGATCATGGCAATCAATACAATAATTGTTTCTGCCTCGTTACCTAAAAGAAGCAATGCATTCTGCATTTTCACTGCAGAATGAATACGATTTGTGAATGCTCATCTTTCAAACTTGGCAATGTTAAATGTGTCTGCAGCCTACAGTGTGCCAACCCATCCCATACTATCAAAATATCTTTTCTGTATCAAATTCAAGTGCCCTTGCAGGATTTCTCATTATTTATTTCCTGTATATTCTGTACCACTGGTCTTGGATTATCAGAAACTGAGCAGTGTTGTACAAAACAGCTTAAATGAAAAGAGAGATTTTTCAAATGTATAGAGCTGACTAAGGCCAACTGAAGTCTTACTTAGCCCATCAAGAAAGCATTTTTGTAAGCTTTTCAAAACTGAGCCTAGAGCACTGAAATTATTTAAAAATACAGCACAAACAAGAGTGCTCCTCAGGCTTTAAAGAAAGGACATTGCAGGACATGCCTAATCATTATTAGATTGAAGACATTTATTGTGGGAAGTCACATTCTGTAGAAATCTTTCCTGAGATGCTGTCCACTCCAGTTGTTCTGCATTTTGATTTTAAACTTCTTCTTTTTTTTTGCCAAGAAGGAAAAAATCTCAATCATACTTCACATGCCTACTGCTAAAAGTTTTGAAAGGTATAAACCAGGAAACACAAAAAGGATTGTCCTCTTTCACGCAGCAACTAGGACAATTTCTTGCACTTAGTCCCTGATAGCCTCTAAACTGAAAAAAAAAAAAGGCAGAGAGATTTACTGGTATGATTAGGTAGAACTGCTTTTCTCAGATGGCCCATGAAATAAAAAACAAATGTCACAATATGGGTTTAGCTTGCATATGTGCTAGCACTTTTCAGATCTCGGCAAAGCCAATTATTTCAAAATAATGTACAGATTCATTGCAAACTTGAAGTGTAAGCAATAGCTGTGAAGCTCTGGTGAAAAGAGCAAGCAAGTCAATGCCTTTCCCAACAACAATGGGAGAGTCATGAGCCACATGTCTTCAGAAAGTCCAAGTGCCAGTCTGGTGTCACCTAAGGACATAAATTAAAGGAGTATTCTCCACCTACAAGCTCAGGTCTGATCTCAGTTGACCACGGGTCATTGCCAAAATCTGAAGAGGACAAAATGTCACAGATCAATACCATCAGAAACTCTGCAGCATATGCAAAAACCCCACATTTTTTTGATGCTACTGTTTTGAAATAACAGGACAGCAACAACCCTGACAAAGAACAAGAGAGAAATTTCCAAGAAGTTACCTGGCTCTACATGCGGTAACAGTGCTATACTGCAAGGCAGAATGTACCTTTTGCTGAAATAAAATACAGGAAACATAGAAAACCTTTAAAACTCTCCAAAGGATGCATGAAATGTGGGTAAGTAAAAGATACCATATGCAGAGGGGTAGTACAGTGTTCCAGCAATGAAGATGGACAGAAATTGCCAGTAAAGGGACTGTGGTTCTACCAGATGGGTGATGCCATTCTCAGTTGATGGGAAACTTTGCCTTCAGGCTTCTTCTCCACAAAGTTGGGAGGCAGACTTCGAAATCAAGTGAAGTATCTAATTTGGCTTTAATTGCAACCCTTAGTGAACAACTTCATTACTTACCTAATTACTGCCAAACTTTTCTGTTATGTTAATTATATGAGTAAGCACAAGGGCAGCACTTCAGCCAGGAAGGGAAGATTCATTATCCAAAATTCTAACAGACAAAAACCAATATTTATCCATTTACATATTTGACCTTTCAGCAAGTTTTTTGTTATCTACAGAAAATCACTTATAACAGCTAATCAAGACTAAGACTTCATTATGCCATAGAGTTTTCAGTACTACAGGCAAATCCCTATGCTTTGAGCTAGCAAGCATCCATTTGAGGAAACACTTTCTCTAATAATCCAAAATGGGTTTACAACAGAACAAAAAAAAATAGGGCAAATTCAGATGCTGTCGTCATGAGCAACACACTAATTGTTATGAAGCTACCTGCACAATTCAGTGGCTCCGAGGAGATGCAAATTAACGAAGCCTTTAAGCTGTGCTAGGTGTTCGGCTGTGTAATGAAAGGCTCATTTCCATGAACACAAAAGGAGCAGAGAGGAAACCTCCGTAGCCTGATAACAGAAAGAGAAGCCCCAGCCCTGGGCCGTCTCGGGGCTGCTTCAACGCCAGTGGTCGGGAGGACACCCTGCACCAGGCAGGGGTGGGATACCACCTCTGGAAACATGAGACTCATTATGGGACAGAGGGGAAGAGCATTCCAGGATTGCACGGGATTTATAAAAGGATGTTTTACAGAGGAACTGAACATGGAAGAAGGGAGGATGCAGGATGTTCTGTAGAAAAGTATGCTTGGTATAATAGAGGCATAAGAGGGGGAAAAAGGGGCCAGTCATGTGTAAGCAGGGCAGGCATCTTGTCTGGCATCATTTCATCACATCTTCACCACAGATGCACCTGAAACTGCCGCAAGCAAGGGTGCATTTGTCAGTGTGTGATCTCTGGTGAGCATCAGGCCAGCAAGCCAGAGAGGAAGGTAAGTGGGCTTGTGTCTCTAAGCTGTGCTGAGACACAAACAGCAGGTTCAGGAAATACAGACCTAAGGCTGTTGCCATCAACTGTTGCCAGATGAAAATTTGTCTTCACCTGATTAGGTAACACAATGCTTTTTCTTCAAAAAACACTGACCTATGGAACTGCACAATGTCCATTCTGTAGGAAGAAGAACTGGAAAGCAACCAGCCCAGTTGTGTCAACTTTCACCAATTCACTGGGCAGTTGGGCATCACTTTGGGTGATAGCACAGAGAGACCCCCAGGACAGAAGAATGCATGCATAAAGGGGAAGATGTCAGGGAAATCATTATCATGTGTTTATTCTGGGAAAATCAATGAATATGTATGTGAAATACATTATAAAAACGAGCTTTTCTGTATGCTGCATCCACTACACTCTGGAGGAGATATCCCCTTGTGCATGAGCAAGGAGTGTTTCTGTTTGTTCACCCTTGAGACCCTGTGTGTACACATGAGTGTGTCATGTACACATCTTTTGGGAACACATGGTCAGCTCCATGGCTAATTGGGACTTTGGGGATGGAGTTTTGGCAACCTTTATCCCATCAGATAATTTAGGATTTAGGAACTCCTAGCAGTAGGTTCAACAATAATATATTTTGCAGTATATCCAAAAAGTTGGAAGATAAACACAGGGAAGATTTACTGATGTTGACAAAATAACTGGCTGCCTTGGAACTGACTTGTGCTGAACAGCAATTGGTTTGTGCAAGCTTTTATTCTGCAATGATACTAAAACTTGTGCAGGGAAAGAGTAGCTGTAAGCTGTGAAGCTTCAACAGAAGGAAGGAAATTATCAGCAAATCTTTCCCAAGCTAGGCATACAAGAGAGCTTTTATTAGATCTTTCAAAAATCTCAGGAATTCAGATTCCATCTTGGGTTCCCGTGAAAGTGAAACTGTGGACAATGGGTGCCATTATCTTCAAAGAGCTCAGTTATTAGTGACCATATAAACTTTTTAATCCAGTCTTGAACTTCTGCAAAATACCAGACAAGAATTTAGGACTGAACCTAAAATGTGAATCCAATACCCTTGGAATTCATAGCTGGAAATCCACTCCAAAGGGAACTTGGACAATTGGCCAATGACCTGACCATCACCACAGAAGTCCTGGTAATTGTGAAATATGGACACATCAATTCCTGTCAGATCAACAAATACACACAAATTAATAACTGACTTCTGTTACAGAACTGTAAAAAGAAGTAGAAACTTCTCCTACAGATCTGTTATTAAAAATTTTGATGGTGGGTAACAAAGACTTGGAGAGAGAGGAAAAAATGAGAACTGTGATAGTGTTTCCATCTTAATGTCCTGCAATAGCATTCTAGAACAATGTGCTATAACAGCAAGAAAGAATTGTTACTGACTGTAACAAAATTACAGTAGTGGTTCTCATGTTTTTTGGTTAGTGTATATAATTTTGTGTATATAGTACAGTCACAAAGGGCTTCAATTTCTGATGCAACACCAGCCTTGCTGACCATGCATGAAACATTCACATTTAATGCAAGAACAACAGATTCAGGCAGAATTTACCCAGACTTGCAGAGGTCTGTGAGTATGGACCACAGAATCCATACAGTAAGAGAGCAACTCCAACAAGGAAAATGAAGTTGCTGTTAGGTCTGTTCTAATTTCAAAGAACTAATCTACTTATAATCAATTAATATCAATATTTAAGGTGTAATAAAAAACTCTAAACCAAACTAAAAAAAAACCCAACAAACCCCCAAAAATCTAACAAATAAAAACCCCAAATCAATCCCCCCAAAATCTCAAACAAAAAAAGCAACCCAAGCAAACCCAATACCCCAAAACCCAAACATAAGGCAACCAAACAAGACCACAAAAAAAACTCAAACCAAAACCAAACCAAATAACCAACCAGCCAAAACACATACCCACCACGAAACAAAAATCAAGATCTCACTTGTATCAACTGAAGAATGCTATTCTGGAAACTGTGATTACCATGTAGAAGACAAGGATTCAGCAAGGGTTCTCATACCTAAACTGAGTCCAGAAATGGACATGTCTCTGGAAAGCTTAATCAGAAGTTAGTCACATTGACTCTGGCAAATGAGCTGAGCTGTAAAGGAGTGCTGGCTGGATAGAGGCCAAAGGAATTTAACCCTTCCCTTACCTACGACGTGTATTTTTTGGTTTTTTTTCACCACTCAGGTGGGAGGAACAGTAACCATTGCAGAGAGTAGTATCACATAGATACTACTATGGGAACTAGGACTCATCCCAGTGTGATAGGTAGCAAGGAAACAGAACAGCTCTTCAATGCATGGGCTGGGTCCCTTCCCAGAGGGGTAAAAGAAGAGGGGACACAAAGGGTCACAGACGGAAAGCACTGCAGTATCACTTCTCCTGGAGCTGAGCAGATATAAAACATGACTACTGTGACCTCAAAGTCTAGTCCAAAGAAGGGTATACACTGCAAAATTTTGGGAAAGAGCTGGGAGAACACCTCTGAATGACCCCAGGGAAGCAGGTTGCTCTAAGCATCTACCTGGAGATGCCATTTATGAATGGCGTTCCAAACTGTGTGGGTTATCCACAGGCACACAGTCCTCTGTGTGACTTTTAGGGAGAAGACATCCAGGAAAACTCAAGCCCCTGAAGTATTTTATTGGGTGAAGATGGTAAATGAAGGCTGAGTTATTTGAACTGGAGACAGAGGAAAACTGACATGATTTACTGAGCATTTGCCAAAGAGAGAGCACAATTATGTAATTTTTTTTAAAAAAGTTCAACTTTCCACCAATGGTATCTAACCCAGGCCAGCTGAAATTAAGTGAAGGTTATCACAAGAATAAACAGTGACCATGGCAGAGAAGTAGTGAGGGGCTGTAGTGCAGATAACTGCAGTCAGGATGGGATCTATAGAGGGCAGGACTCTTGAGGTGGTGAGTGCTGAGGAGAGAGGACAGAAATGTGCAGATGCTTTTTCCTGCACAATACTTTCATGAAAAAGTAAAAAATTAAAAAGCAGACATGGGAAAATAGTGGAGAGAGTGTAAATACCTCCCATATTAATATTTAGAGATAAATGCTCAATGAATTTATCTATATGATAAATAAATTCAGATAAATGCTGAATAACTGACCCACGTGCTTGTGAAATGGAAAACTGCACAAAGAGCTTGCTTCCTGGAAATGATAGTTAGAGATACTCTTGCCTCTCTGACAGAGAGAAGCCTCTGGCAGCTCTAAGCAGGGGGCTGTAGAATAATACCCTTTTATACCTGCCACACTATCCCCAGATAACTATGAGAGTGGGAAACAAGCCTTTCAAGCCTACTCTCAAAGATAATTCCTTTACCGAGCAAATAAAAAGTAGCAAGAAGGAAATTACTGAGTGCTTTGCTATCTATTAAATGCACAAATAATTTGATTTCTGAATTATGGATTATCCAGTGAATGCTGGCCAGTTCTGGTAGGAGCTTGAGATCCAGATACTTTGCTGTAAGGAACATGGGGCTGTTTAACTTTCTTTTTATGCTTACATCCTGACTGAGCAGGATATAGGCAAAATGGTAACAGTTTAACATACCCTGGCTTTTTCCACCTGTTATCAGTAGTTGTATGCTGGAGTATGCAGCTAACCCAGGAACAATTACATTTAAAGCAAATTTCATAAGTGAATTGTGGAAGATATTTTTTTCCATGTTACATAAGAAAGTAGATCTCAGTCACCATGACTGCATTTGACTTTGACCTAAGTTACTTTTACAGAAGCAAGTCAGGCACTAAAAGCAATTTAACCACCAAAGTTTGGGATATCACTACCAGTATCCCAGATGTTGATCTGTCACCTTTGCTGGGCATTGCAGACTGTGATGAATGGGCTGTGCCAAATACTCAAGCAAATTTTAGTTTAAATTAGCTTTAGACATGTCTAAAAATCCACCCATTCTCTCTGTCCTGGTCTCACTTATAAAGCTACTTACTCCCAGATTATTCCCCATGCTGAATATGGAGACATTGCTGCAAGTGCTCACTGAAGAACTCAGAAGTGCCACCAGCCTCCTTCCCCTCTGTGTGACATGAAAAAGAATTCCCCTTGATGCCCTCCACAGTTATGTGCACGAATAGAAGATGCAGATCACGTACACATATTGCTGGATAGCTGGAGATTTTAAGCAGTGCTATTTTTCCCTGTAGACAAGCTCGAGTGTAAAAGCAGATAACTGTGACATTTTTCAGAGGGTCAGCCCTGCAGTGCCAGAGCAGATCTGAATTTGGGAGGTGCAGGGAGACCATAAAATGAACAGGAGAGCTGCTTTCAAGTTGCAGAATCTTTGTTTTGGGAGACTTGCACACTACACCACAAACGCCCAACTTCCCTGCCTTTATCCTCGTGGCCAGTGACATTATCAAGAACAAACTGGTGTTGAAAACTCTGCTTTAGGCTGAAGGAAGAAGACATGCCAAAATGGTTATCTGAGGACTGCTAGAAACTATTTTATGCTAGGGAGAATGATAAGCCACATTAATACAGTCCAACATTTAAAAAGAACAATTTTACTGAAAATGCATTCCTGCGAGGGAAAAAAAGGTCAAAACTTGATTTACTTGACCAGACACTGTGGTGGCTATTATAGTGATTAGGAAGTCTGAGATAAACAGTGACTGTAACATATATTGACATTAAACCCTTTAATCAGAGAAACAAACACATCATTAACAAGAAATAATTCAGAGTGATGGATAGTTATTACGGTTAGGAAGAATGGAGATCTAAATCACAAGACAAAGTGGGAATTGTGCCTGCCATAGGAAATATTTTGCATTTTGGATGACTGTGGTTTCACGCTCTTGGTAAGATGTGGGAAATGAATTACAACAGATTTTATTTTATGAATGTTTTATGTGGAAGACTGTCATAAGGCATGTGAGCCACTGAAAGCCTCAAACCAATGTATTATACCTTCAGAAAATCCATTGCTTGTGTTATTTTATATTCTACAAATATTCTTAAGTGTCCCTGAAAGATATTCAGTCCCAGTGTGGTGGAAGTAAATAGGTCTAAGATGAACATAAACTGATTTTCCCAGGGACTTACCACTGGAATTGGAGTGCAATCCTCCTCATCAGCCAGCATAATAATTTACCCAGCCTTCAGCAGTGGGAGCATTTCTGCATCTCTTTGTGTTAACAGAGGCAAGAGCATAAACACTGTTTACCTGCTGCAGGATAAATGGTTCTGACCACTCCACCACCAAAGCTAAACCCACTTTGCATACATGAGTTGAGGCTGTAGCTTGATGACTATTTCCTTTTTGGGGCAATATCAGATTCAGCAATCCTCAGCATGCTCATTGCCCCTGCACACACTGTTCCTCAGCAACTCAGTGCTTTTTTTTCCACCTCATGCCCTGCACTGGCCAAAATTCCCAAACAGACAAGGGACAGAACACAAGTAGAGCAACAGGGCTGCTTCTGCCACCAAAGTCAGTGCCAGCCAGGCCATGCCTGAGCTCTGGTCGCACAAGTTTTAATAGCTCAGCAAGGTTCTGTCAGTCCCAGAAGGAGTATATAGGTAATGTGAGAAATTCAATCAATTTTTCCTTACTTGAAAAAAGATATCAGAGCCAAAAATACAAAAGGATCTTTAGCTCTTATGGAAACGATTTCACTTACAAAGGGATCCTTTGGTTCAAGAAACCAAGCCACTTGTCACACATGAGCAGGGTTGATAAACACTGGATATAAGAATCAGAGATTTGGAGTGATTTTGCTCTGCTTCTTTCTCTACTTCAGCAGTCACATAAAGATAAATTTATATTGAACAAAAACTTAGTGACCTTTAATGTGAATTGCCCTAGGGCTCTTAGGCCTTGGAGGAGATTCCAGAAGTTAGATTGGAAAATAGCCTTCAGCTGGGAGGTCTGCCTCTTGCCAAGTCTATGACAAACCACAAAGGAGGTGGGGGGAAACATGTGCCCTTGAAACATTAGAGTTCATATGCAATCACACTTTGTCACTGTTAGCAGCTACATTTTCTGCACAGGCCTTGGGTTCCTGCAATGAGCTCATCCTGCACCAGTTTTTGGGTGTACTCCTCTCCTCCCCAACCATGAGGGTGCCCCATGAGCCCTTGGGACACCCCATTCCCTCACAATATCAACAAGACCTATCACACACATAATTTCAAGGGTCACTAAGTAGATATAAGGCTAATGTAGACAAAAAAAAAAAAATCATCTGCAGTTCATAGGACAGCTGGGAAATACCCAACCTGCATGGCTTGAAAGTGCTCAGACACAGCAGCTCCACCAGACATAGGGGCACACTGTGAAGCAGACCTACACCTTTTGTCAGGAGGCTTCTTTCACCAGATCTCCATAGACCTGATTGATTTTCCCCCAGGGAAAGCTTTCCTCTGTCTCACAAACCCACCAAAACAAAACCATGCAAAAGGAAAAATTCAGTTCATTAGGTGGGCCTTGAGACAGATTTCCATCTCCAACAAGTACCACATCCAACAGGATACAGAAATTTCACTCCATCCTGGCTCCATCCTGAACAAGCCCAGGTTTGCAGAAGGTTCTGTGGACACATCTCAAGCCTGAAGAATCATCTACCTAAGCACTGTACCTTCAGTCAAAGAAGTTGTGTAGGCTATAAAGGTTTGCTTGGTCCTGCCAAAAGCTTCTGGCAACCCCTCCTTTATTTTGTGGCTGCCTTCTATAAAAAAAAGGTGATTGTTTCAGGGCTTTTTTGTTTGTTTTTTTTTTGGTCGGGTTTTTTTGTTTTGTTTGTCAAGTGCAAACAGGAATGCTTTGCATGAAAGACTATTTTCCCTCATGTGGCTTGTGACTGTCTTGAGATCCAAGACTCCCAATTACTGGAACACAATAACATTTTCCAGCTTAATGAGAAGCCAAATAAAACCTGGAACTCAAATTAAAGGACAATATTACTTGAACATAAAGATAAACATATAACATAGTTTTGAAGTCTGCAATTTAGGGCTGCAAAAGATCAAATAAGGTTTAATTAAAATGAATTAAACCTCTCAATTTAAGGTCTTTCAGATGGTACAGAGCTAACCTATTTAATGTCCATCACAACTGAAAGAAAATTTTCATGTCAGAAAAGGAGGTAGCAAACAGTAGCAAAATATTGCATAACAGGCAAGTTATGATAAACAAGAATGAACATAAAACAATATGGGTTGGAAATTAGAATAGACAGTATTGCCTTAAAATTTTTTCAGGTGCAAGGTATAAAAATATTTACTGACCTGCATCCACTCACAGCAGGGATGAAGCAGGAAAAGGTCACATCCCACCATCCCAGGGCCTCACCAAGAGGCAGACACCTACAATGCTGGAAATGGAGGACTGGTAATGGTATCCATTGATGGTCGACAGCACAGCCAAGGATGAGCCAGGAGCCACCCAGGAGGGGCAACAGGAGAGCACGGCCCTGCAGAAACTCAGGAAAGGAGCAGCAGCTCCAGGCTGAACTGAATTGACCCCAAGCCATTGTGTGGCTGGAGGGTCCAGGTAAGGCTGGCCAATGGGCTCATTAGGCCCATGAATGCTCATTAGGTATTTTCACAGGTGGTCCCTGAGGCTGTGAAAGACCCCAAGCACAGTACAGTTTACAATGCATGTGAAACTGCAGAAGTAACCACGTGTGAGATGTTAAAGGGACATAGGGCTCTGGACCTGTGAACTTCTAGAATCTTCCCAGGTCTCTGTACTTACACTTAAACCCACGTGGCAAAAACATGGTCAAAAAGTCTGAATATGGAATAGGACAACTCTTAAGAAAGCTTGGAATGAAGCAGATCAAAATCCACTTGATACACACATATATATATATACATATATATACACATATATATATATATATATATGGGGTTTTTAAAAATTTGGTTTTTTTGCTGTTGCAATCCAAAATTTGGTCTCTTTTCTTCACACATACTGTATTTTCAAGCACTATCACCAAACGTTCTCTCAGCTATTTCCTTTTCTCTGGCATGACAACAGTTTTTGAAGAAGGATGCTTCCAAACATCACTCCTGGCCTCAGTTTTTCTATTTGAAGCCATTTTTGTACTTAGCTCACAACTCTTTTAAGTAGCCAATTTTCAAATGAATGTTTAGAAAAACTAATGACTACTTAGATTTCTTGGATTTTAGGCATGCAAAAGCATTACTTCATTTAAAGATGCTAGGACAGGACATTTATCTGTTGTCAATAAAAAAGTTATGGAGCTTGTTCCCTTGACTCAGAACATTCAAATCCCATGGGTCCCAAAATAATTACACTTTAAAGTTCAGCAAATGCATTTCTGACTAATTTGATGACCCATAAGAACTTAGATCAATTACTGACTGACCTATTTTTTCCCTGAAAACAACATTATATACAATGGCTGTATGGTGCAACACGTACATTCATACAACAGAAATTTCTCTGAGGAGTTTGCAGCTCAGAAGTAATTACATTCTGCAACATTTCCAAAACACACTCCATTCATTCACGATTAACCACACAACTGTGTGCATGTGCCTAAAATTCTGTTCTCTGAACTGTGCTCCTTCATGGGACCTGTTGCCCTCGTATCAGCACCCTTGGCCTGCAGGCAAGGTGAGAGGAATCTGAATCATGAGAGGAATTTTGGTCAGGAGCTGGTCTCAGTGCCCTCCTTTTCACCTTGGACTTCCATGATCTCTCAGCCTACAGCTGTAAGAGGACAATCCCAGATAAGAAGTCAAATAAGATGAAAGCAGAAGCTGTAGGGTCCTACAAAACTTTGG
Source organism: Cinclus cinclus (assembly GCF_963662255.1). Lineage (NCBI taxonomy): Eukaryota > Metazoa > Chordata > Aves > Passeriformes > Cinclidae > Cinclus > Cinclus cinclus. The sequence goes on from NC_085049.1 coordinate 27,188,200, forward strand.
CCCTTGAAGCCTGTTTTTAACTTAATCCAGGGCTCCTTCCCACTGACAATCTTCTCATGCACAGTTGCATCATGACAGCAAATTATTCCTGTTCATCAACACCAGCAAGAAACCTCTTGTGCTTAATCTTTAAGCGTGACCTTTAAAGAGTCATAGTAAGACACACAACCTCACCAGCCAGTGGGAGTTGGATGCCTACAGGGATTACAGAATTGGAAAGCTCTTGGGTTGCTCACAGCACTGTTAGATCCTCAGATTTATTACATATTTTACTGTGTACTTGCATCCTCAAGATTTTCAGTGAGGCATGCAGAGCTGGATTTCTCTATATAAATCTCAGATTTGCTAAGACTCTGTTTTTGACTCACACCTTTTGGTGCAACCAAACCACAAATTGTTTTTTTTTTTTTTCTTTCAAATAATCCAGAAGTATAAATTGGCAGAGTGAGTTCCTCTGGCATCTACCTGGTGTTTCCCCATAAGAAAAGTGCATAAATTTTCTGAGAAGCTAATAAACTGCAGAACTGCCAGGGTTAATTAAAAGAATTACTTGGAAAACCTCTGATATTAGCTGCACAGGTTGCTGTTATGCACAAATACACAAACCTGAAACAGAAAATGAACATTAAAGAAGATTTAAGACAGGGAACACTGAAGCTATCAAACACCACCTGGCCTAGGTCCAGGTCTTGAGCATGCAGGAAGTGAGAATGTCCATGTAATCCCGGGCTTTTTGGGCAGGGAGCAGTATATTTCCCTCATGAGAAATATTAGAAAACACAGTGGCATTTTTTGGACAACACCAGGTGTGCCAGCAGAGCAACACACATACATCAAAAGGACAGAGAAGTTAGATATCCTGGGAGTAATGCCTGACCTGAGGAGGAATTCCACCAGGATTTGCAGCTGGGAGGAAGGAGGGAACAGAAGTGGGGCCACAGCTGTGGCACAGACTCTGGGTCTGGAAGGCCATGCTGGGATGGACACATGGCTGCAGTTACATCGGGGACTGCAGTAAGTGGCTCCAAGCTGGTGCCTGGAGCTGCCATGCTGAGATGGGCTTAACACCTGTGATGGAGCCAAAGTGTTCAAGAACCACTGGATTTTCAAGCCTTTACAATGTTAAGTGCAGAGGCATTTAGGAGATGAGTCTATAACAGAAACCTGACTGCTTTTAATAGACTGGCTTTTCACAGATTTTAGGATACTCACCCCAGGTCCCCACTATCACAAGTTTTGGCTTGACCTTTGCTGTATACAGGTGCCACAGCTGGCCTGAGCTACTCGCATTGCACAAACACGGTCTCACAGGATCTTCTCAAATCTTTAAAGAGCCTGAGAACAAAATTGAAAGGAAACTACTGAGAGTAACCAGTGACATTACCATGTCATTACTAGGCAAATAAATAACCAAACCACGTAGAAAAGCAGCCTTGCCAAGGGAATTCATATTCTGTTCTCATATTTGTTTTAAAGCTTTAAGAGGTGAAGGTAAACATTGGCATGTGTGAGTCCTGCACACAGGAATCCATCTGTGTGGGGCTCACAGAAGAACATCAGGATCAGGAAGCTGCATTCCCAGGGGATGTTATGTACATGGGTTAACGAGCGCTGCAATGAGGAAGGCAAATACTTCAGTTCTTGCCTGGTCTTCCAGCAGTATTAGACTGAAGTTTGCAGACTCGTGTTATCCCATGTGCTGTATAAATGGAATGGCTGCATTTCTGGAGACTGCTGCTTGGAACAGCAATTTTGTGAAAATTCGTCAAGCAAGTTGGAAGCCATCACTTCAGAGCACTGAAACAAGGGCGCTGGCGGGACTACTTAGTCAACACATATGGCACTGTGCTGTGATTTCCATTTCAGAGTGTACTAGCACTTATTCTCTGTTTTTCTCACAGCTGCTCACTCCCAGTGTTAGTACTCCCAGAATAGCCTGCTGGCGTATAAATAGGGTTCTCCCTTTGCTGCACGTGACAGTGCTGCAGACTGTACTGCTCTCCACTTAATTATAACGTGCTGTTAATGCCATTAAAATAGTTCTGTGTCTTCCTGTCCCCAAGAGGCAGAGACACCACAGGTTCTTGAGTTTGCTCATTCTCAGGGCTTAGGCAAAGAGTTGCATCCTAATTTAATCATCAGGGAAAGCAGTATGAAGGGGGAAAAGAAAAAATCTTCCTAACTGAGAGATCTTACTGAGTATCTAACATATCATCCCCTTGAGGTTCAAAATGAGTACTCATTAAAGCAGCCTCACCTGTAAAGGAGAAATACGGTCTTCAAAGAAACCCTGGGCTTTGGGAAGCACACTTCTCCAAACTCAGCCTGGTGCTACGTCACCTCCAGACCCTGACAACAGAACCGTTTTGGGCAGTGTCACATTTCCCAGCCAAGAGGGATGCCCAGCCCCGATGCTGCATCAGGTCTCTCTCCAGTTTCTGCAGCCAAATCCTGGTGCCTTCCAGATATTTCATAGTTCTAAAGTGTTGCACAGCCTCCCACAGTTGGGTTCCTGGCTCTGATCTGCTGAGACACTGCAAAGAGCAGGAATTGGTTCACTCCTCGTGAGGACAGCTGAGAAGTGCAGTGAGAGTCGCTAAAAGTAACAGTGCCCCAAAAGCTGAAGAGGAAGGATTTCAGGAGAATATAGGTGCAAAACATTTTTATCATTATTGTTATTATTATCATCATCATCCACATTCTAATGCTGTACACATCACCATCATCCTTATTATTCACATTCTAAGAGTGAGCATGTAAAAGAGGTACCAAGAAATACCGAGGCTTCTGCTTTCTCTGGTTGGCATTTAATTTCTGCTTTCAGTATGTCTCTGGAAGAAGTTTGAAAAGTGTGGTTGCTTTCAAAGTGATTTTCCTTTTCCCATTTGCAGATTCCTTGCCATGATGAACAAAGATGAAAACAACAACAACAAAAAAATAAACCTGACAATCAGTTTGAAATAGCTACTTGCACTGTCAGCTAAACTCAAGATTGGACTTTTTTTTTAAACTAAAACACTCCAAACCAAGATATTTTAATGGTCAAGAAATCCTATAATTTTACACAATAAACATGCTGTCCAGAAATGATGGGAAAAATGAGAGTCATGTTTCCAACCATTTGGTTAAATTAATAAAAACACACAAATGCTCCCTCTGTTGGCTGATTTTCAAAAGGTGTTCCAAATATTATAGTAGCATCCAGTAAGAGAGCATATTTTCTTTGGGAGGAAAAAACAAAACCAAAACCAACCAAACCCCAACAAAACTCCATATTCAAATCTGAGGCACACAAAAATAATATGTCTAAATTATTGCCAATCTACAAAACAAAATTAAATTAATTTTAACAGCCATAAAGCCAAAATATTTGGATCCAGACCTAAATAATATACACACATCAGAATTCTTAAAATTAAGTTTTGGAAGGTTTGCAGGCCAATTGTTTCTGAACCAGGAAATGTGCTCTCTTGCAATGGAAATAATACCACTCTCACTCTATTTTCTTGTGGAATGAAAAGGCACCACTGCATATAATTAAGAAAACAGTTCTGTATTAGCATTGACAACAATAACACTAAGGAGGAATTTGGGAGTTCTGTTTATGCACATTAAATTTCCAACAAGTACTTCTTCAGGAACTCAAGTGGTTTTGTGCAATGAGGAGCTTTCCTGAGCCTAACAATTTCCATCAAGGAAAAAAAATCTGTTTCCATGGAAACATCCGAGGTGGACCAAGCATGGATTAATCAAAATACAATGATGCCTTTTTTGCAAGGTACTAGGAAAAAAAATCCAGTTTTAAGTGAGCACTGCTGCTCTTTCCTTCCATTCACACTAGAAAGCATGGGAAATTCTCCCCAAATGCCTATGTGGCACACAGTTTAATTAGCACAATAAAAAGTTAGGTTTTCTTACATTCATAATTATCATGTCATTCTGAACCAGAGCCATGGATATATTAACATGAAAAAGAGAGAGTGAAATAAATAATTTTAAATTATATTTACATTCCGTTTTTATTTGCTGCTGGTTATATCAAGTGACTCTTCTTATGTTTAAAAAAATTTAGTTGCTTTTTCTGTATTCTTAGTAGTGAAGGCTCATTTCTTGGTAGTGAAGGCTCTTTCTGATATTCAAAATCCAAGCTATGGGTTAGGAATTTTTCTGTTGTTGTTGAAATGAGTATGCATATTATATCATTCTCAGCTACCACAATAGAATTTTCTGACAACAGAATTTAGCTGCAAGTTCTGCCATTGCACAGGGATGAACAAAAGACTACATAAAGCCAGCCTGCCTTCATCCATGCTCTCAACAAAGCAAAAAGAAACATGGCTCCATTTTTAACAGAGTACTTCCACTGAAGTGCTTTCTTTGTCTATTCTTTGTGTTAATAAAAGACACCTTTTCCTTATGATAGCTGAAGTTATTTTCTAATTACTCTGTTATCAGAGGGCATTAAAAAAATTGCTCTGAAGTTGTAAGAGCAGCACACAATAATTATCATCCAACAAATGTCAAATAACTGTAAGCCTTCCATTTGTACACAACAATATGACACTAATGTCAGAGACAAAAAAAATGCACTTCCACTTCTAATCTTACCTCACAATGAGGCTCCACTATGAAAAATTGCCAGCAATAGCATTGGCAGGGTTCCACTTTCGTGTTTTTCAAAGGCTTGGTAGCAAATTCACACACAGATTTTGTTCCCCTTTATTTTATTACTTTTCAGCAGGGATCTGAGAATCAAGCTGGGTTTTCCATCTCCAGCATCACCATTAGTAATAAAGGCTATGTTGGCCAAATTATGATCACAATAAGCTGTGTGTAGCCCCTCTGTTATCAAAAGGTTCGCTCAGACATTACTGGTGAAGAAGGCCCTGATTGGTAAGTGGCACACGTGGCTACCTTGGTGCACAAGGAGAATGAGCCCTACAGGCTCCCATGGCTTTAAATGAAGCAGAAAGCAGAAAATGTCTCATTTCTGTCATTCAGGCAGGCAGATGTGAGTCTGAATACACAACAGCTTGGTTCAGCCACACATGGCAGTGAGAAACAGGTGACAGTCAGTTATTCCCTATATTGGAGCAAAGTTCATAACATTGTCTGGTCAGGTAAAGCCCTGCAGCTGCTTTCAGGGCAGTTTAGGGGCATCCCTCCCCACTGCACAGGCAGCCATGGGACGTGCAGAAGGCACAAGGGACACTGCAGGAGCTGCCCCATCATCGCTGGCTCGGAGCCTCACAAGGGCACAGGCATGCAGAGTGGCACAGATGCCCACACCGAGGTGCCAGCTGTGGGAGGTGGGGATATATGGAAACACAGTTTCCACCGGGGAAAAAACATGGCCACATGCCTAGGGCACAGGGAGGAATTAACTCTTAAAGGACTGCCAAGAGACCAGCACATTCCTGCGCTTCAAACCCAGCTGTCAAACTGGTGTGGGGAGGCATGAGCATCATGGCAAGGCAGGACCAACACAGCTGTTTGGAGGGACAAACACAAGCCATGTGTCTGGGCAGCATGGGTTCCATGTGGCTCGGTGTGTGCCAAGTGACACAGGGGCTGAGAAGTGTGAGAAAAGGTTTTTGAGGGGCCAGGTGTCAGCAGGTTTGGGAGGTGTCCCTGCGACCCCTTTAGCCACTCTTGCCCTTCGCTCTACGTGACTACACCAGTCCACCCCCCTCGGCAGCTGCTCCCTTTCCCACCAGCCTTTCCCCCTGTCTGCAGGTGCACGCTGAGCCTTTGAGTGTATGGCTGCACCTGTGAGGTGGAAGGGCTGAGTTCTTCACAGAAGTCACCTCTTTTACCTGCCTTTTTCTAACGCAAGCATGCCTAAAATGGCAGAGTCACTAAGAAGACACAAGGAAAGCCCACAGGTTTCTTTTCTCCCTCACCATCTCAGCTGATGAAGGCCCCCACCTTGCACCAGACAGGTCTAGGTCAGCAGGGAAAGGTTAGCTGAAACCACAGTGTTAAGCTCACCAAGAATTTCCAAGCATGAATTCTCTCCCCTCAGGAAATATTGAACTGGCCTATAAATACCTCTTCAAAACAAAATCCTCCCTATGATGGAGTATCTTCCAACAAAAATTAAAGTGGCTAATGAAGTATCTTTTTACTTGCTGTCCTTGAAAGGCTGATACATTATTTTTTTTTTTTTACTTACAGACACAACTTTTCTCCATATTTAACACTTAAAGAATGGTCTTCTTTATAGCGCTACATCACACGTACCCGAAGTGTAGAGATAGGGACGAATTGCCTACCTCGCTCGGGTGACAAGGGACATCTAGTGGCATCGTGGCTCCCAGCACCACTGGCCCTGCTCAGCCTGCAGGGACAGCAGACACAGCCACCTCACCTGTCCCCACGGTATCCCATCCCATCCCACCGTCGGGAAAACCCATGGCTGGTACAGGCAATGACCGCTCTCTGCTTTCCCCAGCCTCACATCCCACCTCTGTGTGCAGAACTACATTCCTTCACATGCTCCTCTCTCCATCAGGTCCGCTCAGATTTTTCAGTCCTGATCCCATTAACTTTCCCTAATAACATAATAATAATATATCACACATATAACAATGTATTTTCAGTAAGAGGCTGGTTATCTCAGGGAAAAAGGCCTGCCATGGATAAGAAAGCATGGAGCCTGCTCCCTTTATTCAGAGAAACAAACTGAATCAGAAGAGTAGCTGTCTGTGTGAAAGTAAAACAACTCAGTGCATGGTTAGAACAAGACTCTTGAAAATTACAACCACATCTCCTGGAAAAAAATTGTTTAATTGTTTAATTAATTACTATGTTTAAAAAATAGTAAATAATAGCATTTTAAGCATCTTAAATATTTAGTCAGTAATAAAAAGTCAAGACATTGTCATTGGAACAGACCAGTACAAACTGGAAGATATGAGTTTAGATTAGATAAGAAGCAATTCTTTACTAAGGTTTCAGTTGTACAAGAGGAGTTTTGATGGCTCTGTCTATCAAGACAGCATCAAAATGCTGCTTCTATTTTTTTCTTTTTGCTTGGTTTAGATTTGCCTATCCAAACCCCAAAACAGTACATGATTGAAAGAGTAACAGAGGGCTGGAAACAGTACTAAACCTGCTGGCTGTCCAAAGCTCTCCAACTTTGATTTAAGAGACCTCCTGTGGCTGTGGTCCACCTGTGCCTCAGCCTGGACTTGTCATGTATGTTTAAGAATAGCTGATTTATTAGTTTTCCTTTTGTGTTCTGTTCCAAAAATAATGAAGAACATTTGTGGATGGAAGGAAGTAAAAAATGGCCTTTTGGGAGATGCAAGAAATCCACAGAAACCCTGACTCATCAAACTCACTTTCAGTTTGGCTGCCTCCTATCCCTCCTTTTTTTTTTCCCCTCTGCAAAATTCCACTGATCATCTCTCTCAGGTTTATTGCTTTACCCATTCACTGTCTCTCTCCTTCCTCTGAAAAGCTCTCTTATTTGTTTCCTTTTACTTTTTTCTTCCCCAGTTTCCTACTCCCCATAAATGTGTCATCTCAATCCTCACCTCCTGCAAACATTGCAACCCCCTTCTCAGAGGAAAAAATTAAAGAAACAAACTTGTCTTTTCCATTTGCTGTTCTTCTTGGGCAAAGAAAAACATAACACAAACTATTTTTGCTACTAAAACATTTCACTGAAATTCGAATAAAACTACATTTATATGCACAGCTGTAGATTATCTCCTTTTCTCACTCTCCTCCTTTCCTTTCCTTTCCTTTCCTTTCCTTTCCTTTCCTTTCCTTTCCTTTCCTTTCCTTTCCTTTCCTTTCCTTTCCTTTCCTTTCCTTTCCTTTCCTTTCCTTTCCTGAAACTTTCCTGAAACTTTCCTGAAACTTTCCTGAAACTTTCCTGAAACTTTCCTTTCCTTTCCTTTCCTTTCCTTTCCTTTCCTTTCCTTTCCTTTCCTTTCCTTTCCTTTCCTTTCCTTTCCTTTCCTTTCCTTTCCTTTCCTTTCCTTTCCTTTCCTTTCCTTTCCTTTCCTTTCCTTTCCTTTCCTTTCCTTTCCTTTCCTTTCCTGAAACTTTCCTGAAACTTTCCTGAAACTTTCCTGAAACTTTCCTGAAACTTTCCTGAAACTTTCCTGAAACTTTCCTGAAACTTTCCTTTCCTTTCCTGAAACTTTCCTTTCCTGAAACTTTCCTTTCCTGAAACTTTCCTTTCCTGAAACTTTCCTTTCCTGAAACTTTCCTTTCCTGAAACTTTCCTGAAACTTTCCTGAAACTTTCCTTTCCTGAAACTTTCCTTTCCTGAAACTTTCCTTTCCTGAAACTTTCCTGAAACTTTCCTTTCCTGAAACTTTCCTGAAACTTTCCTGAAACTTTCCTTTCCTGAAACTTTCCTTTCCTGAAACTTTCCTGAAACTTTCCTTTCCTTTCCTTTCCTTTCCTTTCCTTTCCTTTCCTTTCCTTTCCTTTCCTTTCCTTTCCTTTCCTTTCCTTTCCTTTCCTTTCCTTTCCTTTCCTTTCCTTTCCTTTCCTTTCCTTTCCCTTTCCCTTTCCCTTTCCCTTTCCCTTTCCCTTTCCCTTTCCTTTCCCCTGAGCAAAAGTGCTACATGTACTCAGTGCAGAAATATATAAATCACCGTCTTGTTTTCCCCAGAGTTCATTGTGGCTATAACAATAAGAGTGTACCAAATAAATAGCTGGCAAATTGCTGCCACAATTGAATGATTAAAGAACTTTAAGGGAGCACTTGATGGCACTCCACTGCTCAGAGCAGAAACCTTCTCCCCTCTTTGAGCAGCCAGCCTCGGGAGATCAGGAGAGACACGGCACTTTAAACCAACATTAAACAATTAGAAATGTGGCCAGCAAAGGTGTAGTGATTTAGATTTGCCAATTTCAATATACTCATTTTCTGCTGTGAGATAGGATTAGCAGCAAAAGCAAGGCAGGCCTAAAACTTAAAAGGTATAAAGAAAACTTTTATTAACAACATAGAGGAATAATAAATTCAGAATAAAACCTTTAGACCACCCCTCCTCCCACACCTTCTTCTCCTTCTTAGCAACAATATACAGAAACACTTTAGTTAGTTACTAAACAGGCTTTGCTGAGCTCAACAGAATATTATTTTGGTATGGAAAGAAGGACTAATAAACTGAGATATTATTGCTCAGAAGCCAGACCATCAGCAAAGGAGATGCTGATGTGTTTTGAGCAGCACTGCCCTCAGAATGAAGTTTAGGGGATGGCAGGCCAGGTGCAGCAGCCAGCAGTTGGCACTGTTGCTCCACTGGAGAAGGGATGGCCAGCAGCAGCAGCAGCAGCAGCAGCACGGGGAGTGCAGCCCAGGGACAGATGTCCCGAGCATCACCTGCAGACACAGTCATGACACACACTGCCTGCAGATGAGCACACCCACGTGAAGCACACACTCTGTACAGACATGTCACAAGAAAGGAGAAAAGATTGCCATCATGCATACAAATACCACCCTTGCTCGCTCAGACACTGCAAGTGCAAATCTAAGTCTGTCAAGACAGCTGGGAAAGCAGTGATGCACTGCGAAGGAGTTGGGAAGTCCAAACTGATGTGTCACAAAGAAGAGAATGACAAAGTCCTTCACAAAAGCATCAAGATACTTCCAAACGCATCACAAGACCAGAAAATGGAAGCTTTCTTCCAAATGAGAGGCACCAGGCTCTCCTCCAGGGGTTTGCTGTTGGCAGCGCTGCCCAGAATAGTGACAAGTGGTGCAGATGAGCGAAGCAAGGCCAGAAGAGGGGATGTCACAATGGAAAGACAGCCCTTGCAGACCATGCTGATATGAATAAAAAGGCTTTTGGTGTTTTTTCCCACCACACAGCCCTTCAGTACCTCCCAAGCCTTGGAAATGCCACAGACCAGCAAAAGGCAAAATTAAATCTTGTGGCTTTACAATTACCTTACCTGCTCCCCATGCCTCCTTCCAAAAACAAAATAAAACAAAACAAAAAACAAAGCAAAACAGCACAAACAAAAACAAAAAATCCAACCAAGCCACCAAAATAAAAAAAAAAAAGGCAATTAAACTACTTATACCTGTACAGCAATGACAGGAAGAGCCTCACTGGGGAAAAATGCTACCTCCAGCCACAGAACTGTTCCTCTTGGATTTCAGTACAGGTAGTACATGTCTTAGCAAAAATGTTAAATAAGGAAGAATATGTAAAGAATTAAATAGGAACAAGTTAAACTCAAAGAAATGAAAATACAATAAATTGGAAACATCTGGGAGGTGAGAAGGAAGGAACTTAAAAAAAACCAAACCAAAACAAACCTGACCACATTTCATTGTGAATCCTTGGAAAAGAAAACCACTTCAGTACTTCACATGGGGAATTTTATCCATCTCCAAGTATAGGAGCATGAAAGCTTGTATGAAGAAAGTGTCTGAGCTCTGCCTGTGCTCCCTGCTCAGCACCAGAACTATTTCATCACTGAGGATTACTCTGAAATCAAGGTGATGACTGGCCTTGAACACACAAGACGGAAAGGCAGAGAAAAGTCTGATCTAAATGAATTATATGGTTAAGGGCAAGAGGTTCTTAGTCTTTCTGCTGGTCACTGGTTTGAGGAGGGGAAAAAGATTTCATGATAGTAGAAAGAAACAAAAAGGATGAAGAACTGTTGAGAAATAGCAAAGAGATGATCAAATAAATTAATCTGGAGTTCCAAGAAGAAAACTGGTAAAGGTGATAGAGCAGAAGTTTCCCAGTGCAATAAAAAAAATTTAAAAATCCAAGAACAAGAAGCAGCTTTGTCTAATAATGTGCCACAAGAAAAACCTGACAAGAGGAGCAGCAAAACCCTTCCCTGCTGTGATTGCAGCAGCAGCAATCTCAGACCACATTCCAGGGGGGCATGTATATACTGCATTTGGTTTTAAATAGCCTGAAAAATAAGCAATTAGTTCCATTATATTGAGAAAACTATGAATTTCCTAGACCGAGGGAAATAAAAGGCAGTTTAGCAATACATTACTATGTCTGCCTGTTGCAATAATCCTTGTCAGGGAGGAGCAGCCCTTTGGGAGCTGCACCTGAGTTTCTCTACCTGCTATTGGCACAACCTCAAAGATAATTTTGCCAGAGTCGTCTTTGTGTGAGTACATTCCTTCAAAGCAAGCTTACCACCAACTGTATAATTTTTACCAAGGCAAATCTTGTAAATACTAAAAGAAAATAGGATGGTATTAGTGAACCTCCTTTAATCTCCCTTCAATATTTATTTACTATGTTGTCTTGCACTGCTACCTGCAGTTATATACATTGTCCTTAGTCACAGAAGCACATTAGCATCTAGTTAGAGGTGATACAGTTTCGTCTCTTTTAGTTTTACCTGACACCAAGGCCCCAGTTATTGTCCGAGGGGAGGTAATATATTACTGCAAAAAATCAACGCACTGCATTAAGAAACCAGCAATTTACTTCTGCACGTCTGTGTCACACATCAGGGTCTCACTGCATTGTCTAAGCCATGAATGTTTTACATATTCCTGATATTCACATAAAAAAAATTTCAAATGACAAGGCTTAAATTCCTTGTGGTTATGGTCTGAGGTCTCCACTTGAAGAGAGAGAGGCAGAATAAAACCCATCAGGCCTGTCAGGAAGACTTCATCAGTTTCACACCAGTTTTGTCCGTTGAAGCCCCGCTATCATCACAGGGTTTGCTGCACAGAGACTGAGATTAGCTTTACCTTTGTATCTAGTAATTAAATGTGGCAGTTTCTTTCACGGGGGAGAAACGACACAAGACACCTTTAATCTCATTTCTGACTCTGTCCATCACTTTCAAGGAAGCTGCAGCAGTTTTCCTAGTGCAAAGACTAGATGCCTCTAGTTAAAGGGAAACCTGGATCTTCAAATACCACCACCAGATGTTCCCTTAGCTTCAGCCAACCAACCAGAGGTGCTCCTGGAGCCCTGATAGCTTCTTGCAGCCACCCTATGCAATATCAGCAGCCAGGGAAAGAGAAAGGACTCTCCAGGGACTCTACAGTCTCATGGTTTCTGGACCACATTAGCTGCACCCATTATTTATGTGCTACAACCACAATGCGTGCTTAGGTGAGATATACCTCAAGTGTTCACAGCAAGGTGAGAAGAACTGGTCCATTCAGGCCTGGTTGAAGCCTGTCTTTGCCTTTTTGACTGGCTGGGGAAAGCCACCAAGGTGGATCTTCCCCAGTCCTGATGCCAGCAGGTCTAGAAATTTCCTCTGATACCCTAATGAAGAAGTAGAGGTTCAATGGGTGCAAGACAAAGCAGCTGTCAAAGGAGCAATGCCTGTGTATGCTCTGTGTGAATGGCCCTTACCTTTCAGAAAAGAAAATCTTACATTGCCCACATCCTGCCTGTGACATGAGGTTAGATAAAATATGTTTAGGAGGCATGGTCTGGCCTGTAGCCCAGCTGTCTGACCACAGTAACCACACTCTTTCTTCATAAACAGGACACTGTTTCTTCTGGGTATCTGGGATTTGCCAGTTCGGCTTTATTCAGCTCACTAGAATGATTTTGTTGTTGTTGTTGTGAATTTTGTTCTTAATGAATTTTCTAAAATCAAAGCAATGGTTGTGGAACACTGCTCAAAACCACTGATTTTTCTGCAACTTTGGTGTAACATGGAAAAATCAGCTTGAAGTGGATTGTTTAGCTACCCACACAGAAATGGTTCTCAAGGAAACTTCACTGAGAAATGCAGTCATCTGAGACTGACACTCACTTGCAGCTTATGTCATAGCTGACAGAACGAAATCATCACCACCACTTCAGGCATTTCAAGCTGAGATAGGAGGACCACTTGAGAGCTGAGGTAAGTTCTGCTCTAGCAGAGTGTCAGGAGAATACTGTTAATGACCTCAGGGAGGATTTTCTTTCTGGTGCCCAGTTAAAGCAACAACCACTAACCTCCTGCCTAATAGTTTTCACTCCTCATTCAATAACCTCTCTGTTTACACTACTCATCATGTAAATTGCCTGGACACCGTTACCAATTTTCCATTAATAATCACCACAAGATCTGCTGTCTTGCTGCACTCAGGTATTCCATGGTTGACTCTTCCACACCCATCATTGCCCACTCTGAGTGAGGCTGCAGAATCACTGCTGCTCCTGCTCCAAATGGATGGCGGATCACAAGCACCTGCTAAGAAAACACAATTCTTTGGAATAAACCTTCTCAGATTCCTCCAATTCTCACACAGTATCCAAACCTTGCCACCTACTCAGTACTATCAGTCAGGACACTCTTAGATGCTTTTAACCTGTCCTGGTATGATCTTCTGTCTTTAGCCAGAAAGGCCTCTGAGTTGCCTTCTGAGGCATAAGTTGACTTTCTTCTGTGTTCTCTCAGGAATTCAAACATTCTACATTAGAGCATACATAAAGTATCCACAGTGGAGTTTTAGAGGGGTTAGACCAAAAGGTAGTAATCTTTAAACCACAGGAAGGGAGGTTCAGAAGAGCTGTAAAGGCCTGTTTTCCAGCAGTAGGAATGAAGCAGAGCACCTGGGGGTGGTGTGGGATCTTGAACCCTGGACATCCTTGAGGACAGGTCAGAAGAAACATCTGCCTGCCACTGACTCTCCTTCTGAACATGTGCCCCAGCCCCATCACTTGTCTGTGGTACCAGAGTGTCACAGAGGGAACAGTCATGCCCCTCTAATTTAAAGTAAGACCTATTCCTCTGGAAACTATGATAATAGCACTTAAGGAAGATTCAGAAACTCTCTCTCTTTCAGACCCCAGCTGGGGTTATTTTACAAGGACAATATTCCAATCTAAAAGAGGGCACAGCTAAACCATTCCTCTGCCAACTCCACCCTCCATAAGCATATGTCAATCTCTCTTTGGACTTTGTCCCTGAATTGGAAAGGTAACCAGAAAGCATCAGATAAGAAACTGGACAAATCAAAATAGTCAAACAAAGCCTGAAGGACTTTGACAATAAACACACGTGGAGTGAAGACACTTTCACACAGATTCCTTACTTTGGCATGTAGGAGGATCTACAGCAGGAATTTCATTTAGGAGAACAAAATACAACAACTGAGATCTTTATAGCACTAGCTACTCTCTCAGGTACTTTTTGTACCACACATAGACTACAAGCTTAGAGAAGGGTCAACTTTTGGGCACCATATCAACATGGGATGAGTGCAGGAACACCCTGAATGGTAACGTAATACAAACAGAGATAAGGGAAGAGGAACAATAGTGAACAAATGCAAATGCACTCTTGTTGACCAGAAAAATCCTGACTTGCTTCCTAGAGAAGCTGTGGAGACACCTGAACCAAAGAGGCCTCCTGGAGCATAGTTCAACATAGTGTTAGCCAAAATATGTTGGCTAAATAAATTGAGTAAGAATGTCATCAACGTGACAAAGCAAAAGATATCCAGAGGACAACTAAAATGTTCAGTGTGCTCACGCCACTGCAAAAGGCCACTTAAACAAACTAAACGTAAAACAGTTCAGCTGTTTTATCTTGTCAGAGAATTCATAGAGCAGTGCAGTGCCAGCACAGCAAGGCCTGCCCAGGGCCTGGGAATCATCCCAGCTCCATCCCCTCAACAAAATACTTCTCCTGGTAGAAGCTGGGTCAGAGATGAAGTGGTGCTGGTGGAAATGGGCTCATCTGCCTCAGCCTTCATCTCTTGGAGGTGATGCAGCTCTGCTGGTTTAATGTGCCCACAGCGCAGCAACAGGGTCACTGCCATGTGAAAAATATCAACCCACAGCCTCTTAAACCAGGTTCTTTCAATGGACTCAATGCACTCCTAAATCAGCCTGTAACCACAGTCTCCTCTGCACTTCGTCCTAAACTGAATATGGTCAGTGTCAGGTCCATCCTTCCTCTTCCTTCCCCTCTCTCAGTCATGTCCAGGCAAACAGACACACTAGAAATATATGCAATTTGTTCAGTGAAATTGCTTGAGTTCCACTTCCTAAGTGGCACTCCTCAAGGCTGCTAGCTCTTCTTGTGGTTAAAATACAGACTTCCATGCTGATCAGTTCAGAAAGGGTAGAGTTACTGCTTTTCTTCCAGCTAAGCAAATTAACTGAATTTGCACACTGCAAAGCCCAAGTAGGTTTGCAATTGTTGCACTAGCACATGGAAAATGGTGGGTCAGCTGGGAAGTTTTTCAGCTCTTGGTGTCAGAGAGTTACTCTTGAACCCATGAAAGGAAATTATTTTTTTCTTCAGCCAGATCTCTCTCCTACCACTTGGATACTAGGCTGCTCTTTACTCAAGTATGCAAATCTGAGCAAGCCACCAAAACAAGTGTTAAAAATCTCCCTGGGAATAAAAATACTGTTTGTACAAACTTTCACATCCTTCTCCCACCTTCCAAGCAAAGGCTGCTCTTGCAGCTGGTAAGATGAGGCTCTCCTGGTGAGGTGGGAGCGGAAATACAATGGCTTATCATTACGCGCTGTCTTCAGTGTTGCTGAGCTAGGAAAGGACAGGACACCAAGCACATTCCATGGCTCTATGCCAAGCAGGGGCCCAAAGGGTAAACAGAAAGTAATGTGCAGGATGCAAGAGCATCTTTAAAAAAAAATAAGAGGGGCACCAGATGGTCACTGAAATGATCCACAACAGGGGAATGCGAACGAACATTTTGGGTTCTGTTCTAACACCTTATTAAACATATATGGATGTGTGTCTTAGGAACAGGCTGCATTCTGGCAGACCCATGTCAGGCTGAGACTTTGCAAATAATCCATCTCCTCCACAGTCCCTGGTGAAGTCACCACCTCAGCGCCCGGCTGTCCTGCTCCTTCCAGCACTGCAGTTGAGCATAATCACCCCAATCATTTTTTTCCCCCTGATTAAACTGACTTCCAGTGCCATTACAGTAAATTACCACAAGCAGGTTTTGTTCGTTTGCTTTTTAACTGCGGGCTCATATAACGCAGTGTGCAAACCCTAACGAAGGGTATTTGTACGCCAGCGAGGGTCAGCACCGCAGTTTAACAGAGAGCAGCTTTGTAAAGGCAGAACAAGGCTACTGCAGTGTGCTCTAGGGCTTTTACTTCCTATGGCCAGCGCCGGATCTCTGTTCCCTGTTAATGAACAGCTGCTGTTCATTCAGCCATCGAGATGGCCCGGTGGGACAATTCAGAGGGGACACACCGCATGCAAAATCTCCCCTCTTATCTGAATGCTCGGCGTGAGCAACACCCAACCAACCACGAATAACACAAAACTCAGGAAGTCATACAGCATCCCTTAGGTTTCATGCTTCTTAGTTCAAAGGCAGAGTGGGCAATAAAATTTCAGAGAAATGAGCTCTCTTAGAGCCAAGAGGTGGCCATCACAAAAGCTGTGTCCCTTCAATTGGGGATTCTAGAAGAGCTTTTGGGCTAATATGAGGTCTCCTCGTCTGGTAGGACACACAAGAAGTCACTCTCCTGTACAACAACCTAACGTTCCTGTGATTTTCATTCTGTGTCAACAGACTCTTAATTACTTAACAGAAATACTTTTCTAAAATTTGAACACTGAAATGAAATTTCAAATGGCAGAAATTTCTGTGCTCCCTTCTTTGAGTTTCTTTACAAAGAAGCATGCTTTTGTTCTCTAAGAGGTCACAGGCAAAAGTCTTGGGAGCTGCTATAAGGCACCAAACACTGATATAATAGGAAGGAGCCTGGGTACAGTGAGGCACAGCAGAGACTGCCTGGGGTTCACTTAAAAAAAACAGGTCCAGGAAAGACCTCTTCCTCTTCACCTTTCTGGAAAACAACCAAAGTTTATCAAGCTTTGTCTACCGTGATTTTCTACAAGTTTAAACACTACATCATGCATTTTTTGAAGGAGATATGAAAATAGTATATTAATTGCAGTCTGCTCTTAATTATGTTTCTTAAGCTAAAATAACACAATGGTAAAACAAAACAAAGCAAAACCAAACCAAAACAAACAAAAAACCCACTTTGTGCTGAAATAAGAGTCCGGGCACAGGCACTAGTTTACTGGAAACCTGCTTAAACACACTGCTTCAATTAAAAGGTTGTAGCTCTTTTTTCACACGAGCCTCGAGAGACAGCCTTGCTAGGAACGGTGATGGGGACAAGGGGTTGAAGGCCAGTCCAAAGAAAACTTAGCCATGTGACCACATAACCTTTTGGGCTGTCCTTTTCTTCCCAGCTAGCTGCCCATCCTGTCTGGGAACCTGGCTGGCTCCCTAAGCACACGTGAAGAGTGAGCCATGCTCCCAGCTGGTGCGCTGCGGCTACACTGGCCTCAGTCAAACCCCCCTTATCTTTTTTCTCTCTCCCTTAAAAAAACAAATAAAACCTCTCAAGTTTGCCATTTGCCAAGCAGAAATGAGGCAGAAACCCCAAACAGAAACATTGCCACAAACTAGATTATTTACAGGCTCAGGAGAGAGAAATGCAAATACATACATGGCAATTGCTCTATCCATTTAGTTTCTATTTTCTCACCTTTTTGTCTTGGCACAAGAAATAGCCAGCATGTGACAGTAAGGTCAGGGTATCTCTGGTTACAGCAATGCCTAAGAAGCGTTGTTCTAGTAAAATGATACCATGCACAAGCCACATTATATAAAAAGCAAAAGGAGGCACAGGCATGGGATATGAAGCACTTCAGACACTACACTTAAATGATGTGCCAACTGCTACAGGTCCAGCCCAAAAAGCAGGATCTTAGCCCTTGCTGAACCTAGCACTGCCATGGCAAAACAATTAGGGATAGCTGGAGAGGCAGTCCCACTTCTGCAGCTGCTGAGCTCGAGCAGCTTGGGTCCCTACGCAGAGCTGATCTTTCCTGCTGTATTGCAGGGTGCCCACACGCCTCACAGACCTCTAGTCCAGGCAGAAAATGTGAACAGAACTAGGCAGCACTGTCAACATCAACCACAGGGTATGGGGAGAGCGAGTAGGATGTCCTCACCCAAAATCTTGTGAGGCAACCAGTCTTCCTACTCTGCACAGCACTCCTGCCAGTGCCACACAGCAAACAGCTGCTTTGGTTTCTGCAGGTGTCTGTACAAGATTTCCCATCCTCAGAGTGTCCCTCTCTCCTCTTTTCTGTTTGGTTTGAGTGCTCAAAGTACCAATTTTCACCTGGTTCCAAAGAATCAGTGAAAAAAGTCAGTGCAGGTTGGGCAAACATAGCAGGGCTCCCCAAAAGGTTCATAAACTTTTCACTAAGCTGGCCAGATCTTCAATTTTCTACCACAATGCCTGAAAACAATTTGTCTGCTTTCCCATTTCATCAGGAGGCTATTGCACAGCTGTTACACTGATATTGCAGCAAGGACCTTTTGAAGCTACTGATTGGCATGTCTTTTCTGTTTATTTTCTAATAAAAAGAATCATATGCACTAAGCTTTCTAAAAAGCAACTGTGTCGGCACTCAGCCACAGAGGAAAGAACTGCAAAAGCCCCTGATGCTTCTACTTAACAATAAATTCAGACAGCTTTGTTTACAAATGGGACTGGCCTTTCATTTAACTAACTTTTTTAAGAAAATCTGGGAAAATTTATTAGTCCAGAGTCAAATATATTCTCTGAGCAACAAACAGGCCTCTGATCCCTTTTACTTACATCCAGACATTTCAAAAACAGTTCAGTAGACATTTTCCAGTTTTCATTTAGTGAAGGCTTATCATGGTTTATACACTGATCCTGTTCCCATTAAAATTAACTACATCCCCATTGATATCACTAGAAAGAAAAGTCAAAAGGAGTGCTCAAAACTCTGTGCTCCTACCAAAATCTCATCTTTTTTCTTCACAACCTAGATTGTCCCTGGACCCACAAATCAAATTTCCATAGTATCACCACATTAACAAAGTGCAACACTTTACCAAAACCCCTCCAGAAATCCCAATTCCCAATTTGCCTTCCTCCCCCCCCCAGCTCTTTTTAGTATAAACTTTGAACTATACTTGTGCAAAAGACCAGAAGATGTTGCTTAGAGGTACAACCAAATAAGAACCATCTTCAAATCCTATTTGCATTCTTGCTACTGTTGGGAAGGATTTTATGGGACCTTTTTCTCAGAAAAAGGACTTGAGTGGCTGTAAGTTCCCATCCCCAAGGAAAGTCTGGCTGGTAAGAAGCAGGATGAGCTTTGGCAGTCACAGGGATTACAGCACTGGATGAGAACATGAAGGAGAAAGTTCAATTACTGTTTGTGACAGATTTCAACAAAGGCTTCAACTTCTGTCTCTTACATCACACTCAGGTGCTCTCCTCCCATGATTGAGTTAAGCACCATTTGTTTCCTCATTTTTATTCTCACTTTCTACATCTTTACTCATTGATCAGGAGGGGAGCGGCCCCAGCCAGCAAACTCACAGAGGCAGTAGCTTCAGGTCTACATCCAGGTCCAGCTGAGCTGAGGCTTTAAGTCAGTTCCCCCTCACCTCCCTCCCCTGCAGACAGGCTTTTATCTCCTGAAATCTCCCCTCCTCAGGTTTCTTCCCACCATCATTTACAAAACTCTCCTTTTGCTTTGAGGAAAAATGAAAACCAGACTTGCCAATCCTCACTTTTTCATGAGGAAATCTTCCATCACCATGTCCTGCCAATCCCAATTGTTGCTCTATTAACATGAAAGTATTCAGGGGTATAGTTTGTCTCACCAGTACTGGAAATTTAGGTAGGAATTGTGGAGCACAATTCACAAGGACACAACATGCAACACAATGAGGATCTAGATGAGGAGAAAATTTGGGCTATCAAGATTTATACAAGTGTGTTTCTATAGTACAGATGATTATTTCTGCAGAACGGAGAATATTTCAAAAAATGAAATTGTCCTGAAAAGAAAAATACATGGGAAAAGTACAAATAGGAGAAGGAGACAAAATTAAAATGTTTGTAAAAGACAGGGATCTTTAAAATACGATGATGGGGCAGGCTATAGTGAATTTAAATACCAGCCTTCAATAAACTCCATGTAACATGATCCCTGAACACAGCCCAGCTCTTAGGGAGGTTTCAGCTACACTTTCCAGGCATATCTCTTCGACCTTGTCTCTGTCACATAAACGAACTGAAATGAACATATGTTTTTAAGTTTGTTTCTAAAATAACCAGACCGAAGCAGAAATACTGCACTGCCCACACTAATTCTCCCCCCACCTTCCTCAGGGGAGAGAGCAGAGAAAAACCATGCGTGTTAGTCACATCAGATGAAGTGCTACAGTGACGAAGATTTATACAAAACAGAGACAAAAAAAGCCTGTCAGGTCCCAGCTGGGGGTGAGCAATGAGCTGTGAGACCAGGAAGGTGACATTGTGCCAAGGCCTGCTCACCTCCAGCTTTTGGGCTCCCCAAAGTATGCACAGCAGCCCTGCAAGTGTGCAGGAAATCACCAGGCACTTTGCAGGGATGTGCCAGCTTTCTGCAACCCGTAGAACTAAGGATGTGCACCAAGAGCACCTTGGAAATGGATTGGGCAGGGGGGGGAAGCTCTTGCTGCCCCTTCACAGACAGAGGTAGACCACATCCAAGGCACTATAGGTAACAAAGAGATGCTTCTGCCTCTCAGAGGGTGAGGATGCTACAACAGGCCAAGATGTGCCCTGACAGGCTCACATCTAAAGATCAAGGATCCTGGAGTTTAAATTATAGTGACAACTGAAAAGGAGTTACCCCTGGTATGAACAAAAGCTGGTGGATGAAGGGATAAGGAGCAGCCCTGAGGAGGACTTCGGGCTACTGGAGGATGAAAGGCTAGACATGACCCAGCAGTGTGAGCTTGCAGCCCAGAAACCCAAGTACATCCTGAGCTCCATCAAAAGATTAATATTTCTCACATGACTGCAAGTACAACGTTACCTAGGAAAGCAAGCTGTGACTGCATCTATCTCCACCCATCTCCTTTCTACCCTAGACACTGAGCCCTGCAAATCTTTTTCCTGTTATGGGCTGCTTGCTCCTTGAAATGTAGGTTGAATGCTCTCCATGGGAAAAAAGGGACATTTTACACCTTATGATAAAGGGAACTATATACCTGAAATAGAAGGTTGGTTTTTAATGAAATTCAAGAATCCAGACATATGGATTTTTTAGTAATCAGTATTACACTCACAAAAGGTCTCATTTCTCTGTTTGGAGACTTGAGGGTTTTAAGAAAGGTTTATCTGAAAGACACATCATCAAATTGGTAGGAGAACCCAAACCTTCCTATCTAAAATGTCACTTAATGAGACTTCCATTAAAATTTAAAATACTTCTGTAAATGGAGGAAGATCGGAAGACTGAACTTCTGCTTTGTAGCATTTTACTCGTCTGCCCACAATAGCACTGTGCATAACTAGTTGAATTTCTGTCACAGTATTGGCTCAGCATCAGCAGAGAATATATAGCAATTTACTTCTTAAATGATTAAAAATTTCAGGATCTAGCACTTCAAAGGCACTTTGACTACAATGGAAAAATTTACTTTGTAAAATCTTAGAAAGCTCAAATTGGCAATGTCTCTTTAATTGGCTTTAAAACATTTAATAAAACTTTTATGATAAAATCCTACCCTACAGCCACCATTAATCCCATATGGCTGTGAGAGATACCATGCAGCCTACAAAAGCTGAAAGAGAACATTTTGTTTTGTGTCCCATCTATTAGTGTTTACTAAACCAATTACAGAAGATTTAACAAATCATCTCAGAAAGAGAATCTGCTGCAAGCTCCCCTTTCTTGTTATGACAGGCAGTCCCATGACTTATTCTGTGTTCTAGCCCCAGCTCTGCCCCAACAGTTCTTCCAGTCTTATGCAAACAAGGAATCCTTCACATCTTTTTATTTCCTAATCCCAAACTGGATCATCACCATTTGATTTGCAGGGATGCTACACAACACCTTGGAGAGAGGAGGTTAACATCATGTTGCCTCATTGCACAAGATGACAGAAGGCATGGAAAAAGGGTAGGGCAGAAGGACGAGACTGTCATAAAATGTAGATATTTGGGCACAGGCTTGAGTAAACCTGACAATTAAGTTTCAAAGGCAAGATGGCATGGAAGGTGGTATGGAAGTGACAGGCTGGTAGAGCTTGGCAGAATATGGTAAGCATGGAGATCAGGACATTTCTCAATCTGCCAATGTACATGCAAATATAAAAAATTCAGTGGCAATTTGGGAAAAGAATAGCAGAAGACAGAAATAAAAATTCTCTCTGCAAAGCAGACAAAAGACATGGCCACTGCAAATTGAGAGCCTACTGAGAGGAAAAACCCCCCTGTGGTCTGCATGCAGCACCTTGGTACAAAATGGAATGAAGAGCTGAACTGAACACAGCTGTAAATTCCACCAGCCCTGACAGAACCTCTGCTCATAAAGCACAGGCACTCAAGTGAGGCTTCACATCTTTTGGCAGGACCACTCTGCTCCCACCAGCACTGTCCTACTCCTAAGCTGCCAGCTCCAGGACAAGGATGAACACAGCAAAGATGAGCTTATCTGGCCTTTTATAGCACAATGGCACAATTAAAAAAGCATGCAGGCAGGCTAAAGTGCATCAATGGGATGTTTTAAAGCCTGCTCTTCTAAATTCCCTGGTCTTTTTGACACAGAGCATTGCCCACTAACAGGTGGTACTAGCAAAACCCACGATACCATCTGTTTTTAAAGCATCCATGGGAAATACCTGCAAGCAAAGAAACAAGCAGGAGGTCAGACTTCACCAGTGGGGTTCTTTTTACAAGCTAATAGTTTTCTCCTCTTGACATTGGCTCCTGCCCAAGTGATATGTATTTCAAATGGAGAGATTCCCCAGTAGGGACTGGAAGCTAGAAGTGCTGTGACCAAAGGAGATGGGCCACTTTAGGACCCTCACCTCCAAGCCTGTGCTGCTTTAATTCTTTTGAATAGTAAAAGATATAGAAAAGAGACTGCAACTGCCTGCTCCCTGTTATTTTATCTTGTAGCCATTTGACATGTGGTGAGCTGTATGAAAATGATGTGAGGTTTTCATGCTGTCCCGACTGCAAAAAGGTGCTGGTGCAGTCCTGCTGCAATTAGTCACTTGCGTCTGCTTGTTGCTGGAGGCAAGGAAAGAAACAACGTGCCAGTGAGGTTCCTAAAGCAGGTAACATGGAAAACAGCTGTTTACCCAGTGCAAGGAAGTAAAATGATCATTCATCAGAGCTGAACTAAGAACGCCTGTACAGCCCTGAGACAGACCCAAGGGAGCTGTGTGAGGTTACATGTCAAGTAAACATGGGAGTTGGCAGGAATAGTGGTGGTGCACTGAGGTGAACCCCTGACCAAGTTCTGCATTTAAAAGAGGCAAGAGAAATCTCATTTTTGGAACATGCTAAGATCTGGTGATGAGTCTAACTCTGTCCCAAGAGCCTGATTCAAAGTAAGGGACTCTCAGTGAGTCCCTCCCCTTGAATCAGGAGTTAAAAATCCCCCAAACCTCAAACTCTCAAAACACCTTAGTTGCATGATACAGGCAGTATCCTCCCACAGTAACTATCCCTATTCTGGGTGAGGAAGAGAGGCTACACAGAGAGAGCCACCACCACTGCTCCCTCGGGAGGCAGGAAGGGGTTGTGAACGCACAGTCAGCTCTTCCTGAGCTGGCCCTTCTGCAACACGCAGGGTATCTCCCACCCAGCATCAGGTGGAGGGTGTGCTGGAAATCATCAAGGCAGGGCTTAGATTCACTGGATGCCAAAAGAAAGGGGTTTATACTGGACAGGATCAAATAGCAGGCCAGACTAACTGAGGTGAGATATGAGGACACTTACTCAGGGCCAAAGGTTAATGCCTCCCCACATGACAAGGGTTGGTATCTGAGGAATCCAGAGGCCACCATGCAGCTACTGACCTTTGGCTGAGGATCTGAGAGGCAGTGCTCACCAGCTCCCAGGTCAGTCATGTGCCAGAGCAGACAGTCAGGAGCAAAAACTAAGACACTGTTGCTGGAAGAAAGTGATAAATCAGTAAACAGAGTGTCAGGGGGAGGAAATAAGCTGGCTTCTGGCTCAGTTTGCTGCAAGTCCTACTAACACCAAACTCGAGC